>NC_046651.1:3930776-4254102 GCF_900324485.2 Mastacembelus armatus | reverse complement strand
AAGCCCAGGAGATCTGCTCAGGAGGAAGAAATTTCTAAACAACATCCTGTTGAACGCCATTCAAAACCTCACTCGTAAATTTGATTCCCAAGCTGAGCATTTCCAAGCAATTGAGTGGCAAAGGAAAGAAAATACTGAAGCTGTTGTTAAGATTAGAGATTCTGTTGCCACGAACACGACGGCCTTACAGGGTATTGTTGTTGATATTAGCAAGGTGAAGATGGCGATGTCTACACTGCAGAAAGAGAACACAGCACTGAAGGAGGCAATCTTGGATCATGCACGGTATAAACGGAAATGGCCGCTACAGTTGAATGGAGTTCCTGAGAAAGAAGGACAAGACATCAGACACGAAGTTATTAAGATCCTGACAGATTGTCCCCTGCTCAGCCGAGCAACTACAATACACAGTGGATAGTGTGCACAGACTGGGGCAGAAAGTAAGGGCCGATAAAGCCAGACAGATCATCCTGCAGTTTTTAATGAGAACTGTTCGAGACCAAATGTGGAAAATGTCCAAAAATGCCAAGATCTGCAGTGAGATGAAAATCCAATTTAGATAGGAGTACTGCAAAGAAGACAGAGAGGCTCATGCTTGTCTTTGGCCAAAAGTTGAAGCAGTGAGGAAGCGAAAGCTACCTGAAAGACGGTTACGCAGTTATCAATGGACATTGTGTGATTGACTGATCTCTTTCATCCTTTATCAACAGATGGATTGTTCATTTTGTGACTGTAAGAATTGTTTCCTTTTACAGTCTTATACTAAAGATTCCTGATACTGTGAGGGTCTGTTGGGAATGTTTGGCCGAACCCGCTGTCAGAGGGGCCTTTAATTGACACCTTCAAGAGAGCTTATACCAGATCCCAGGAGAGGCTGGGGACATTGAGTCCGAATGGACCATGTTTTCCACCTCCATTGTCGACGCGGCGGCTAAGAGTTGTGGCCGTAAGGTTTCGGGTGCCTGTCATGGCAGCAATCCCCGAACCCGGTGGTGGACACCGGAGGTAAGGGATGCCGTCAAGCTGAAGAAGGAGTCCTACCAAGCTTGGTTGGCTTGTGGGACTCCCGAAGCAGCTGACGGGTACCATCGGGCCAAGAGTGCTGCAGCCCAGGCGGTGACAGCGGCAAAAACTCGGGTATGGGAGGAGTTCGGTGAGGCCATGGAGAAGGACTACCTGTCGGCCCCGAAGAGATTCTGGCAAACCATCCGGCCCCTCAGGAGAGGGAAACAGTGCTGTACCAACACTGTTTACAGTGGAAGTGGGGAGCGGCTGCCCTCGACTGGGGATATTGTTGGAGGTGGAAGGAATACTTCGAAGATCTCCTCAATCCCATCAATGCGTATTCCATAAGGGAAGCAGGGGCTGGGGATTCGGAGGCTGATCACCGAAGCCGAAGTCACTGAGGTAGTTCGGCAGCTCCTCGGTGGCAAAGCACTGGGGGTGGATGAGATCCGCCCTGAGTACCTCAAGTCTCTGGATGTTGTTGGGCTGTCATGGTTGACACACCTGTGCAACATCGCATGGTGTTCAGGGACAGTACCCCTGGATTGGCATCTGGGGCCCTTTGCTGAGGGCTATGCGGTCTCTGTACAAACAGAGCAGGAGCTTGGTTTGCATTTCCGGTAGTAAGTCAGACCTGTTCCCAGTGCACGTTGGACTCCGGCAGGGCTGCCCTTTGTCACCGGTTCTGTTCATTAATTTTTGGACAGAATTTCTAGGCGCAGCCAGGGGCCGGAGGGAGTCCAGTTCGGGGACCACAGTATTTCATCTCTGCTTTTTGCAGATGATGTTGTCCTGTTGGCTCCATCGAGCCAGGATCTCCAGCATGCGTTGGGGCGGTTTGCAAATGAGTGTGAAGCGGCTGGGATGAGAATCAGCACCTCCAAGTCCGAGGCCATGGTACTCAACCGGAAAAAGGTGGTTTGCCATCAAAAGGGGAGAGATCCTGCCTCAGGTGGAGGAGTTTAAGTATCTCGGGGTCTTGTTCATGAGTGAGGGAAGGACGGAGGGCTTCTTCGAGTTAGGGCTTTTCAGTGGTGTCTCTCGGTGTATGGTGTCTTTCTGGATGTGGATTTTGACACTACATTTCTTCTTCTTCCAGTAAAGCAATATCGTCATTGTCACAAGCCTTTTTAAGAGCTGCGAGAGAGTAGCCATGGTCTCTATTAGCTTTCTCACCGGCCATATCACAGCTTTAGCTTAAAATGAGTTTGGTTAACAGAAATGAACCGAACGTGACAACTTCCAAAAAACAAAAAAACAAGTTGCTTTAAAGGCTACATTAGCTAAGAGCCTATCTGGATGAAAAGGAAGTGATTTAAGACAATTTTCCTACAGTCTGCAAAAAGTCTGACCGCTCCATCTGCCATTGTGAATCCCGCCACCCTACATGTGTCTCTCTCGCCTCTGTAAAACTTAGCCAAACTTCAGTTCGGGGTCCCCCTACAGGCCTGGCGCACTTCCGTTGTGTTTTCTCTCTTGCGTGTGTTTTCTCTCTTGCATGTGTTGTGGCCATTGCGGCACATTTGCCCTTGTCGGCCACCATACTTTCCTCCCAATCATAGCAGGTGCACCATCTGTTGTTATCCTGACCATTTTCTCCCAGCTCAAACCGTTCTTATCCAGGAATCTCTCTACTGCTGCAGACAAATCCTCAGTTTTTGTTGTGTCTCAACCCCAGCCAGCTCCCGATTTATTTCCATGTTTTCACTGACTGCGAATGAAAACTAAAAGCTGCGCTGAGTCCGTCCTCTCATCACACATCAGTGAAAAAGCAACAAATGTCTGTCCTTTGAATTGCTCCGTAACATTCCGAGACGTGTTCTACATGACGCGTCACCATATTTCATGAGAGGCTGATTTGGGAGGAAACCGTGGCCTGAGACGGACACATTAATGAGGCAGCTGTGGACAGGCACTCATTGACCAAATCCGCTGTTGAAAACAATCTTCGACTCTTGGCCTGTGTCGCGCTGTCCTGGGCTGTCGAGGGCCGTATAATAATGGAACCACTGACAATCCCTAAATAACTGGTTTATATTAATGATTAACTTGTTGATTAATTTGGTTATTCTTTTCTATGCAACTGAATTTCCTTTTGGGGATGAATAAGGTTTATCTTATGTAAACACATGTATCGAACACATTATGGATATGCTGTTTGAGCAAGAATAAGACATTTCTAACTGCATTTATAAACTGGTTGCTAGTGGCTATTAATGAAGAAGTAATGATTTTCAAAGGATGAATGTAAGTATTTATTTATGGTTAACTAATTCTTCATCTTAAACAGTTATAATAAAATGTCACACAAAAGGGTTTTTGATTTGTACTTTTTTGGGCTCCCATTTGCTAACATGGAGAGGGCAGGATTTATGCAATCAGCCACAAGCGAGCAAGTAACTTACAGTGGCTTCAATTCTGGTGAGCTGTTGCGGTATTTGTCCTTATTTACAGTTAGTGGATTCACTGTGTAGCAGAACCTTGCATCTTGTGTGTTTTCTTTCATGGTGAAAACATGCTCAACAGTTGCCCGAGAATGGGTGCAGACTAGTATGTGCATAGATTCATATGTACTATTTAGTGAAATAAGTATTCCAGTAGAGTTCATTCCTCAGCTTCCATTACATTGCTGATTCTGGCATAGATTAGCATAGCCTGTAAAGAATAAATGACATTACTAATACAGGCTGTACTAATTAAAGCCAGAACCATCATATTTCCTAGGAAATATCATCAGTACGAGCTTGGAGCTTGGATGCACCGTAGGGGAGAGTGGGATGATTTGTGCCATAGGGTAAGTTGTGCCACCCCCTGTTTCTAGGGAACCATAGAAGAAATTGATCATGTGATAAATTTTTTTTGAAGACTCAGCCATTTCACTCATCCTGCAAAGAGGAGAACCTCATTGCATGGGAGGTAAACACATTTAAGCTCAAAAAACTGTTTTTTGCCTTTCAAAGTAAAATTTTTATGATCATGTTTTGTTGATTATCGTGTTTGAACAGTTATAGACAAGTTTGAAAACAGAATGATGATGATGATGGTGACAAGGATCTGTCTGCTGGGGACTTTGTCATTGTGAACTTTGCAGGCAAAACCAAATCCTACAACTACATTGGATTGGTTGAGAAGGTAGATGGTGCTGACATCAATGCAAAGTTCTAAGATGAAGGAGTCATCCCTAGAGAAGATGTGCGTAAGAAACTACCCACACCACAAAAACTTGGAGGCACAGCCAGAAGGGAGCAGAAATTTATATTCCCCTGTAGCATTGACAAGTGGGATGTTATGTAGTAGCCCAGATCTGTAAAAAGGATTGCGTTCAAACTTTTCATTTTGAACTTTGAACTAAACTCTGATTTGTTCATGAAGAGCTAGGCCTTGTTTCAGAAAATTGACCTTTAATGTTGTAAAATACCTTTAAATAAACGTTATAAGAACAATTTTGTATTGAATTTGTCTAGCTTTTACAAAGTATTACAATTTCTGAGATCAAAATATACCATTTTACTTCAAAAATCAATGGCACAATTTACCCCAATGCATTCTCTTCAAAGGCACAACTCACCCCGCTCCGGGGGCAAGTTGTGCCACAAGACCACTTTTTTTCAGAAAGCTATATTTCTTAAATACTATATTTCAGGTCAAAAGTGATTGTTCCCAGAGATGCACCACATCCTGAAATTTAAGTTCATTTTGTAGTTGGAGACCTTACTATCCTGGCCTCACATTAAAGTCACTTTAAGTAAAAACTGGCACAACTCACCCCACTCTCCCCTATATGATTTTGTCAAACACAAAGATCTAACAGTTAGACTTATAAGAAATAAATTATTAAAAAACAATTTTATGTCAAGACTTGTACAGTAGGGAACATAACAAAAATGTAGGAGAAAATGGAAAATGGTATTGTGCAAAGGGAAAATGAGTTATCTGAAAAGTCACAGGGTTACTTCATAAAACAAGAATCTTGGGTCATTTAAAAACTGAAAACCTTCAAATCGATTCATTGATAACAATTAGTGGCTACAAAACATAAAATTGATGTCAACCTCTTGAAATACATTTGAAACATATGGTCCATAATCTTAAAGGATCGGTCATTTGTATCTTAAAACTCACATTAAACTAAAAAGTTATACTCACTACCTCAGCTGCTCCTGTCCAGATCCATAAAAACATCCCTTTCTAAAGCTATTTACAAGAGAACAAATATCCTTCAGTGTATAAAGACCAGAGTTTTGCAGCAAAACAATATTTTTGCACAGAAATATTAACATATTTTGAGCCCCATCGCTTACATTAAAATTACTTTAGGAAGGACATTACTTCAGTCACTTTATTATTTTAAGTCCTGTAATGTGCCATATTTGTCATTAATTAGGTGCGGTTGGCCTAAGGTCTACTATGGGACTTGCACACATGCCTGGATTTTTCACCTAAAATCCAAGTAAAATTTGCCCTAAAGAAATGAAATATGAGCTGTATGTGAAGATTATGGGGGAAAAAAACAGATGGAGGTATCCTTTATCCATGCAAAGCATTCAATTACAAAACTAAATATTAGTGGATAGTTGTGCCTGTTTAAAACAAAAAATAAAGAAATCCACGAGATTCCTTAAAGCCTGTTGTTTTTTTTTTTCATACATTAGGTACTATCTATGGATATTAGCTACTTTGCAACTGCGAACATGCTTATTGGAATTTGTTTGTAACAAATATCTGTTTGTTTATATATATCTCTCTCTCTTCATACCTATTTTTATACTTAATACAACATCACAGTTTATTCAGTTCATTCTGAATGTGTGCACAAAGCATTTACCTAAATCTTTTTTTTTTTTCGTTTTGCCTCATATCTGTAAGCATCATTAAATGTATTGTTTTTACATTGACATTTATTGTAGCACTACTTATTAGGAATGAATGAATATGGTGAAGAATCAAAGAGATTAATGCATGTTGCATATTTTTCTAATTAGTTATTGGTTAAAATCTATTTAGTTTCAAGTCTAGAGTTTTAGTCTTTTTAGTACCTGAATAAATATGTACTTACTAGTCCACTCTGGTTCCCAGTGTCGAGTATGATACTATGCTCGGAAGCTCAGCCCTGCTCATACAGCTTCTTCTCTCCACTGTGGCTCAGACGGCTCAGTTGGTGTGTGACTGGAACCTCCAGCTCTGCCTTTGACAACTGCTTTGCTACTCACTGTTTGCAGTAAAAACTCACAGGATCTGATCTTGCATGACAGTAGCACTTCTTAGGAGGGTGGTCCTAGAGGATCAATGTGCCTGTGACAGGGTTAGGGTTGACAACTTGTTCAAAATGATACAGCTGTACAACTTATATACTTTGTATTCAAAATGTTAGGCAATGACATACATTTTTTATTAATTGAGTAACTTTAAGTAACAGTTTTGTGCATTTAAGTCTTCTAAACATCTGTTGTCATTTCATGTAATGCCAAACTGACTCCATGATGTTGAGATCAGCACTCAGTGGGGGCTAAAACTCTTGCCCTTGTTGTTTTTGGACATGCCTCTGACTATGCAGATCTTCACTGATTGCATTTGAATTTTGGACTTATACACCTCCATGATAGTAAGTCAAATCAGCGATAGACAAGCACAGCATAGTTAAGATAATAATTATTTCACGTTTATTAACCACAATTTTTTTGTAGTAATTAATAGTTAATAGTAGAGGTAGAACCTCGGATCCAGGAGGAACAATGCTGTTTTTGTGGAACACTGGACCAGCTCTATACCCTCTTCAGTGGTTGAGGGTTCCTGGGAGTTTGCCCAAGCAGTCTACATGTGCTTTGTGGACTTGGAGAAAGTATTCGACCGTGTCCCTCGTAAAATCCTGTGGGAGGTGCTCTGGGAGTATTCCCTTTGCTAAGGGCTATCCAGTCTCTGTATGACCGTAGCAGGAACTTGGTTCTCATTGCCGGCAGTAAGTCAGACCTGTTCCCAGTGCATGTTGGGCTCTGGTAGGGCTGCCCTTTGTCACCGGTTCTGTTCATTATTTTTATGGACAGAATTTCTAGGCGCAGCCAGAGGCCAGTGGGAGTCCAGTTAAGGGACCATAGAATTTTATTTCTGCTTTTTGCAGATGATGTCGTCCTGTTGGCTCCATTGAGCCAGGACCATCAGTGTGCACTGAGGTGGTTTGCAACCGAGTGTGGGATGAAAATCAGCACCTCCAAGCCCGAGGCGAAGGTTCTCAACTGTAAAACTGCAAAAAGGTTAATTATGCTGCTATAGGCTTAGACTGCCCGAGGACCAGTGGTGCACTGCGCTCCCCTATCCTAACCCTAACCCTCTCTTCCTCTCCTCTCCCCTCACATGTACAGTGGGTACAGAAAGTATTCAGACCCCTTTAAATTTTTCACTCGTGTCATTGCAGCCATTTGCCAAAATCAAAAAAGTTCATTTTATTTCTCATTAATGTACACTCAGCACCCCATCTTGACAGAAAAAAACAGAAATGTACAAATTTTTGCAAATTTATTAAAAAAGAAAAACTGAAATATCACATGGTCATAAGTATTCAGACCCTGTGCTCAGTATTGAGTAGAAGCACCCTTTTGAGCTAGTACAGCCATGAGTATTCTTGGGAATGATGCAACAAGTTTTTCACACCTGGATTTGGGGATCCTCTGCCATTCTTCCTTGCAGATCCTCTCCAGTTCTGTCAAGTTGGATGGTGAATGTTGGTGGACAGCCATTTTCAGGTCTCTCCAGAGATGCTCAATTGGGTTTAGGTCAGGGCTCTGGCTGGGCCAGTCAAGAACGGTCACAGAGTTGTTCCGAAGCCACTCCTTTGTTATTTTAGCTGTGTGCTTAGGGTCATTGTCCTGTTGAAAGGTGAACCTTCGGCCCAGTCTGAGGTCCTGAGCACTCTGGAAGAGGTTTTCTTCCAGGATATCTCTGTACTTGGCCGCATTCATCTTTCCTTCAATTGCAACCAGTCGTCCTGTCCCTGCAGCTGAAAAACACCCCCATAACATGATGCTCCCACCACCCTGTTTCACTGTAGGGATTGTATTGGGCAGGTGACGAGTAGTGCCTGGTTTTCTCCACACATACCGCTCAGAATTAATGCCAAAAAGTTCAATCTTGGTCTCATCAGACCAGAGAATTTTATTTCTCATAGTCTGGGAGTCCTTCATGTGTTTTTTGGCAAACTCTATGCGGGCTTTCATGTGTCTTGCACTGAGGAGATGCTTCCGTCGGGTCACTCTGCCATAATGCCCCGACAGGTGGAGGGCTGCAGTGATAGTTGACTTTGTGGAACTTTCTCCCATCTTCCTACTGCATCTCTGGAGCTCAGCCACAGTGATCTTTGGGTTCTTCTCTACCTCTCTCACCAAGGCTCTTCTCCCACGATTGCTCAGTTTGGCTGGACGGCCAGGTCTAGGAAGAGTTCTGGTCGTCCCAAACTTTTTCCATTTGAGGATTATGTAGGCCACTGTGCTCTTAGGAACCTTGAGTGCTGCAGAAATTCTTTTGTAACCTTGGCCAGATCTGTGCCTTGCCACAATTCTATCTCTGAGCTCCTTGGGCAGTTCCTTCGACCTCATGATTCTCATTTGCTCTGACATGCACTGTGAGCTGTAAGGTCTTATATAGACAGGTGTGTGCCTTTCCTAATCAAGTCCAATCAGTTTAATTAAACACAGCTGGACTCCAATGAAGGAGTAGAACCATCTCAAGGAGGATCAGAAGAAATGGACAGCATGTGAGTTAAATGAGTGTCACTGCAAAGGGTCTGAATACTTATGACCATGTGATATTTCAGTTTTTCTTTTTTAATAAATTTGCAAAAAATTCTACATTTCTGTTTTTTTCTGTCAAGATAGGGTGCTGAGTGTACATTAATGAGAAATAAAATGAACTTTTTTGATTTTGGCAAATGGCTGCAATGACACAAAGAGTGAAAAATTTAAAGGGGTCTGAATACTTTCTGTACCCACTGTATATTCCACCATTGAATGTCACTAATCTTGTGCTCTCTGTCCCCTAGTTTGTGCTCTCTCCCCCTCTCTCTGTACCTTTTTCCGTTAAAGGGAGTTTTTCCTCTCCACTGTCACCAAGTGCTTGCTCATAAGGGATTTATTAGGTTTTTTTGTTTTTGTAAAGTGCCTTGAGATGATTTGTATTGTGACTATACAAATAAATTGAATTGAAAATTGAATCGAAATCGAATGTCTGAAACACCTAACACCTGCTAGGCATTAAATCCCAAATGTCAAAGTAACCACAGGTGACTCCAGAAAGAAGGCCATTTATCAACAAAACGAAATCCCTGCCCACTCTAGTTATGAGCTAGTTATCCGAGCCTGCTGTACATAGGCCACATGTATAAATATACATGTATAATAATACAGATGTCGTACATGTGTATTGTACAGATACACAGACATTGCTTTACAATTCTTCACTGAAAATGAACACGATTGTAAAAAAAATATTTTTATCAGTATTAGTAGTAGCCTAAACAAATACTTTCTGTGGTTGACACAGCTTTGATTGTTTCACTTATGAAAACTGGAGACAATGCCCTTTCTAGTAATACTTTAAAATAAAATTTAACTTTAAAATATTTCATTATTCAAACAATAGGTAACAGTAGATAACAGTAGTATCTGAACATAAGGCATTAAATCCCAGCTTCCTAAAGCTTTTATTTGTTGAGACTGTTACAAGATAATTGATTATTGGTCTGTGTTACAATTGTAATTATTATTTTATGCACAGGTATAGATAAGAGGTGCATGTTGCCTGAGCCTTTGTTCTGTAAAAAAAAAAAAAATGACCACAAAGAAATAAACATCATATAGATTCAAAATAATCTTCTTGTCATAAATTAATAAATAAAGGTTTTATTTTCAAATTCATGCAAATCCATTCATTAGTCATAGATTTTGTCCCTATTTTCCATATTAATTTCTCAGAGCAATAGCCTGCTCAAAAAGTATACATAATGCACTACTATATGGCAAACTAAACATTCCCTTTAGGGGGTAAATATAAATATAATAATATAGAAATATTTATTTTTAAATGAGCAAATTATCACTTAGTAATCAATCATATCTGGTATTGCAGCAGTTAGAAAATGTATAGGCATGATGTCAGCATCGCATAATGAGCACAATACACAAAACACTGACATAGGATGGTTGCAACAGTATCATCCACTATCATACTTGTACAGTCTTCAGCAGTAAAGGTAAATTACACATGCATCCTCACCTAACGTTAAAGGTGCAATCAATAAAGACAGTCCTATTGCCAGCTTGTGCACAACCACAACAGCATCAATAACTTAATCTGCTCAACCCCCTAGTGTCTGAGGAGAAATTAGAATAGTACTTCATTTATACTTCTGTTGACCTAATATCATGTACAAACAGATTACTTCTAAATGCATCATAATGAAATGTTTATGTATAAGTATGTATATGTCAGTACACACACACACACACACACACACATATATATATTTATATATATATATAAATATATATATATATATATAAAATGTCTGTTCTGAACCGGAAAAAAAGCTTAACAGTCTTGCCACATTTACTAACAGGATCACTTGTACCTATTTGAAGGCCTAAATTGGAAAACATAAAAAGGCAAATCTGCTTAAATTTAGTGGTAGTTTGGTACAAAGAGCCAATAAACTTGAAATTATTGAAGTTATTACATTTATTGCACCTTTAAGATTAAGTGTAGAAGAAATTTAACAGAACAGCCTCTGTTGAATTACCTTACTATTTGTTAATTTAATAAAATAAAGATTAAATGAATACATAATGTCATTTAAATCTGAACAAAGTTAAGCAAGCTTTCATTTATTTTAACTTTATTTTCAATTTGCAATGGTCAGTCATCTCACATACACCATGAAGGGCTATTGCTTGGGCTTAACCCAAATGATACTTATTTGTATATTTTAAAGCAGAGATGCTCAAGTGAGAGATAAACATGGGTATTTTCCTCTTTCTTTTTTTTTCTTTTCATAGATGCAATTGTGGGAAATGACATGAAGAGTTACAATGAAACCAAATACAGTATTACAGATTTAAATTCTTAAATAATCCTATTAAACAATTTCTGGGTGACATAGAGTTGGTATAATAGCTATACTTGCTCATTAACCCTTCACAATAAACATGCAATGGCATTTTTTTGGAGAATGTTTATACAAACTGATTTACTTTTTTTTCCAAATTGCATGAGTTCATAACCAAAAAAAAAGACCTTGCTTATACTTATTTGAAAAGCTTCTTGGACATGTTTAATGTTTGCCACCTCTCAGCATTTATTTAATCAATACAGAGTTGCTGTGACAGAGGAATGAATTAGTAAAATCAAACAAATAAGTAAACTATATTGCTGTAATAATGATTTCTTAAATAGATTTTGTGATTTTTGTGATATTATCATTCATTTTGCATTCTGACCAAAAATCTTACAATTTCTAAACTTTGTAAGTTATGTGTTCTGTGGAAAGTCTCCTTGGTTGACTCCTCTATTCCATGAGATGTATGTCAACAGTATGTATGTGCTACTTCATGTACTATGTACTTAAAACTAAGCTAACAAGACAAATTCATCTTTATTGTTACAGGGGTATGGTGGTATCATGAATGATAAAAATTTTTTCTTTCTGCACCAACATGCCAGTATCTCCAGTAATAGGTTCTGTGGCCATATTTTCTCTCTCCCTTATTCTTACATATCTTTTAACGTATTTTTTCATTCCTATAGTGCTCACATATATTTTTTTAATAAGTACCCCATCGCCTAGCTCCACGTTATTTTCAGTTTTTACATTGTCCTAATTTATCTGGTTTATATTCTGTGCATCTTCAATAAAACCTTACTGTGCAATTCCACTACATGAAAATATGACAGAGTTGCTTCAGTCTCATTGCTTATCTTAGCTAACAAGCATGCAAAAGATGTGTGTGTAGTTTTAAACAGATAAACCACTTTTGCTGCCTTGGTATTACTCTTCATAAAACTACATCCTTCAATTAGCAAATGTAGTGAGCAAATCCTAATTATTTAATTTTAAAAAGTTCTACTAGTGCCACACAGACACTGATGTGTCTTATACACCACAACACAAGAACTGGAGAAAACCAAAATACTCACACAGCCTTAATCTATAGTGAGTCAAAAATGCCAAGTCCGCATGGTAGCATTAGAAGAAATACCTGTTGGTCCATAAAGTTAAAAGAAAAGCGTGAATTTTTTAGTGTTGCTAAAAAAACAATCAATAATCAATAATGGATTAATCAATTTTGCAAGCAAGGTTCGAGGACTTTTATATATTTATGTCATCTTGGAAACAAAAGACGGCAACTGGTGAACAGATTTGTTGATGTCCATGCTGTGGCTGGGTTTCCCGGTCATTCAGGTCTACCAGTACAAAACTGACTTGATTATGTTGCTAGCAATATGAACACTGAACTTAATTAAGGAGCCCTTCACACACAGTGTTGGCATGTATAGGGTATGGACACAATATTAACAGTTGCAAACCATGTAATAAATCACTCCAGTACATCAGCTCTATATGTGAAGACCAGAATGTGTTGATATTTACACATAGGCATTGATTCAACTTTTGTAGCAGTTCTGGAGGCTGTAATTTTGTGGTGTGTTGAATTAGATTATTATATACAGGCACCTCAAATCTTTCCACTTTCATATGAACAAAAACTGATAAAGTAAGCTTCTAAAAGCTTTTATTTATTGCACAGCTGTTGTGTTGGATTACAGCAGGATGTACAGGTGCTCTTGTGTCCAGCTCCTTACATGCAATGTGCATTGTGCACATGAACAGTTGTTCTAATGCTTGCACTTTGTGTCCTGAAGGTCTTCTTTTCTTTCTTCCACTCGACTTCTATAATTTGCCTTGCACCATCATTTCTTTGTATTTTTTGCTTGTTACTCTGAATGTAGAATAAGATGAAGCAAAAAGTCATTTTCTGAGGCAGAAAAACTTGACATGCCACTAGGTCACATTCTGTACAGCGTGTAATATTTCTATGTACAACTTTTAGAAGCATTCCACACAAAGTGTGCTAGAAATGTGATCAGAGCTGGTGAGTAAGCTGTCTGGATGAAAAGGAGGTGGAATGAAGGCATGGGGTGGAGCCTGAACATCCTACTGGTGTGATTTGGTACAACAAGGACTCCTTAGAAAGCAGTAAGAAAGATTTAAGGTATAAGCAGAGGTTGCAGAAGTCCCCTCTCCAAGAATCGTTCAGTTGAGCTGATCCTCATACTGTTTTCGGAAACAGTCACCAGCTGGGAAAAATTCCCAGCAACGCTCCTGGTACATCTTCCATACGTAAGATTCCTTAAAAACAGATGGGATGAGGCAGGATGTTTATATCACATTTGACCGATTTACATAATACAAAGGATGACAACACCAGTGTAAACACTGAAGCCCTCAGTATGGTTCAAACTTTAAATTTCTTGTCACCTACTACAGTGTTCATCCGATCATAAATCTGATTGTAATCCTTTCAAAAGAACAACGCCTCATTTGAGAGCATACTGTAGCATGTACAATGTTAAAAAAGACCAGGAAAAGTCTTTCAGATGCAACTAGAGGATCCAACCAGCACTTTTTTGAAGCATACTGAGGCAATGAAAATAATCAACAGCAAAGATCAAAAGCAGTGGATAAAATGCAGTACATATTTACTCAGACCAAAGGAAAGTCAGTTGGTTTACCTGGCCTGTGTGCTCTGTTTCATCTTTGTTGATGAGATACATCACAAAAAATCTGAAACACACACACACACACATTAGAAAAACATACCATTGACAACATTACCACAAATATACCCACATACACAAACATCAACAGTGCATGATGTTGATAAAAAAAATACTACTCTTGTGCTGTAGGGTCAGGATTAAGACTCATCTCTCTTTGGCCATAATTTTGGCAAAGCAAGAATTACACAAAATATAGATGAGAGGTGCATATTCACCTTGAACCAAATCCACATCCTAAATTACTAAGTTCAAATGGTAATGCTGACGTAAACCTTAAATAATTACTTGTTTGACAGTAAAATGTATTAAACAAGAGCAAGTATGACAAAAATCGCACTGAGCTCTGTTCTCTTTAATGCCTCTCACAAATCGACTTTCTGAGTATAGTATACTGTAGCTACACTACTGTTTAAATAATTGTGTTTAAAAACTCAGGGTCATTATAAGCCAACATCTATAAAACAGCTCAGCTACACCTGTTTATAATTCTACCTTCATTATTGCAAGAGGCAGAAGAATCCAGGTTCTAGATATAACAACCACCTGGAATATGTTATAGGTACAAGAATACACATACAAACACACAAAAGATCCAGATAAACTCACAAGTAGTTGGCTAGGTTGTGCTCCTGTAGGGTGTGTGTTTCAAAGCCATGTGGCACTGTGTCAAAGTAGTCATTACCTATTCCACAGATAAAACATTTGGTCTGAAAGAGAAACATGGATATTGTTAGTGATCATTACAAAAAAAACAAACAAACATTTAGCTGTTGGTTATAATCTGTGATCTCTACGTGGCCGGTGAGTCTCCCTGGTGACTTGGCGCAGCTAAGAATGATTACCCCATAATGAGTGACATGCAAACTACACACACTGAAAAGTGCCAGAGGAGATGTAGCTTATGGCCATGAAAATGGCCCAGAGAAGCCTCCACTGTTGTCTGGGTGAGCATCAGAGATAACGTCACCTGTGGATAACGGTTCCAGATGACCGTAGGAATGGAGCAAAGAATGACTGCATGGGCAGGTGGCACTGACTACACACTGGGTGAAGAGCAGGGAGATGGGCGAAGCAGTTGCAGGAGATGTCCTCCAAAGAAGCAGCTGTCAGCTCCACCCAAAACAATACCTATATAAAGACTGTGGTACTGTTGATCTGTACTCTTGTTTCTGTGTCAGCAGGACTGGAGATCCTATGGTGGTGGGAAAATGCCACACCCTACAATTTTAAACCTGCCAGTTTAATTGAAAATTTGGAAATATTATGGTGGTAGTGGTGTATGTTTGTGTGCAATTGGTATTACTCAAATCGTGGTGAATTGCTCTTCTTCATGCTCCCCAGTATATAAATCCCTGAATTTTAGATTGACAGATTGTTTTAATGTTTAATGTTAGTGTAAGGTTAGGGTAAAAAGCTGGTACAATGGAAGACAAAATAGCTTTGACATGAATTAGGGGGATGGCAGAGGTTCCCTTGTGCTGTTAAACTATTAAGCACTATCTCTGTGCAAGTGATACAGTGGTTAGCACTGTTGCCTCATAGGTTCTAGGTTTAACCCACGGCGTTTCTGTGTGTACAGTGGGTACGGAAAGTATTCAGACCCCTTTAAATTTTTCACTCTTTGTGTCATTGCAGCTATTTGCCAAAATCAAAAAAGTTCATTTTATTTCTCATTAATGTACACTCAGCACCCCATCTTGACAGAAAAAAACAGATATGTAGAAATTTTTGCAAATTTATTAAAAAAGAAAAACTGAAATATCACATGGTCATAAGTATTCGGACCCTGTGCTCAGTATTGAGTAGAAGCACCCTTTTGAGCTAGTACAGCCATAAGTCTTCTTGGGAAGGATGCAACAAGTTTTTCACACCTGGATTTGGGGATCCTCTGCCATTCTTCCTTGCAGATCCTCTCCAGTTCTGTGAGGCTGGATGGTGAACATTGGTGGACAGCCATTTTCAGGTCTCTCCAGAGATGCTCAATTGGGTTTAGGTCAGGGCTCTGGCTGGGCCAGTCAAGAATGGTCACAGAGTTGTTCCGAAGCCACTCCTTTGTCATTTTAGCTGTGTGCTTAGGGTCATTGTCCTGTTGAAAGATGAACCTTCGGCCCAGTCTGAGGTCCTGAGCACTCTGGAAGAGGTTTTCTTCCAGGATATCTCTGTACTTGGCCGCATTCATCTTTCTTTCAACTGCAACCAATCGTCCTGTCCCTGCAGCTGAAAAACACCCCCACAACATGATGCTCCCACCACCATGTTTCACTGTAGGGATTGTATTGGACAGGGGATGAGCAGTGCCTGGTTTTCTCCACACATACCGCTTAGAATTAACGCCAAAAAGTTCAATCTTGGTCTCATCAGACCAGAGAATCTTATTTCTCATGGTCTGGGAGTCCTTCATGTGTTTTTTGGCAAACTCTATGTGGGCTTTCATGTGTCTTGCACTGAGGAGAGGCTTCCATCGGGCCACTCTGCCATAAAGCCCCGACAGGTGGAGGGCTGCAGTGATAGTTGACTCTGTGGAACTTTCTCCCATCTCCCTACTGCATCTCTGGAGCTCAGCCACAGTGATCTTTGGGTTCTTCTTTACCTCTCTCACCAAGGCTCTTCTCCCACGATTGCTCAGTTTGGCTGGACGGCCAGGTCTAGGAAGAGTTCTGGTCGTCCCAAACTTTTTCCATTTGAGGATTATGGAGGCCACTGTGCTCTTAGGAACCTTGAGTGCTGCAGAAATTCTTTTGTAACCTTGGCAAGATCTGTGCCTTGCCACAATTCTGTCTCTGAGCTCCTTGGGCAGTTCCTTCGACCTCATGATTCTCATTTGCTCTGACATGCACTGTGAGCTGTAAGGTCTTATATAGACAGGTGTGTGCCTTTCCTAATCAAGTCCAATCAGTTTAATTAAACACAGCTGGACTCCAATGAAGGAGCAGAACCATCTCAAGGAGGATCAGAAGAAATGGACAGCATGTGAGTTAAATATGAGTGTCACTCTGCAAAGGGTCTGAATACTTATGACCATGTGATATTTCAGTTGTTCTTTTTTAATAAATTTGCAAAAATTTCTACATTTCTGTTTTTTCCTGTCAAGATGGGGTGCTGAGTGTACATTAATGAGAAATAAAATGAACTTTTTTGATTTTGGCAAATGGCTGCAATGACACAAAGAGTGAAAAATTTAAAGGGGTCTGAATACTTTCCGTACCCACTGTATTTTGCATGGTCTTCGTGTTGAATAAAATTTCACAGATATGTTTAAATTGCATTCAGTATTTATAAAAATTGGTGTGTAAAAAGCTCTTTAAAGTTTAAGCAGGTACTATTTAGTTAGTTTAGTTTACTGTTAACCAGGTAGTGTTAATGGTTAAGGTTATAGTATTTCTCCAGAAAATGTATGGGGGAGTGTGTGTTTTCACCTCCATGTCTTCTTTCACTTGTTCCTGCTGGTCTCTCAGCTCTCCAAAAGCATCAATGATCAACCCTAAAATTTCACAGAGCACAGATGGTGTAGAAATTAAATAGGACAACATAGGTAACTATACATTGTAACTTTTGTGTGGCTGACACTTCAGCTGTCTGTTGCTTCTCCTACTCTAAATTCTTTACATCTAAATATCTACTCTTATAATGTTAATTTTTTCTGCTACTCTCTGTGTTGTAATTCATACTCTTTAGATTTACTATTTTATATTTTGGAACAGTCTTATTGTTAGGGGTAGCCTGTTGCTGTCAAGTTCTTCTCTGAGTAGCCAGACCTCCCAACTTACCTACCTCTAATTACCCATAGCACACACTACCTTGCTAACAATAGTTTCTAGTCAGGATTGGCATTAGTTTAGTAGTATTTAATATTAGTATATAATACACATAGAACCAGTTTCTGTTTAAATTCATAAGTATAACTTTATTTCATCATTACTATTTTTGTTTTTTTAATTCCTCTACTACAACCTCACTATTATAATACAGGTAGCTGTGTGTTGATTTGGGGCACTGTGGTAGATTTCTCTAGAGCTGATTATATAGGAGGGGCCACAATGACCAAAATAAATATAACTCACAATAGGCCTGCATCAATTCTTATTGGCCTCTTTTTATTTGGTTTTTAGATTATTCATGAAGTGCATTTATAGTTCAAAAGGTGAATATACTTATTGTGAACCACGAAGGTCTGGGTTGAACTCCAGTGAATCTGTTTTGAATGTTTCTTCTTCTCTCTATCTGTTGAGTTGGAGCGACTGAGCAATAAAATCATATGAGGCAACTTAAATAATTTACCTTTATCCAAATCCACTGTGACGTACTGAACACCAGCACAAGCATTTAAATAGTTACAGTTCTGCTCATAAGTTTATATACCCCTGTCAAATTTTATGAAATATTGCTAATTTTTGCAAAATATGACAGATTGTGCCTTTTTAGTCATGTTAACCACTATCTCCCAGGTTTACAGACTCTTGTATGTTTGGGCTGATAATATATACAAGTTGACAAGTTTCAATAGCTATTAAGGTTAAGTTTCCACACCTGTGACTTGTGTGATTGTAATTAGTGTCTGTGTATAAATACTCAATAAATAATGCAACCACAAGGGGGCACAATCCAGTGTCTTCATGTGCCGGTCCCAAGCCCAGGTAAATGCAGAGGGTTGTGTCACGAAGGGCATCTGACGTAAAATCGAAGCCAAATCAAACATGCAAATCACAAATATAGCTTCCATACAGGATCAGTCGCGGCCCGGGTTAACAACAATTGCCACTGGTGCTGTTGACTTACAGGGTGCCAGTGGAAATTGGACTACTGTTGGTCGAAGGAGAGGAGGAAGGCGTGTTCGTAGGGAAAGAGAGAAGAGGAAGGGCAGGAGTGTAGGACTTAGGGTAGGGATTTTGAATGTAGGGACTTTGTCAGGGAAAACTAGAGAGTTGGCTGATATGATGGAGAGAAGAAAGGTGGATATCTTGTGTGTTCAGGAGTCCAGGTGGAAAGGTGGCAAGGCCTATAGATTAGAAGCAGGGTTCAAGCCATTTTATCATGGTGCAGATGGAAAGAAGAATGGAGTAGGAGATATCCTGAAGGAGGATTTTGCTAGGAATGTTCTGGAGGTGAAGAGAGTGTCAGATAGGAGAGTATGAAGCGGGAAGTTGAAGGTGTGATGTTGAATGTTGTCAGTGGTTATGCCCCACAGGTAGGATGTGAGTTAGAAGAGAAAGAGAAATTCTGGAGGGAGATGGATGAGGTGATTCAGGGTATCCCTAGTGGTGAGAGAGTGGTGATTGGGGCAGACTTCAACAGACATGTTGGTGAGGGAAACAGAGATGATGAGGAAGTGATGGGTAAGTTTGGTATCAGATTTCAGTCATGATTATGGCTAAAAAAGGCATACATAATAAATGTCATGATAAATAGATTCATCTGACCTCTATCTTTAAATATGATCAGTCATATTTTCAAACAACTGCCAATATTTCACAAATTTAGTTAAGGATATGTAAACTTATGAGCAGCACTGTGGGATTTACATGTCTAGGTTTTCACTCTGCCTTCAGCAGAGTGTTTTATAGATTGTATGTATTACGCTTTTAATGATGAGTCTCTATTGTGTAAATAGAAAGCTTTATTGCTGTGTCCAACCCATTACCCTCAAAACCTGCAGAGCAAGTAGCTAATGGGTGGTTGGAGGAATGATTTGTTTTTTTCCTTTTGTCATCCTATTAGTGTTCTGTGTTTTCTCTTGCAATTAAAAGAATTATGATTTATCTTTGGCAACTAGTTCCATAACTAGATAGTATGAAAAAAATGGAAGCATGGTTGCATTACATTTATATATATTTATAGGTTTTTTATAGATTCCATCTTCTGATAAGCTTTAGATCACAAGAACCAAAAACAAGGTAGTTGACCTTTCTAACATAAGGACAATCCCTGGAATAGCCATTTCTGTGAGTTTCAAACCTTTAATACATTCAGTATGTGTGTTTGTGTATGTGAGATCTCTCACCCTGGATGATAGCCAGGAGGATAACAATGACAAAGAAGAAGAAAGTGATGTCAAAGATGATGCGATAGATCTCATACTCATCACCTGCTGGGTCCTCAATCTGGTCACCAATCCCTCCACCTGCTCTCACACCTACATACATGTGAAACATGTAGCACTGGGAAAAGATGAGAGACATGTTTAAGTTTAAGGGGGGAGAGGGAGGGGGGATCTTAAAATGTACAAACTGTTAGGTCTGTACATGTTTTTGTGTCAGCACTGAGTCAGCATTAAAACCAAGGAAGTGAAACAGAATTAAAACATTAAAAAATAATGTTTTGCTATATTAGTGGTGAGAAACTGCAGGTTAATAGCCAAAAAGTAGCCTACTTTGAGGCTGTGGAAGAAAAAAAACAAGATGGTTGACTTCAAATGATGGCACAGTCTCCACACTCTCCATGTGAGGAGTGAGAGCAAAGAGACAAGGGTGATACAATTGTAGGAATTTCTGCAACAGTGATATCTATCCCAATAATATGTGAGTAATATGTAATAAGAATGCCACAAGTTTGTTAAGATTCCATGACTGACAGTAAGGGGTGCAAGCTGTCATCAGCTTTCAGCTTTGTGGAATTCACATGCTCACTCTTCATCCATTACTTTTTTACATCTCTAAATGTTTTTGTTTTGTGAGACTACACATGATTACACAGACATTACAATAAACTATGACAGCTGGAAAATACAAGGTGTACAATGTATATAGAGGGAACATGATGCAAAGAAGAACTCAAAAAGAAGAGAGGAGAAAATGGGAAAACCCCAGCACAGAGGGAGAAACATGAAGGCTAAGAAAGGAAGTGAACAGAAAAGGAGAGATGTGTTATCCTGCTGTGTGTTATTTTAAGGGATATATTCATACAGTGTGAAGAGAAGGAAGAACCTCCCCAGGGCAGTTGCCATTCATCAGTCTATCCCTTCATCCATCTAAACCTGTGTCACCCTTTTGTAGATCAAGCTGTCACTTGCAAACCCTTAATAGGAAGCAGAACTACATAGAATGTTATGGGTGGCTGACTACAGGAGATTATAGTGTGTGTTTTGAAATTTCCAGGTGACACCTCCATCACTCTAGAAAACACAAACTATAGAGCCCTTATATAGTCTTTCATTCAGACAGCTGGGCAGTAGGGCACAGCATTATCACATCTGTTATTCTATTTTTACCCATGTTCTCACACCATCGCTGAAATGATTTTCCTATATATTCGAGTTATAGCTTTCTTTGAGCTAAACTCCTGTACCAGATTCCTGTATCATAAAGATACCTGTTCCAGTAATAATGAAAAACCCTTCTGTTTTTACATCCTATTATACAGCATCACCTATACTGTGCTTCATGATACCAAATACTATAACCCGAAGAGCCTTAAATAGCATCTTCACTATTTGATGCCTGGAAAAACTGACAAAAGAAGACCATGTAATCTCAGCAGCTTAGTCTCAGGCTGACAAAGTCAGACTGAGTATCTGACCCATGACTTTCTGTCCATAAATGGTGCTAGACCCTCTTCACTGACAAGCCCCACAGAATACCTCTTATTTTCAGTCAGACAATGTTATTCACATTATCATATATAACAGCAGTAAGACAATGGGCAAAACAATGAGACTGAATAGCAACAAACAAACCATGGTGTAATGTTCACTAACACCACACAATGTAGATGACAAAAAAATAATGTCAGCATGAAGGACAACTTCACAAGATGTATGAAGTAAGGGTGTCAATACGAGAGGGAAAAACTCCAGCAACACTTGCTGTGTAAAGAATTTTATTGCTGATCCAGAGTTTTGGCTTATGGCCTTCATCAAGGTCAATACAAATTTATTACAAAGAAATCAACCAATCATACACATACTGTACATAGTTTATTTATCTTACCCACCAATGGGTGAGCTCTTTATTGATTAGTCACAATTTATGTGATCAGATGAAACAGTACTGTGCTCATAAATTTACATACCCCTGGCACAATTTAAGGAATACTGGACAATTTTAAAAAAGTCACACAGATAGAAAACTTTTTTTTTTTTTTTTAAAAAAACAGGGAAAATGGTCAGATAGTATCTTTAGCAATTGCAGTTGTCATGATTTTATAAGGGCAGACATACATTCTGCTTGTTTGGCTCAGCAATGAAGTTGTTCTTTACACAACATTTCTGACATCTGTGCATTATCCATAGACTTGTATGTGAAATAATGAAAAATGCCAGAAACAGCATTCGCAGAAATTAACATTTTTACCAGTGCTACATCCTCCTCCATCATATAGAAACTCCATACATCTTACTTCTATCTGTGTATATTGTACATATTCAAATGTATTTTCTGCTCGTATTTTTCTATTCTATTTTCATTTTTATTATTTAATAGTTTTCAAGATTGTCTGCATGTAACTGAGCTACAGTGACCAAGGAATTTCCCTTGTGGACCAATAAAGTTTATCTAATCTAATCGCTACTTACTAATAATTGAGACTTATCATACTCACTGTCAGCATGTCGTCACACTTCATGTCGGGCAGTTCTCCATCTTCACTCTTGTTGTAGAACTTCCTGAAGAAGTTGAAGGCCACTACTGTGTAAAGATACACCACCACTGCTAACAGGCCAACTGTTAATACCAGCTGGAAGACAGAAGATACCAGCACAATGTTTATACCAGTGGCAGCAAAATGACATTATTTAATGTAAAGAATTATTGTTCACTATACAAATATATGAGGGTGACACTACTATGTCAAGTGTTTTTCACTATACTTGATACTTTCTATGTTTTAGAAGAAACAACTTTCGTATATTGACAAATTTTGCATTGATGTCCTATATGGTCTTGATTGCCCCCCCAACCCCACCCCCCCACACACACACACAGAATCGCGGCTCTGATGCTGTGGTTGCTCTGAAGAGATCAGGAGTCCAGGGCCGCACCAGAGGATGGCCCCTCGAGAGAGCTGGGATCCAGGGACTCCCTGGAGGATAGCCCCTTAGGAGCACTGCAGTAGCAGTGGTGTCAACATACCTGGCCGACCCAGGTCTGAAGATTGGGGACAGGAGCTGGGACCTCAGTGGGGCCCAGGAAGCAGGGAGGGAACCTGGTGCTCAGGAAGAGCCTCAGCGGGGACACGGTCATCGGCACACTGAGGCCCGGAGAGGAACCTCATAGGGGATGCCATTGTCGACACACTGAGGCCCAGGAAGCAAGGATGGAACCTGATACTTGGGAAGAGCCTCAATGGGGTTGCCCTCATCGGCACACTGAGCCCCGGGGAACTGCAGAGGAACCTTAGGTGCAGTGAAGGATGCAGTCGTTGGCACACTGAGGTCCTGGAAGCAGAGTTGGACTCTCAGCAGGGATGCGTTCAACTGAGGTCCTGGAAGCAGAAGTGCAGCCTCAGCGGGGATGGGATCGTTGGCCAACTGAGGTCCTGGAAGCTGCAACTCGGGTTGGAGTGCTGGAGACTCGGACAGGGAGGCTGGAGACTGGCAGTGGGCTTGGAGACTCTGGCTGTGGACCTGGAAGCTCTGGCTGTTTGACTGGAGGCTCAGGTGAGGGACTGGAAGCTCAGGCTGAGGGACTGGAAGCTCTGAAAGCTAGAAGGATCATAGGCGATGTCCCAAAGGGTGAGAGATAAAAGGGACTGTGCCTTAAGCTCCTGCCAGATGGCGCAAGCCTCTGCCAGTGTTAGAGGCAGGGGAGACTTGGAACCAGGCAACAGAGACTGAAGAGCCAGCAGTGGAGACTGGAAGGACGGAAGCTGAGGTTTGGAGGCCGGCTCCAGAGACAGGACTGCCGGCGATGGAGACTGGGAAGCCGGCAGTAGGGATTGTAGTGCAGGCAGCTGAGTATGGGAGACCAGCACTGGAGATAGAAATGCCGGCAACGGAGACTTGGGAGCCGGCGACAGAGACTGGAGAGCCGGCGACAAAGACTGGACTGCCAGCGATGGAGACTGGAGTGCAGGTGGTGGAGATTGGGGATCTGGCGGCGGAGACAGGGGAGTCGACATCTAAGACTGGAGTGCAGGCAACTGAGACTGGGAAGCCGGCACTGGAGACTGGGAAGCCTTGAGTGTGATCAGAGGGGTGCACAACACCTTGACAGACTGTAAGGGGACCTTGGGAGTCTCAAAATTGCCCAATACCAAGCAGAGGGTTGAGACTATAGACACTATCTGGGCTACCCTTGTCCCTGACACAAAATGTTGGGGATGGAGAAAGACCTGCTACAGACGCAAACAAAAGTCGAAGACCTCACGGTACTCCTGGGCATCAAGAAAACCTGCTTGCTTGTGTGTTATTTGATGCTAAACAATTACATTCTGTGCTTAGTCTGGTCTATGACCAAGATTCTTAGCTCATCATAATGTTTCTCTCTGTTCAGGTAGATCTCACATGTGTTCCCACAATCTCTCTCCCTCTTCGGTTCTTTAGTAACATGCCACATATATAACCTACCACATTATGCACACACACACACCTGAACATAGCCATACTATCCAGCAGACTTTATAATTTGCGAACGATGTCAGATGTACTCAGAGTTGGCATTGCACTGTGAATACACTGAAACTGAATGTTATTTATGCAACAAATACAAAAACACAATTCAATTTTATTTGTATATAACCAAATCATCTCAAGGCACTTTACAAAAACAAAAAACCCAACAAATCCCTTATGAACAAGCACTTGGCGACAGTGGAGAGGAAAAACTCCCTTTAACGGAAGAAAAGACCTCCAGCAGAACCGGGCTCAGTTTGGGCGGCCATCTGCCTTGGCCTAATACAAAAAGGAGTTTGAATACATATTTTTGTGTTTCTGGATACTCCTAAGTATTTATTAAATTATCTAAACAGTCCCTAACAGTAGAGAGGTTTAATTTACAATAGTGTCTCTTAGTATTTTTGGTGCCTTTCAAAATTATAGCTGCACTTAAGTAGCTGCACTTGAGCATCCCTCCTGCCTCATTGCACTCATCACTCAAAGGCAGAACTCCAACACAAGCAGGCAGCTCTTATTATTATAGTAAAACACAAAGCTTCTTTGAATGTATGGTAAGTCAAATACTGTATGCAGTTCTTTACCTGTTTGCCATTGTGTGTGACGGAAGACAGGATGGTACGCAGTGTCTTAAAACCCATAGCAATGTCAAGCAGATGGGCAGCAAAGAAGAAGTTGTTATAGTGTCCCAGGATGGACATAGTCATATACCAGGCCAGATACAGGAAAGACTGTATGGAGGGAGGGGGAGAGAGGTTAGTCAGGGTACCGCAGAGACTACTTCAGTGAGTGCTTGACAGCCATGGTTGATAGACTTCGAAGCTGCAGAGTCACAAAATGCCCTTGTAAACAGTTATGGATTACACATTATATACAAGTATATCTTAGTGTCAAAAAAGTGTCAGGTTTCAGGAAACTATTATAAGTTTTTGGACCAAAGATGCGCCCACTCTGGTACTCAGGGTTCAAAACAAGACTTTATTTAACTAAACTAGGCAAAAACAAGAAACAAAACACTTGGCTAAGAAGGGACAGGTCAAGGCAGGGAACACAAGGACATGAAACATGAACACCAAATGAAGACATGGACACCAGGGAACAAGGCATGAGGGTCTGGGTCACACACACCTGGGGAGACGCACCAGACCACACAGACACGTGAACACAAGAAGGGAGACAGGGCATGAGGTAGTCTGGGTCACACACACACACACACACACAACTGGAGAGACGCACCAGACTACGAGAAAACATGAACGTGAACACAGGGACTCGGGGCATGAAGTAGTCTGGGACTCAGACTACAAGAAAACATGAACATGAAACTAGGGAGTCAGGGCATGAGGTAGTCTGGGTCACACACACATTGAGGGAGACACACCAGACTACACAAAGAACAAAAACATGGAACACAGGGAATCAAGGAATGGGAACACAAGGGCATGAAACATGACACATAAAAAGGGGACATGGGAAAAGGACCAGAAAACTAATAAGAAAAAGGAGGCAGAATACTTAAATTAAACCTGGGGGAAACAAAAGGTAATCCATGATCAAATTCCAAAAATAAATGCAAGTGTATCAAAAACGATACCTTAGCAGGTCTCAAAACAATGTAAAAACAGCTCTCAGACCACTGGCTTAACTAACAAAACAATGTCTAAACAGACAACCTGGCACTGAAACATGGTTCAACCAAGGTATATAAAGACAAGACACAAACAAGGAACAGGTGAAAACAATAACTAATTAGGTCAAAGAAAAGTGAACCAAAATGAAACAAGAACCAGTTCCTGTCAGGATCCTACAAAATAAAAGAAACTGGAAGTCAAAAGATACGGATCCTGACAAAAAGAAGAAAAAGTGTTTGGTAAAAAAAGAAAAAAACATAGCAATCTTGCTCTTTAGCTAGCTAAGAAACTATTAAATATGTACTAAAAGGACTGTAGGCTACCTTTAGATGTAACTAATTTAATTTGTCTAGCTCAGCCTTATATTAACTTATGGCAATAAGTTAACAATCACAAAATAATCACAAAAAGATAGCGAGTATTATGAAAAGCTCAGGTAGAGCATCTAGTGTACCACAGCACAGTGTACCTGTGTCTTCATCTATAAGACCTTGCTATTTGTCAAAATATTTAACATAGTCGATTCTAGAACTAACAATCATAATACCAGACCACAAGCGGACTTTATAAGTTCCTCACACAAAGCACAGAAGAGGACGACTGGCTTCCAGTTCAATGCCAATCACTACTGGAATAGCTGTGATGCAACTTGAAGTTAGAGATTTTAAAACTTTATTAGCTAATATTATACAACAGTAGACCTAGTAGTGATTATTTTAACTATTGTTGCAATGTTTGCATTTGTTTTTTGGTTTGAATAAGTTCCATGTAAATTTTATACAGTATTGTTCTAAATAATAACAGTACAATGTGACTAACCAGAATAATCCAGGTTTTTAGTATATTTTTTATTGCTACATGGCAAACAAGTTACCAGTAGGTGCAGTAGATTCTCAGAAAACAAACAAGACCCAGCATTCATGATATGCACGCTCTTAAGGCTGTGCAATTGGGCAATTAGTTGAAAGGGGTGTGTTCAAAAAAATAGCAGTGTGGCATTCAATCAGTGAGGTCATCAATTTTGTGAAAAAACAGGTGTAAATCAGGTGGCCCCTATTTAAGGATGAAGCCAGAACTTGTTGAACATGCATTTGAAAGCCTGAGGAAAATGGGTCGTTCAAGACATTGTTCAGAAGAACAGCGTACTTTGATTAAAAAGTTGATTGGAGAAGGGAAAACCTGTAAAGAGGTGCAAAAAATTATAGGCTGTTCAGCTAAAATGATCTCCAATGCCTTAAAATGGAGGGCAAAACCAGAGAGGCGTGGAAGAAAACGGAACACAACCATCAAAATGGATCGAAGAATAACCAGAATGGCAAAGGCTCAGCCAATGATCAGCTCCGGGATGATCAAAGACATTCTGGAGTTACCTGTAAGTACTGTGACAGTTAGAAGACGTCTGTGTGAAGCTATTCTATTTTCAAGAATCCCCCGCAAAGTCCCTCTGTTAAAAAAAAAAGGCATGTGCAGAAGAGGTTACAATTTGCCAAAGAACACATCAACTGGCCTAAAGAGAAATGGAGGAACATTTTGTGGACTGATGAGACTAAAATTGTTCTTTTTGGGTCCAAGGGCCATAGACAGTTTGTGAGATGACCCCCAAACTCTGAATTCAAGCCACAGTACACAGTGAAGTCAGTGAAGCATGGTGGTGCAAGCATCATGATATGGGCATGTTTCTCCTACTATAGTGTTGGGCCTATTTATCGCATACCAGGGATCATGGATCAGTTTGCATATGTCAAAATACTTGAAGAGGTCATGCTGCCTTATGCTGGAGAGGACATGCCCTTGAAATGGTTGTTTCAACAAGACAATGACCCCAAACACACTAGTAAACGAGCAAAGTCTTTGTTCCAAACCAACAAAATTAATGTTATGGAGTGGCCAACCCCCGGACCTTAATCCAATCGAGAACTTGTGGGGTGATATCAAAAATGCTGTTTCTGAAGCAAAACCAAGAAATGTAAATGAATTGTGGAATGTTGTTAAAAAATCATGGAGTGGAATAACAGCTGAAAGGTGCCACAAGTTGGTTGACTCCATGCCACACAGATGTGAAGTAGTTATAAAAAACTGTGGTCATACAACTAAATATTAGTTTAGTGATTCACAGGATTGCTAAATGTACAAAAACGTTTGTACAAAATAGTTTTGAGTTTGTACAGTCAGTGGCAGACACTGCTATTTTTTTAATAAATAAAAATAAAAAATAAATAAAAAATATACTAAAAACCTGGATTATTCTGGTTAGTCACATTGTACTGTTATTATTTTGAACAATACTGTATATAGTGTATGTAATTGTTCACAGGGCTGTTTTATAAAAACAGATCCTAATCTCAAAGAGTTCGTGTTAAAGTTTAACTAACTTTTTCTACATGTGAAGAGAGACAGTCCTCTTTCCTTGTCCCGTATTTCTTGAACCGGAAAACTATTAGGACGGGATTGCTTACTGATGGATTAAACGCAAGGAATGATTACTGCAAATAAAACATGGCCACTTGACATTTAAGATTATTTTAAGATGTGAAAAACTGTGAATCTGTCGTTTAAATTACATTTGCAAGAAAACGTAATGGTACTATTCACAATTCTCTTGTTTTCTGCATCAATTGGTCATAAAATGGGATCTGGGGCCTGGGATCATAAAGAAGAAGAATCTCAGAGAACCCCTAACTTAGCTTAAAAACCTTTAGCCATGTTTTTTGACTATAGCTTAAATTTCACAGTTAAATATTTATTATGGGCACAGTGTCAGTGAAAATTAAAAGTAATTCCTATCTCAAAGGTGAAGTGATCCCAGATCCATAACAGTGCAGCACTGTACACATTTGCCACACCTTCCCTATAGTGCCTGGGTGTTACTGTTTATGTAGGATAAAGCAGTGTCATTCATTTAAAAAGTACATTGGAACATAATCAAACATACACCTCCAAAACATATTTACATCTGCAATTTTGTTGCACAGGAATGTTTCAGGAAAGAAGGTTGGTTGATTGTCCTCATGAGGTCAAGTGAAGGTTTCTGATGTTTATGAATACAGCCCCTGATCTTCAAACTCACAAATATCAACACACTATAAAACACAAGGGCTTACACAAATGGTTACTACAATCATCTAAAACACTTTAAAGATTAATCAGATTACAATTAGATATATTGTCTGCAAATGGTGATGATTTTGGAAGTGTGGGCGCCCAGCCAAGATCCCTCCAAAGGCACAACACAGAATGCTCAGTTAGTCAAAAAAGAACCCTAGAGTAACAGCTAAAAACTTGAAAGATTCATTGGAGCTAGTGAACATCATGTTCATGAGTCACCCATATGCAAAATTTTCCCAAAAGACTACTGGGAAAATATCTTAAAATATCTTGTTGCAGATGAAACAAAAGTAGAATTCTTTGACACCACTGACCACAATATCTTATTGCGGAGACTGTGATTGGGATTAAAGGATCAGCGCTGAATTAACGTAAATCTTGTTTATCAGAGAGATTCCAATTTGTTTATGTCTATGATGATTACCACACACACAAAAGAGTTTATTGTGTTCCACAAGGTTCTGTGCTAGGACCAATCCTCTTTACCTTATACATGCTTCCTGTATTAGGAAGCACTACATAATTACCATTGCTATGCAGACGACATTCACCTATATCTATCTATGAAACCAGTTACCTAGACTTCAGTAATGTCTTATGGACATAAAGGGCTGGATGGCCAGTAAATTTCTAATTCCACATTCAGAGAAAACAGAAGTTACTGTATTTGGGAAATAGTTTAATAATATAGCTACATTAGATGGTATAGCCTTGGTCTCCAGTACTACTGTGAAAAACCTTGGAGTTTTTTTTTTTTTTGACTAGGATATGTCCTTTAAAGAGTGGCAGAAATAACTTCTATTACTCTAACTCATTACTATCAGGGTGTCCCACTATCTCCATAAAAAACCTCTAGTTAATCCAGAATACTGCAGCCAGAGTCCTGACAGGAACTAACAAGAGAGATCATATTTCTTTTCACTTCACTTTCTTTTCACTTCATTTGCTCCCTGTGAAATCCTGAATAGAATTTAAAATCCTTTTCCTACATCCAAATCCCTTCATGATCACGCTTCTTCATGTCTTAAAGGCCTCACAGTACCATATCATTGCAATAGACCACTTCGCTCTCAGAGTGCAGGTATATTTATGGTTCCTAGTGTTACCAAAAGCAGAATTGGAGACAGCACCTTTAGCTATCAAGCTCCTCCCCTGCTCAGTGTGCCACATGTTTAGTTATTCCTCTGCCTCCTTTAGTGATAGTGGTACCTGTAATAAGTGTGAGGGTTTTGGTAGCTTTGAAGGCGAGGATCACTGAATTGGAAGTGTGGCTCCGCACCTTTGAATAAAAGCCAGTTAGCCTTGTGGAATGCAGATGCACCCATGGGGACTTCACATAAGATAAAGAAAGTAACTGGCCTTGGTTTGCTCAAGCGACCCCCACCCAGAACACATAGAAGACAGTTGGCAATAACAACTCCATATAAGGTAATATCATAAATTCCTTTTGGTGGGGCGCTGCCCAACAGTTTAAACATTGTATAGTTTCCATCTATTGTTTAGATCTCTCTGCCTGCGTGTGTGAGTAGATCTCCGGAGACGTCTCTGTACTTTTATAATAAACCGGTGTGCCGATTCCTAACTTTTGCTCCGTCTTCTGTTTTCTCTCCATTAATGAACTCGGGTGAAGGTCACAAGGTCTGACTTTTTAACAGCCTAGCCGCACTAGTGGGTGTGGAGCCACTGAGCTCAGGGTCTGTTAGCTACCCAACAGCAGCTCTGGAGCAGCCCGGAGAATTAGCCTGGGTGACAGTCTAATTTGAAATGCAGCGTTTCTTTCTTGCATGTGTGTTGGCTGTTGCATCGTTTCTCTTTTGCATGTGTTTTAGCTGTTGTGGTGCGTTTGCCCTTGTTGGCCACCGTACAAGTTCGGGGTGCTCAGACACCAAAACACAAAGTAAACAACAGGGCTAACATTTAAAATGGCCTCAGTTGGTGTCTAAAGCTGCATGTCATTAGAGAAAGTTGATTTTAAGCTTTATATTCATGTTTCTTGGCTTTTATTTTGAAAGATGGACATGTTGCAGGTGAGTCACATGACCTTAAATTAAAATCTTAACGTTAATTCTGAATATTTATCAGTTTAGGTGCATTAACTTCCTACAAATAACTGTAAACTTTTATTGTGAAAGTCTGACCATGTCCTTCTGCAAGAAGACATCATGGCTGACTTTAAAAATGGCCTCAATTAGTGCCTGAAGCTGTATGCCAATAGCCAATGTCCATTTTAAGGCCATGTTGCTGTTTCAGGGCTTTTTATTTTGACACAGTGCTATAAATAGGCTTTTATTTTGAAAGGACATGGTGGTGCAGGAGACTTACATGAACTTAGGTTACAATCTGAACTTTATTTTGAATGTTTATTATACTTTATAAAGGTTTAACAACTTCCTATAAATAACTGTTAACCTACTGTGAAAGACTGAACATTGCCTGCTGGGAAAAGACACCATGGCTGACATTTAAAACAGCCATGGTGTAAATGCCAGTAGCCAAAGCCCATTTTAAGCTCATGTTACTGTTTCTTGGCTTTTACTTAGAAAAAATGCAAAACAAAGGCTTTTATTTTGAAAGTTGGCATTCAGATGAGCCTCAGTTAAAAGATAGATAAGGGTCATAACAGGGTATAGATAATGGATGGATAATCTTTGGAACAGTATTTGAATATTCATTATCATTTAGAAATTTGCAGTTGCTTCCTCTAAATACCTGTACACTTATATTATGAAAGTGTTGGCACATCCTGCTTACCGAAGACACCATGAGAACTGAGAAAGTTCCCATGTCTAACAGTAGTGGACATAAGGCAGATCAATATTTTAAAAAATATAAAAGATATCAAAAAGCTGAATCCAAGCTGAACATTTTGACATTTGAATGGTTTTTCTAGCTGAAAGTATGCTGAAGGAGTTAGCGACTGAAAAACATACAGAAGAATTACAATAGATAGTATATTAGCTTCTCTTCATTGGCTGTCATGATCCGCACTTTTGAGTTTCCTGTTTTGGATGTTTATTTCAAAGGATCATGACGGATTTAGTTTTGTTCTGTTTTGTCCCTCTTTACTTTGACCTGATTATTTCTATTGTGTTCACCTGTGTCTTGTTTTGCACATTGCTTGTATACCTTTGTTCAGCCATAGTCTCATTGCGAGGTCGCCTGCCCAGTACTGCCCACAACTGACTACATCCCTTGTCGAGCCTTGACTAATGCCTCGTCTACCTGATTTTGCCTCGTTTTGTTTGCCACACATCAAGCCTGCTTTTGTTTTTTCACTTTTTGGATTTATTAATCACGGACTGCCTTTTGTTTCCCAGGCTAAGCTAAGTAGCTTTTTCTTTTGGTGTTTTCTGTTTGTAGATAACTTTGCCTGGATGATTTTGTTTGCTTTCTCTTGATCCCCTCACCATATCTTGTGTTCATGTTTAGTTCCCTTGTTTCATGTTCATGTCTCCAAGTAGTCTCGTCTTAGTCTCCCCTAGTTCATGTTTCCCAACCCATGTGTTTTTGTTCATGTTTTGTCCCCTTTGTTCATGCCATGTTTCCCTGTGGTCTGGTGAGTCTCCCTTAGTGCGTTTTGTGACCCAGACCCTCATGCCTTGTTCCCTTTTCCATGCTTTTGTCTCCTTCTAGTCTGGTGTGTCTCTGGTGTTTGTGACCCAGACTTTCATGCCTTGTCCCCTCTCTCATGCCTTGGTCCCCTATGAGGTGAGACAGGAAAAAACGGACTTCTCCTTACATTCATACGGATTAAATAAAAAGTGATGATTTGTTTTTGACTTGAATTGTTTCACTCAAAAGAAAACATTTCAGGCTTTCTAGCCATATAATTCTTATTTTTATGAGGCAAGTATTCGCTGAGATTCTGGTTGTTTTATTTACGCTTCTGTGAAGAGAAATGACAGAGACAGAAAAGTCTGAGAGCGCACCCTGTCGGCTTTCTTTATTTAAAAAAAGCACAATGTTTTGTTGTTATTATGATGGTATACCACTAAAACTAGACCCTTTACAGATTTGAATGATATACTTCTTTTATCTGTACGATCAGAATTGACGGAGTAATTTAAGTTTGTTTTGACCTTATCAGAAAAAGATGCGTCAAAACGCGCCGGCGCGTTCGTCGACCCCAGAGGGTTTTAAATTGCAGACCTTTGGTTTTGTTTGGATCTTGGCGTTTGGAATGTTGCCTGGTTACAGTTTTCCACTGTTAGATTTCAAATTTTATTGTGTGTGGATACCTCCTGTGTGCATCGTGTTCTTGCCCATCTGAACTGGAGACTTAATTTGTGCCATTTGGATTCTAATCTGATGTTTCCCCTAGGATCATAAATGTTATGTGCTTTTACTGCTCGGTGTGTGCGTCAGGCCAACACCATTAGAATTCAATTCAGTTCAATTCAATTCAGTTTATTTCTACTGGTACTCAGGTTAAAAAAAAACTTTATTTCAAAATAAAACCCAAGGTAAACCAGAAACAAGAAAACAAGGCGAGAGAACGAAGGCTATGACTTAACTAAACAGAACACCAGGGAGTGTGGAGAATCCAGACAAAGGAACAAGGCAACATGAACAAAGGGGCAAGACATGGGACCTGGGACACACACACACATTCTGGGGTCACACAGGTCTAAGGGGAACAAGAACGGGGACAAGACGGGTTCGGGTCACACACACATTCGGCGACTCACCAGATCACAGGGGAAAAAGGACAGGGTTAACAAGGCATGAAAAGTCTGGGTCACACACACTTGGGGAGACGCACCAGACCATTACAGGTAATGCGGTCCCGCCTTGTACACTGTCCACTGTTCACATGTAAATAATCTCAGGTGAACCAGGTAAATATGTGCACACCCCCGAGAAATGACACAAAATATCAAACTTCATCATAGAATTTACTCACTTTTTCTGCGCGTTTGGATGATGGCGCGTTACGCACGTGGAGCGGCGCTCCTTACATTCCACACAGAGACAAATACTTTAGCTTGTCCTCAGAGTAAAAACACTGATTTTAACTCAAATGAGGATCGTTTGGCTCCTCATTGTGTTGTATTGTGCTGCACTAATCCGTCCCATCTACATTGACTGAAAGGCTCATTATGCTGGTCTCCAAAGTCTTGTGAACCAATGTTCTGTTTGTGTTTTATGGTCTTATTTCAGTGAGTAAAAAATTGTAGTTTTTCACTAACCATGCATAAACACTTTTTTCTCAAAAACACAATCATGTATAAACTTGCTGCTCACATATTATTGTAGCCAATTTTGTGCTTATTACAGTGTTATCAGACTTTAGACATTAGTATGTTTAAAAGACACTGAAAAAAGCACAAATGTCAGGACATGTCAAAATTTGTCCAGGCCCCAAAAACCCCCTCAGACCCCAGAGGGTTAAAGTGAGAATACCAGATAGAAGTATGGTCTAAAAACCCATTGTAGTACCCAAGAAACAGAAAGGAAGGCAAGCCTGGGAATATTCCAGCACGCAATCAGGATAAACTATCCAGACCCCTCCCCTCTTGTAGGCGCTACAGAGCACTATATGCCAAAACCACAGCACAGAGAGTTTCTTCCCCTAGGCTGTCACTCTCATAACCTCACAATGCCATAGAGTGTCAGAAATGACCACTGTGCAATAACATTACATCCATATTTCAGTATCTGTACTGCAACAGTTTTGCAACTGGATTTTGAAAATTGGCATTGGTATCGGCAACAGAAAAACCAATATCGATCGACCTCTAGTTTAAACAGTTATTTATTTATATACACTGTTGCCCTCACTATTACTATCACTCTGTATGCTAAATAGGTCTGTCGAATAAAGACATAAAAGATCATGATTGTTTGTGTTCTTCAGGTTAGAAATTGTGTTAATGTGTTGATATTTGAGACTTTGGTGAAGATCATATCACATTTTATAATCAAACAGTGTCATATTTTCTTGCAACTGCATTTAGAATTACATATTAACCACAAAACAGTTGAAATGTGTATAGAATATTTTCAGCTGATGTACCAGTACATAACTAATATGTAATCTGGGTTTTAATATTTAATTTGCTGTAAACATTGCATCATGAAGAGCTGAAACAAGCAGATGCAGAATACATATTTTATTCCTACATAGATTATTTTAACAATTTTAAAACTGCTTAAGAGGAAACAAGGGGAAACACGACGTTAAGGGTGTGATGGAAACCTTTAAAAATCTTACAATTATATTTAAATAAGCTGGAATTTGGGAAAGCCTGTTATTTGTGCACAGGGAATTCTACAATGAGTCTGTCTGTGTGAAAGGTGATAAATGATTTGTACTTTTAAATACTTACATTGTCTGTAAATACAACTCCCAACTTCCAGATCTGGTACTTGATATCAATGGAGTTCAGTCTGTTAATAGAGGAAAAAAAAAGAGGCTTACAGAGGACAACCATATATCATTCCCTTCTTATTAAAGGTCGTATTTGCCCTGAGGTAAGCATTTAAGGCAAAGAACGCACATGGTGAATTAAAACAGATCTTGTAGAACTACAATTCTTAATACATATACATTGGTACAATAAAGGAAGCACAATTATAAAATGATGTGTGCTCATTGCTTTTATTAAAAAGTTAAAATTGTACATTTTAATAGTTAGCTCCTGTGATTTGTGTGACCTTGTAGGACAACGAAATTAAACTGCTTTTTAATGAATGCAGATATATTATTGGTAGTGCAGAATACCACACATATTTGTAAAAAAAAAAGTGGCAAAATTACATATTCCTTTGGCTGAATAGTTCAATCTGTAACTCACAGCAGGAAAATTTCCACAAATTACCCAAATAAATTGTTAATGTAAAGGTAAATATTGGCTGATACTAAGTACTGACACACAATACTCACACAGCAGCCAGAGAGCTGTCCCTTCTTGGCTTTCTCTTTTTATGAGAATCACTGAAGTCCAGGGCAGCTTTGTCCATTCCCAGCAGCTCACTGATGCGGTCATGGCCATAAAACTCCCCATATTTATCCATCACCTGAGGAAGAGCAGTATTTCTTGAAGAAAGAATTTTAAGTGGCATGTTTCAAACAGCAACAATAAAACTGTATTTTCAAAATTACATTTTAGCTATGCTCAGACAGATGACAAGACAGTAACACAAAATCACAGAAGGTACTATCAAGCACAAACACTCTTTAGCCGTAGCTACCAGTACATTTCATGTAATTTTAGTTCTTAACCCTCCTGTTGTCTACACATTGTATATACGTCCCTTGTCCTTTGGGTCAAAATTGACCCACCCTCACTAAATTTAGATTTAGATTTAAAATAAAGCAATTTCATTTTATGTTAAATTCCAAATCTATTTTGCATGAAGAAACAACCTGTCATTCATCAGAAACTGTGTGATTATCAAAATTTCCCCTTTTTACAGTGCAGAAACACTGCATTCATTCAGTGGACCCAACTCATATTTATGTCAAAACAGCCGTCATATACATGTTTTCTCTACCAAAGAAGATTTTCATCATCATTATTATTTCTTAAAGTACAGCAAAGGTGGCAGTCAATATTTTTTTATCAAGAAATAGTAACTGTATAGGCCAAAAAAGTATCACACGTGCAGAAACAGCTTTGAATGCAATTTTCTGAGGGGTTTTCTCTGCTGTTAAACATAGTTTAGGATCATTTTTGACCTGAAGACAACAGGAGGGTTAATCTATTTGATTATTTGTGTAAGCTGCTGGTGTGTATCTTGTCTGGAGTGTCAGTGGGTTAATCCAGCAGTGATTCCAAAAACACCATTGTGCTGTTGTACCGTTGATGGAGATCGCCTTTGAAAAAATAGGGATAGACCTCATATGGTTGTTTTACTGTAGTGCAAAGGGATATGGTTTTGTGTTTGTCCTGCTGGATTACACAATATACTATCTGGAAGCAGTGCCACTATTCAAAATCTGTGTAAACAATGGGGAGTGGGCTCTATTTCATATCATCTCCTGAATTGAAATCCCATGAGTTTCTTAGTGACTTGGGCACCATGTTCGTGTCTCACACATTTAGGAAACTTTACAACTTACTGGCTATCAAATCTATTCAAAACAGTGCCAACCACCCGCAGACTGCGTGCTGCTCTTTGCAGACCTAATGGGGTCTGATTCTCTGGTAAAGTTAGTGAGCTGGGGCAGGGGCTTCCAAAATATATCAAAACACCTCTGTTCGTTTGTGAAAGCCATCAGTCGCCAGCCCAAAGGGCAGATAATGCCGCATTGCAATAGTGTTTAACAGACATGTTATCTTTTAGAACATTATACTGACTGTAAAGGAGGCGTTGGCTTATGATTCCAAATTTGTGACCTCTTTGACATGACTGTAACCTTAGGTACAGATCGTTATCCTCAATCGTCTCAGGTTGTCCGTTTAGAACAAATGACAGTTCACACTCATGCCACTCATTTATTGAGGCTGTTGAGGTTCAGGAATACTCATGGTCATGCTCATGTTCATGATTACTGCTAACTGAGGATGACTGGGGACACTCCGGTAGAGGGTGAACTCCAATTGGCTGAGGGACAGGGTACTTTGCCCCGTCGACATGAACACAACGTGTCAAGACACAGAAAGTAGCAATAACCCAATGACTCGTTAAAGTCCAGCTAAAACTAATAACCTATTGAACACTAACTGACATCTGAACAATCTGGCCTGAAAGGGCTATTCAGAGCGGGTCCAGTGGACGGAACAATGTCAGTTGGCATTTGATCAGATGTGGTAAGTCAAAGTTAGAATCTGCTCAGTGTGTGCTGCTGCAGAAAACTCCTGACATGTCAAAACTGTATTTCCTGAAGACAGATGCAACAGACAAGAGGCTGGGGGTGGCATTGTCACAGCAGGTGCAAGGGGATGATCACTTAGTGCTGTAGAAAGCTGTCCAAGTGGGAATGCCATTACAGCACTATTGAAAAAGAGTGTCTGGCTATACAGTGGGCAATTGACACCCTCCATTATTACCTGCTGAGGCACCCCTTCACACCCTGTTCTGATGCTCTGCTCCAAGGATTCCACCGCATGAAAGATGCCAATGTCCAGATCAGTTGGTGGTGGCGGGGGTTGAGTTTGGGGGGTAATCTGTAGGTTGGGAGTTTTGGGTGTGTGAGATTGTTGCAGCTGGGACTAATCAATAAATCATTGTCCTTCTATTTGATGGGAATAAAGCAGAGGAGAGCTCTCTTCTCCTGGACACCAGCACCTGTGACAAGAAGCTGTCAAGAGCAGTAGCACACAGCTGGAGTGAATTTGGAGATACTGGTAGCTAGCAGAAATACAGATGGCTGACAAAGGGAAAGAGCACAGTGTGTGCACCAGTGGTCAGAAAGTCACTGGTTTGAAAGCACAGTGACTAGCTAGAGAAATTTAAAAAGTCCCTTCAGTGACACCTACCTTTCTCTTCACAAACTTATCCCAGTAGTTGTTAGGAAATGATCTGAAATTAGAGAACAAAATACAAGTGCATTACTTCAGGTATAACAGTGTGTTGTGTTCATTATTATAAAAATGTAACTGTAAACAACTATAACAAGAGACAAACTCTATATGCAAATCTCTTAATACAGTGGGTACGGAAAGTATTCAGACCCCTTTAAATTTTTCACTCTTTGTGTCATTGCAGCCATTTGCCAAAATCAAAAAAGTTCATTTTATTTCTCATTAATGTACACTCAGCACCCCATCTTGACAGAAAAAAACAAATGTAGAAATTTTTGCAAATTTATTAAAAAAGAAAAACTGAAATATCACATGGTCATAAGTATTCAGACCCTGTGCTCAGTATTGAGTAGAAGCACCCTTTTGAGCTAGTACAGCCATGAGTCTTCTTGGGAATGATGTAACAAGTTTTTCACACCTGGATTTGGGGATCCTCTGCCATTCTTCCTTGCAGATCCTCACCAGTTCTGTCAGGTTGGATGGTGAACATTGGTGGACAGCCATTTTCAGGTCTCTCCAGAGATGCTCAATTGGGTTTAGGTCAGGGCTCTGACTGGGCCAGTCAAGAACGGTCACAGAGTTGTTCCGAAGCCACTCCTTTGTTATTTTAGCTGTGTGCTTAGGGTCACTGTCCTGTTGAAAGGTGAACCTTCAGCCCAGTCTGAGGTCCTGAGGACTCTGGAAGAGGTTTTCTTCCAGGATATCTCTGTACTTGGCCGCATTCATCTTTCCTTCAATTGCAACCAGTCGTCCTGTCCCTGCAGCTGAAAAACACCCCCACAACATGATGCTCCCACCACCATGTTTCACTGTAGGGATTGTATTGGGCAGGTGATGAGCAGTGCCTGGTTTTCTCCACACATACCGCTTAGAATTAATGCCAAAAAGTTCAATCTTGGTCTCATCAGACCAGAGAATCTTATTTCTCATAGTCTGGGAGTCCTTCATGTGTTTTTTGGCAAACTTTATGCGGGCTTTCATGTGTCTTGCACTGAGGAGATGCTTCCGTCGGGCCACTCTGCCATAAAGCGCCTGCAGTGATAGTTGACTTTGTGGAACTTTCTCCCATCTCCCTACTGCATCTCTGGAGCTCAGCCACAGTGATCTTTGGGTTCTTCTTTACCTCTCTCACCAAGGCTCTTCTCCCACGATTGCTCAGTTTGGCTGGACGGCCAGGTCTAGGAAGAGTTCTGGTTGTCCCAAACTTGTTCCATTTGAGGATTATGTAGGCCACTGGGGTCTTAGGAACCTTGAGTGCTGCAGAAATTCTTTCGTAACCTTGGCTAGATCTGTGCCTTGCCACAATTCTGTCTCGAAGCTCCTTGGGCAGTTCCTTCATGATTCTCATTTGCTCTGACATGCACTGTGAGCTGTAAGGTCTTATATAGACAGGTGTGTGCCTTTCCTAATCAAGTCCAATCAGTTTAATTAAACACAGCTGGACTCCAATGAAGGAGCAGAACCATCTCAAGGAGGATCAGAAGAAATGGACAGCATGTGAGTTAAATATGAGGGTCACTGCAAAGGGTCTGAATACTTATGACTATGTGATATTTCAGTTTTTCTTTTTTAATAAATTTGAAAAAATTTCTACATTTCTGTTTTTTTTCTGTCAAGATGGGGTGCTGAGTGTATATTAATGTATAATGTATATTAAATAAAATTAACTTTTTTGATTTTGGCAAATGGCTGCAATGACACAAAGAGTGAAAAATTTAAAGGGGTCTGAATACTTTCCATACCCACTGTACCTGGGCACCTCTGCTTCTCAAACTTCATCTCATGTTTTTACCAGGGGTTCTTTCTACTTCTACTAGTCAGCAGTAATTGTATTTTCAAAGGATGCTGTACCATATGTAACATAGACAAGTTAATGGATACACACAAAGGCAAAGGCAAATTTATTTGTATAGCACCTTTCATACACTACGCAATTCAAAGTGCTTTACAAGGCATATAATTACATTAAAAGCATTGAAAAGAGCATTTAAAAATAAAGACATTTAACATAAAATAAATTTAAATCAAGTAAAGTAAATTAAAATAAAACATAAAAGCACATTAAGAAAACAAGGATGAACAATTATTTGAAGGCAGCAGTAAACAACAGAGTTTTCAGTCCTGATTTGACTGAGCTGACAGTTTGAGCAGTCCTCAGGTGTTCAGGAAGTTTGTTCCACAAGTGAGGAGCATAGTGACTGAATGCTGCTTCACTTTGTTTGGTTCTGGTTCTGGGAACACACAGTAGACCTGTCCCAGATGACCTGAGGGGTCTGGAAACCTCATAGGGAACCAATATATCTTGGATATATTTTGGTCCACAACCATTTAGTGCTTTATAAACTAGCAATAAGATTTTAAAATCTATCCTTTGACTAACGGGAAGCCAGTGTAGTGATCTAAGAACTGGTGTGATATGATCCAGTTTCTTGGTGTTTGTAAGGACTTTGGCAGCAGCATTCTGGACTAGCTGCAGCTACCTGATTGACTTTTTGCTAAGACCTGTGAACAAGCCATTACAATAATCTAACCTACTGAAAATAAATGCGTGAACAAGTTTTTCTGCATTTTGTTTAGACAGAAAACCTTTTATTCTAGCAATGTTTTTCAGGTGGTAATAGGAAGATTTAGTGATGGATTTTATGTGGTTGTTAAAATTCAGGTCTGAGTCAATGATTACACCAAGGTTTCTGGCTTGATTTGTAGCTTTCAATGACATGGAGTCAAGGTGAGCAATGACCTTTGACCTTTCATTTTTGGGGCCAAAAACAATCACTTCTGTCTTGTCTGTATTGAGCTGGAGAAAATTCTGGCGCATCCATTCTTTGACTTGATTAATACACTCATATAATGAAATTAGAGGACTATAATCATGAGATGATACTGATATATAAAGTTGGGTGTCATCTGCATAGTAGTCAATGTTGTAGTATTCCATAATCTGAGCAAGGGGCAGCATGTAGATATTGAATAAGAGAGGACCAAGAATAGACCCCTGAGGAACCCCACATTTCATTTTTGTTCACTCAGACTCGTAATTACCAAGTGAGACAAAATAGTCTCTATCTTGTAAGTAAGATTTTAGCCCATTTCACACTGAGCCAGTAACTCCCACCCACGCTTCTAGTCTATCAAGCAGCACAACATGATCAACTGTGTCAAATGCAGCACTGAGATCCAGTAGTACTCAAACAGAGGTTTTGGATTCATCATTATTCAAATGTAAATCATTTAAAATTTTAATAAGTGTAGCCTCGGTGCTGTGGTGTGCGCAAAATCCAGACTGAAGTGCATTAAAAAGATTGTTTTGCACCATAAATCTGTGAATTTGTTGAGAAACTACTTTTTCAATAATTTTTCCCAGAAATGGAAGATTTGATATTGGCCTGTAGTTACTTACTGCTGAAGCATCTAGATTAGGCTTTTTAAGAAGAGGTTTTATAACAGCAGTTTTTAAGGCCTGGGGAAACTGCCCTGACTGAAGAGAACTATTGACAATCTGCAATATATCTGGAGCTAAGCTGTTAAAAACATTTTTAAAAAAATTTGTTGGTAAAATATCAAGGCAGCATGATGTAGATTTTAATTGTAGTAGCGTTTCTGCTAGAGCTCTGTGATCAAGGAGATCAAAATGTTCTAGATTCACTGGAGAACAAGGAGGCACAGGTGATATTGTCATGTTCCTAGGACTGCAGCTAGAGATAGTTTGTCTTATCTTTGATATTTTGTCTGTGAAAAAGGCTGCAAAATCATTGCATGACTTTTTAGACAGCAGTTCAGAAGGAAGAGAGGGTGCTGGGTTTGTGAGTCTGTCTACAACAGAAAACAATATGCGGGCATTATTGCTGTTTCTATTGATAACCTCTGAGAAAAATGATTGCCCTGCATTTTTTAGTTTTTGGTTATAGTTGTGAAGACTCTCTTTGTACAAGTCGAAATGAACCTGAAGTTTGGTTTTTCACCACTTGCGTTCTGCTTGTCTGCATATTCTTTTCTGAATTTTAACCACTGTGGCTTTTCTCCAAGGTGACTTTGACTTTTTGCTGACAATACCTTGGTCCTAATTGGGGCAATGGAATCAATAACAGTCATAACTTTGGAACTGAAACTTCTTACAAGATCATCAACAGGGGCTGATGGCATGGTTGGTGATGGTGCATAAACCTGAATAAATAATGCACAGCACTTCTCATTAATATTTCGCTTTTTGACTACCTCTGTTTCGCCTGTGTTCAAAACAGCAGGGGTGGTTGTTTAAAAAAAAAAAACACAGTAATGATCAGAAAGAGCAACATCGGTCACCACCACCTCAGAAATATTAAGACCTTTAGAAATTATTAGATCCAGTGTGTGTCCCTTGATCTGTGTTGGATCTGTTACATGCTGAGAAAGCCCAAAGTTGTCCAGGATGTTCAAGAGTTCATTTGCACTTGCATCTTTGAGGTTATCAACATGAATATTAAAGTCACCCACTAAAACAATACAATCAAAATCAATGCATACAATAGATAGTAATTTAGCAAACTCGTCAAAAAAATGTGCATTGTACTTTGGGGGTCTATAAATAGTTACAAATATTGCTCGACAGGAGGATTTGGTATGAAGAGCAACATACTCAAAGGAGTCAAACTTTCCATATGATATGTTTCTGCATTTGAGGCTATCACTAAATAAAATAGCAACTCCACCTCCTTTCTTATGTATTCTTGTTTCACTCATGAAACTGAAATTTGGAGGGGTTGATTCAATAAGAACTGCAGCATTATTATCTTGTCCTAACCATGTTTAAAAACATAAATTCAAGCTTGTGCTTAATAATAAAATCATTGATTAAAAATGATTTGCCTACCAAAGACCTGACATTTAAAAGAGCTAAATTTAGTGTGTTAAAAACATTGTTTTCCCCATGTTCTGGGACATACTGTGGTTGGCAAGGGATACATAAATTTGCAGAATGCGTTGGGTAAGTCTTATTTTTCTGTAGATTTACCAAACATTTTCTGTTACCTATCAAAACTGGGATTGAAACAGCTATTTGCATATTGGGCCCCGGCTTTTCCTGGAGAGAGCCATGACTAACAGTATTGCAGCCTGGACCCAGCACATATCAGTTAGAGCTTACTGTGCTGTTATCAGGCTGTGGAGACAAAGAATGGTTTTGGTGACGGCGTGGAGGAGGGGTTGGTGGATGCTGCAATTGTGATTGCAGCAGAGCTTGCTGAGGAATTGGTGGGGCATGCCGCTTTGAGGGGCTTCTGGGGGTGAAAATGACACTGGGGGAGGAGGTCAGTTTGGGCCCAGTAGTGATGTGCTTCATCAGGTTGGCAAGGTTCTTGGTGATGGGGAATGGGGAATGGGATGCCCCGGGAAGATGGTGAACTAGGTAGGGTTTGCGGGGTTGTGGGAAGTGAATCCTCACAGGCAGTGTCTGCTAGTGGAGGGGGTGTGGCCTCCTCATCTTTGTTCTGACTTCTCTCCATGTTAGAGCATTCGGGGGGGAGTGTTGGCTTTGGATGTTTTGATGTTTCTTCATTTTGTTTAGATTCCCGTATCTTGTCCTTGGCAGATTCCCATCGTATCCTGTCCTTGGCAGAGGGAAGATTGTGGCGCAGGAAGAAAAATAGGTTGGAGGTGAAAGCTTTTACTCCTGATTTATTTAGAGACAATCCGTCTCCCTTAAAAAGATGCCTGCGATCCCAGAAATGGTTAAAATTATCAATAAAATGTACTGAGTGGACATCACATGCAGTTGAAAGCCATGTGTTCAGTGCTAGTAACCTGCTGAATTTCTCAGTTCGTCCTCTGACTGGTGGTAGAGGTCCACTGATAAAAACTTCTGCATTTAGCGACCTTACTGTGTTTAGCAGATTATTAAAGTCCTTTTTGAGGATTTCGGACTGCTGCTTCACAATATCATTTGCCCCTGTGTGTAGTACGACGTTTTTCACAGTTGGGTTTTCTGCAACAATGCTCAGGATTTTGTCAGTAGTGTCAGAGACCATATCTTTTGGGAAATACAGCACTTTTGTGTTGTTACTGCACATCCGTCTCACATCTTTTATGGCAGAGTCGCCCACAATCAGAGACTGAGGCCCTGTTAGCTTTCCTCTTAGTTTTCTGTCTTCTGTTGAGTTTTCAGACCTTACCCCTCTCTGTGGATGTGGAGGATTGTCCAAGTGATCAGATGATGATCCAGGGTCCTGCAGTAGTGGAGCGAATCTATTTTGTACCTGTACAGTTGGTTTCTTAGGAGTTTTGTTGCTCCTTTTCTCTTTAGCTGTTATCCATGGCTGTGCTTTCCTCTGCACAGGAGTTGAGGAGGATGGTAACGCTGGCCAGCCTGTCGCATCACAGATTTCTGGGCGCTGAATTCTGCCTGTTGCTTGTCCTGATTTAGTCTTTGGCTTTGCTCCGAGAGCGTTCCAGGGAGGACTGATACCAGTAGTTTTATTTACCCGGACACAACCCTCCCGTTGCTCGGTCTTGTTAGTGGTAGTTATCTGTATACTAGCATGCTCTTGTCTGCTACTATGGTAGAGTGGTAGAGTAGTGTCCTCTTTCCCAGATAGTACATTTATCTCCATGTACATCTCTAACCTTTGCACTTTAGTTTCCAGCATAGTGATTTTCTGTAGGAGTTTGCTTGTGATCGTCCTCAGGGAAGGGAGGCATGGTCATCGGATGTTGATCAAAAATAAAAGTAAAAATAAAATCCTCACTAAAATTCCAAATGCAGTAAAAAAGGGGTAAAATAATGTTAAAAAGTGTATTATAAAATCATTGAGTAAGAATGCATGAAGTAAAAAGGAATAAAAGCAAAGTAAAACTGGCAGAAGCAGGAGCAAGCAGAAGTGTGTCTACACTCTACAGAAGCAGGAAGCAGCTGTGTATATGAGCTACACACTCATATACACACAAGGTCTACTCACTGTGTGTTGATTACTAGTCTGTCCCATTGTCCTTTGATGTCATCTTCAGATGGCTGATCTGTGATATAAAGGCCATCAAATTCCAGCTTTCTGGCTACCTCCTTCTCACGTTTAAAGATCACCAGAGGCACCTACATTCCTCACACACGCAGACACAAAAAACAATATAGAAAAGCTATTTAATTTTTGACAATACAAATATTTAGAGTATTTGAAAAATTGCACATTCTGCACAAAAGTAAAATTTAATGGTGGACTGTATGGTTTGTTAAAATTTAAGTCATATAAATAGGAAAATAGGAATTCCATTTCTATTATTTCTGCAATATATTTATATTTTTCCTGCCTTGAGACAGTAGTATCCAATGATGCAGAAAAAGGAGATGACAGTGTGTAGGATGGCCAGAATCCGCAACATGGGCTCCATGTATCCACTGCTCTCCTCCAGGACAAATCGGACCATGACCGGCTTCAATGACTCCCCAGTCTCATCTATCGCCTCCTCCTTTGTGTCCACTCCTTCGCCACCCAGTGAATCCCATTGAACGCTGCTGTCTGGTTGGCTGCTGGTGTACACTCCTTCCCTTTTCTCAACCACAGCTGATGATGTAGAAACCTGGTGGGGACAATTTGTTGATCCTCAAGCTAACCAAGCTTTGCAGAGCAAAGAGACTTCATGTTTTTATAGACTGTCAGAGAGGTCTCCATTTATTTTAAGAAGCTGCAAAGCCTGTGTTTAAAAAGTGATGAGGTACACTGAGGAGGCTATTAGGAAAATGTTTTATTCTTTTCATTTTGTTACTATTGTTTACATATAATCCTACACCTACTGTATTTTCCTATGTACATTCTGTAATTATGGAATTGCAGTTACCATCTATGTGCTGGGGGATAAAGACAGGACGGTTGACCGCTGTTTAACCTATTCTGGGTCTTATCTTAATTTGACAGATGATTGAAATTGCCCTCACCCCAGGAAGTGTTTCCTCTTTCTTCATATGTAACTTTGGTCGTACTGAGCCTAGCCATGGGTCTCTCACTCTGCACTCAGTGTGTTTAGTGACAGTTTACTCCTTGTGCAAGTTAAATTGATCTAACCTCTGAAGTTCGTCCTCTGAGTCTATTTTATTTAGAATTTCTCTAACAGAGGCAAAGTCCGAGCCTGCTTTGGCTGTATAGATTGGAGGGTTTGTAGGGCTGCATCCACAGACCTAGTTTGGCCATGAAGACCTTTTGCATATACAAAAACAAATTCTCATTCATCATGCTAAAGAGGAGGCCTACGGCCCACAACTGCCCAGAAACACACTGAACACAGAAATCAGGCAGCTAAGAGAAGCTACACTGAAAGCTAAAATAACTGTTTTCAGACGACCCTGCGTCAGTGTGGAGAATGACCACACGTGAGGATACCTGAATGTGTTTTACTATAGGACTGAGAAACAACATTTGACACCTGTCCCCCACTCCACCTCAGACACACAACCCGCAGCTGCTCACCTAGACCCAGCTCCTGACAGTGTCTCCCTCTTACTGTCTGAAAATCTGTGCTGACCAGCTGGCCCCCATTTTCACACATATCTTCACCAGCTCACTGGAGCTAGGTAAAGTCCCATCCTACTACAAATGCTCCACCATCATGCCAGTAGCCCTCAATCAGTGAATACAGACCTGTTGCCCTGACAAGTGGTTATGAAGTCCTTTGATAGACTGGTGTGAACCCACCTGAAGGACATCACAGGCTCATTGCTGGATACCCTGCAGTCCCCTGCGGCCAAAGATGCCAAATGAGGATGCAGTCAACATGGCACTGCATTACATCCTGCAACACCTCAACTCACCAGGAACCTATGCATAGGTTCTGATCATGGACTTCTGCTTGGCATTCGACACTATCATCCCAGACATCCTCTGGTCCAAACTGACAGAGATGAGTGTGCCAGCCTCCAACCTGTCAGTCGACCAGCTTTCTTACAGATAGGAGAGGCAGGTGAGGCTGTGTAGAAGCGCATTCAGCACATACTAGGTCAGCACAGGAGCCCCCAAGAAATATGTACTCTCCCCCACTCTTCTCCGTCTACATCAAGAATTGCACCTCACCTCATGTCTGTGTACAGACAGAGGGTTGATCAGATGGTCTACTGGGGCAGCCTGGAGGAGAACACACTCAAAACAGTGGAGATGACAGTGGACTTCACGAGGAGGCCCCATACCCTACCTTCCCTCACCATACTCAGTAGTACTGTAACAGCAGTGGATACCTTCAAGTTTCTGGGATCCACAATCTCCCAGGACCTGAACTGGACATCCAGCCTTAGCATCATCATCAAGCAGGCACAGCACACTGAGTCTGTTCTTTGCACATCTGATACTTTGGGGGTTTGGTTTAGCAACCAAACTCAACAGGAACAGGAACACCAATACTGTTAAACAATAAATTGTAAATATTGTAAATATACAGTAATCATCTGGACGCTCTTCCTCCACAGGATTTACTAGGCCTATTAGTTTTTCTATTTAAATTGTTGACTACAAAGCCCATTAAGAGCCACTACAACAGAGTCAAATTCATACATACATACTTGGTAATAAAGATGATTCTGATTTCCATCACTCATATACTGTAAAATTACCTTATAGAATAAGAGAATGAAGTTGATTGCAAAGGCAACAAACAGTGCCAGCATCCTCATGTTGTAAAAGTTCCGGGCAAAGTAGTTCTGCATAGGATACAAAAAGAGGAGTTACTAATGTGCGTCTGGGTGTTACAGACAGAGGAGTTAATGTTAGACTTCAGACAACTAAAATATATGTCTTAAAACTGAGCTATCATCATCATCCCAATCCAACATTGTATGTCACTGCACTTAGCAGTGCAGACCTTTTCACAATTTTATGGGTCACTTTATGGGTATGCAAATAACATTATGTTTAACCTGAGCAGTTCAAAGTCAGATTGGATAAAAAAAACTAATTTGAGAAAGAGAATTTCATGACCACAATTGAAAAAGCAACAGAAAGGGAGATAAAAGTATCTTGTACCAGTAGTTTCCTTTGGTAGGCTCTGATTTTCTTCAAAAAAGCAGACTCCTGCAGATCTGGTTCATCAGACTTTGAAGTGTGTTGCCTCCTAATTGTTGGCTTCATCTTCTTATTCTTGTGTTGTTTCTCTGCCTGTCCGTCCCTAAAATCACAACACAATATAAACTTAGCAGACTAGTGCTTGACTGCCCATTTTCCTGCATGTTTAAAATTTGGAGGGCTAAGTAAATGGACCAGAAGTTGTTATACTGTAAGTTAAATGCATTTACTCACTAAGTAATGCTTTATCTTAAATACTGTAACAGCGTACAAACCAAAACCAAAGTTTAGAAGTATGCATTTTAAATTGTCATGTTCTTATAAGCACAGGCCAAGGTGGAGGATTAGCAGCAACGTTTCATCAAAGCTTATTAATAAATCCTCGTAGTAAACATAGTTCTAACTCATTTGAGAGCCTCAGTCTTAGCCTCTCACACTCCAACTGGAAAACTCAAAAACTAGTTCTACTCCTCTTTGTCTATCGTCCGTCTGTCCCTTACTCTGAAGTTTTCACTGAATTTCCATACAGATTTAGTGCTTAGTTCAGATAAAGTCATTGTAGTGGGAGATTTTAACATTCATGTAGATGTTGAAAATAATAGTCTCAGCATTGCATTTAATTAGATTAGATTCAATTGGATTCACTCAAAATGTTAATAAACCCAGCCACTGTTTCAATCACACCCTTGATCTTGTACTGATATATATTTAAATTGAACATTTAATAGTTTTTCCCCCAAATCCTCTTTCATCAGATCATTCTTTAATAACTTTTGAATTAATGATAATGGATCATGCAGCATTTGTAGATGTTTGTCTGACAATGCTGTTTAATTTTATTTAATTCTATGCCATGTGCCATAGGGCTGTGTATCGTTAAGGACGTCATATTACGATACATACCTCAAAACATGGGCAACAATACAATATGTACCAATATATAATGCCACATATTGCGATACTAAACATCATTTCAAAAATAGTGCTGAATATACAACTTTCTATGTACCACTTAGGTGATCTAATAATGCGCAGGCACTTCTCAATATATTGGTAACTGAGTTAAACTCTTTTGATGAATTTTCATGATTACAATTTATTGAAGAGCACATAATTCTTTTATAGTATCAACATGAAATAAAGTGCATATGTCAATGTTCTTACATCCATATGCTATAAAAAACAAAAGTGCATGTGAGTGTTCTTACATTCCTATATGCTGTAAGCATGAAAATAAATTTCATGTAAGAGCTCTTACATTTAAATTCACTTAGCCTCAGCTCCTGCACAAAACATGATTACAGATTCGGTGGTGCAGATCACGGCACTAGAAGGGCGCATATCCTAGGAGAAAAAAACCTTAGCCTTGTAATCTGTAATTTTCTGTGCATGAGCTGATGTAGATGGAAGCTTGTAAATAGCATTTGTCTTGGCTCCACAGGCTGTGTGGACACTTTTCAGCATGATGTTTTTGTACGTGAACTCACAATACCAAGTGGTCATATGTAAACTTATGGAGGATTGTTCTCATTATCTGGTGAATGCACAGTTTGCTACTGTGTAATGGGGGATTTCTGAAGTGTTCTTAAGGTAAATGCTTATCTGTCTCAAAAAGTGTAATAACAAAGTGTAGAAGATCACTACTAGTGTGTTAGCATTCATGTAATGGTGTTACTATATGACTTGCTAAGTGATGCTGCTGTACTTAGATAATTAATTCTACTGTATGCTGTTGTTACTGTAGAGCTAAATAAGCTTGGAATGAGTTTGTTGAAGTAACTTTTAGTTGAGAAAATTGACAAAGAGATGTTGTGTGTGCTCCCTGAAGGACTTGGACGAGGAGACATTGATTTGGCTTTTTTTTTTGTTTGTCAGGAGCATGACCTGAAGCTTAGCTACAGTAGCTTTTTTTCTATTCTATACAAAGAATTAGGGTGCATCCGAAATCACATAGTATGCGAAAATCAGTATGCGAGGTGAGTAGATGTTCCAATTGGGAAAAACAGTATGCAGGAAGACCCCGGATGACCTACTACTTCCACCCGAATTCTGTAGTATGCATACGATGCACACTTTGCTATCCCATGAGACCACAGGAAAGGAGTCATATTCGAACATGGGCGAAAGCACCAACTCAGCTCTTTTCAAGAGTACCTCAGGGAAAAAAGTTGTTCATTGTGGTTAAATTGCACTTAATATAATCTAAATAAACAGCTGACTTATTGAAAGTTTAAACAATGTAAATCAATGAAATGACCTTGTGAGTCGGTTGTAAAAAATCATTAATCATTACTATTACTGAGCAAATCAAGCTAACATCAAGGCTGCACATCAGCTTAACATTGAAAATTTAATGGAATTAAAACATAGCCGATGTTTGTGCAGTAGGGTGGCTCTTTAAATATTTGTGCTGTTGTGACGACATGACACATCACAGAGGAGAGAGAAAAGAATGTCAACATGGCGGATGTAGTATGTTGGATTCCATTCATACTACCAATATTCATACTATATAGAACATACTTTTTAAGGGTTGAGAAGTATGTAGTTACTCAAATGTAGTACCTACTAGATAGTATGCAATTTCGGACACACCCGCAGTCTAGAATCCCATGGGTTGAGATCACATTCCTGGGGACGGGCCAATGGACTGTGGTTGTTGTACACAGCATGGAACAGGTGGTCAAAGGGTCACTTAAATGTGTTGGGCTAAAGAATGCATGGTATGGGGGTTTTAGTGTTTTAGTGTTTTAGATGCCTGTGAATAACTGCCAACTGTTTCAGTGCTGTTAGAGGCCTGAAGATGAAGGACACCAGGGAAAGCATTTGGGTTTTTTTCAAGATGAGTCCACCCCTTTTTCCACCAATATAAACTTGTATTTTAAGGGAAGAAAATAGAGAACACTATAGAGGTCTTCTCTCCGTGTGCATGAATTAAAACTGAGATGTTCATCACTCTTGTGTTTGTTTTTGAGAATCAGCAACTCTGCTAAACTAAAAGAAATTTATACGACAGGACGCAGAATAAACCAGAGTAGGGGAAGGATATGAATCAAGCTAAGGGAGAGTGAGACCAGAGGGTTAATCCAACATGGCGTGCTGTAGAGAGACTAGTTAATGACTTTTGTTTTTGTTGCAAAAACATGATAACACATGGTATTATCACCAGTTCTGTGCATAATTTTAAATGGACTAAACAGCAAAAGGCAGTTGTAGAAAGATTTGGTGACTTGGGACTGGCATTGACCAAAATTAAGAAATCAGTGTGTATGAGTATGACTCCACTTAGGGAGTTATGAATTACCATTTCTTTTTACCTCCTAAGTATATTTTTAACTAAATATTTTAATCAGGAGGCACTGCTATCCATTTGATTCAGAACAAGTGTTAAAAGACATATGACAGCGATGAGCGATGATATGAGCGATAATAGTATAAGGTGATACGGTCACCCTATATTATTATTTTCCTTCATACAAAAGATAGGCTATATGGGTTGGCTCCACAGGTTGTGTGGTTGTGTAGACTTGTGCGGTTCTGCTGGAGGTTTTTTCTTCTGTTAAGGGGAGTTTTTCCTCTCCACTGTCACCAAGTGCTTGCTCATAAGGGATTTATTGGATTTTTTCGTTTTTTGAAAAGTGCCTTGAGATGTTTTGTATTGTGATTTGTCGCTATACAAATAAAATTAAATTGAATTGAATTGAACAATCCCAGGTTTCAGAACTTAGCACTGTAGCCAGGTAGACAAAAAGTCATAGCTCTGTTGAGCCCAGTGTTTCCTTAGCTCTCAGCAGTGATGACTTTGAGTTTGTTTTTTTCAAATAAAATCTGAACTATTAGACACAAATTTATCTAATCACTCCTGCAGTAGCCACAGATGAATGTTCTACTACAGTGAATCATCTGTAAGACCTCAGTTATGTTTAGACTGTTTCTTTCCTATAGGTTTTTCTGAACTAATTTTCATCTAAATCATGAACAGCTCCTTTAGACCCCATCCTGACTAGACTGCTTAAAGACTGCCATTAATTAACTTATCTTTATTAGATCTGGTTGATTTGTCTCTAGTAGCAGGTTACATGCCTCAGGCTTTTAAGATTGTAGAAATCAATCCGTTACTCAAAAAGCCTAGTGTTGATTCTGGAGTCTTGACTAATTTACTCTAACCTGTATATCTAAAATCCTTGAAAAAGCTGTTGCTAAGCAGCTATGTGACCACTTACACAGGAATAAACGTGAATGACACTCAGGTGTATCTATCTATGAAACTTCATGAAACAAACCAGTTAGCCAGACTTCATGTCTAAAAGACATAAAGGCCTGGGTGACCAATTCAATTCAATTCAGTTTTATTTGTATAGTGCCAAATCACAATTCAATCATCTCACGGCACTTTACAAAAAAAAAGAAAAAACCCAACAAATCCCTTAGGAGCAAGCACTTGGTGACAGTGGAGAGGAAAAACTCCCTTTAACAGAAGAAAAAACATCCAGCAGAACCAGGCTCAGTTTGGGCGGCCATCTGCCTTGACCGGTTGGGGTGAGTGGATAGAGGAGAGAGAAAACAGCAGCAACAATAAACAACAAATAGACATTGCAGGTTGGTTGGGCCAGTAACTGCACATCAGCGATATACAGCTCTAGGACCAGAAGGTACTTCCTGTGGTTCCCAGAGTTTCCAAAAGTAGAATGGGAGGCAGAGCCTTAAGATATCAAGCTCCTCTCCTGTGGAACGAGCTCCCAGTCTGGGTTCAGGAGGCAGACACTCTCTGTAGTTTTAAGGCTATACTTAAAACCTTCCTCTTTGACAAAGCGTATAGTTAGGGCTGGCTTCAGGTAACCCTGAACCATCCCTTAATTATGTTACTATAGGCCTAGACTGCCCGAGGACCATTGGTGCACTGAGCTCCCCTACCCTAACCCTCACCTCCCTTCCCTTCCCCTCTCCTCTTCCCTCCTCACGTGTATATTCCACCATTGAATGTCACTAACTTTGCGCTCTCTCTCTCTCTCTCCCCTAGTTTGTGCTCTCTCTCTGTCCTCTCTCTGTACCTTCTGTAGGTGTCCCTGGTCCTGGAGCTGTATATTACTGATGTGCCCCGTGATGATGTGCTGACTGATGTGCTGGCCCCACCAACCTGCAGTGTCTATTTGTTGTTTATTGTTGCTGTTCTTTTCTCTCTCCGCTATCTACTCACTCCAACCTGTCGAGGCTGCTGGAGATTTGTTTGGTTAAATGCAGTGGAAGAATAAATGTTAGTTACCATAGACATAATTCAGGGGAAAATCAATACAGTATAGTATTTGGGCCATTAAAATGATTTGGGGCAAAATTGGAGTTTGTAACACCCTTAAAAATGTGTCTTTCTTCCTCAAATTTTGTGTCTATACAAGTTATACGATACCCACGTTACACATTTAAATCAATTTTTTTTCCTACTGTTTTAAAATATTTTTCACTACCAAAACACAACCATAAATCATGATCATACTGATTTCAAAGTTAAGGATTCATTTGTTTTTATCAGCACTAAACTAAACACTATCATAACATACTTTTTAATATCTCATAATTATGTTTTGATAAATATCCCAAGTTTTTGTGGTGATGTTTTGACAGTGACTGTATATTGTTTTTTTTTTTTTTTTGAATTTTGTCAATAAAAACTTTGGCATATGGGGACAGACGATATCACAGACTTACATCTGCTACATATCTGGGGAAAGAACAATGTATAGATTTCAGATTACACTTTTCTGAAGACCGAAAGACTGTGTTCCTCCATTCTTTTTTGGTACGTATTCGCTACTTGACAGAAAATTCACTGACACGTTCCATTTCCTTTTTCACTTCATTTCTAATTTCTTTCCCTTTCCTTATTTGTTTCTGATTTCTTTCCCTTTCCTTTTCTCCTTTGTTTCTTATTTGTAAAGAAATTCACATTCCATGATACAATGGGTATCATGATGTATCACAATATACATCATGGTCTGTTACTAGAATTGCCTTTATTGTCTAAGTCTCCTGCGTTGTCTTTACTATTGGCATGGTGGTATTTTGTGACTTTCTACCTACCTGAATAAATGAATAGAAATTGCTCAAACACTAAAAGTCAATGTTTTTTCTCCTATGTAAAGGAATATGTTTCCCCTTTTGTCACTACGGTAACAACCATGTCACAACTAAAACATTATAAGACAATATTAGAAACTTTTGATCCTAGCTTAAACATGGTACTCAGCATATGGTTAGCCAGTGAGGTTCTGAAAAGTTTTACATACATAAAAAATAAAATTCACTGTAATCATACCCCAAAAAGAAATGCAGAAGATATGTGTTCCATAGTGGTGATAAACTTACAAACTGAGTTTGAGATTCTTTTTAAACCTATTAACTTCAAAATAGTAACACCTATCCACTTACCATGCAGCCATGACAGAGTAGGAAACACAGACTTCCTGACAAAAAAGGAGTGTGGCTAAAATAAGTCTCAACATATGGTCTAAAATTTAATACTGTTTTTGTAGTGACTTTAATATTTGGGATAACATTTCTTTACATAAAATTTCATGAATCACAAAAAAAAATTCTAAAATGAATTTTGTTTTGCCTTGATCCAGCGGATCCTAGTCCTAGTCCTAGTTACGACTACGCGGGTATAGCTGATGGATGAATGAAGAAATATCCCACCTTTCTTGTCTTGTGTTGGTATTTTGGTACAGCTTAAGCCATTTCCCTGACAAAGATGTGGTTGAATGAAAAAAAAGTTCTTTCATGTGTTCATTGTCCAAATGCACGTAGTAGTACCAATGCTTGTTATAGCGTAACAAAAATGTATACATACTCTGTTTTCTCAGGTTCACATTCAGTCTCTGGTGTTGCTGCTTTCTCCACTGAAGAAGAGGTCTTTGGCTAAAACAAAACACCATTACAGAAACAAACCAGTTTAATGGTGAGTAATTTTTATAAATACAAGTGGCTGTTATGTTTCTGTATTTCTTTAGTTTTGTATTTCAGGCACAAATTTAGTAGCTACCATAAAACTAAAACAAGTCATGATAAAGAATTGAATGTTAGGGTTTGGTTTTGTGACATCCAGTTTATGGACTTTTATTTTGTCTCTGGTTTTGGGTTTTGAACTATGTTAGCCATAGGTAGCTTTATGTTCATCAATTAGATTAGTTTCACCTGTTTTCTGTTTAGCCTCTGTTTCCTAGTGTATATGGTTCCCCTGTCTTTCTTTGTTCCTCGCTGGAGGATTAGTTTAGTAACTGTTGTTCATGTTTGCCTGTTTAGTTGCTGAGTGGCAGAGTTGATCTGTTTTTTGTTGAGCCTATGCTGAATGGCAGACTTTTGTCACTGAGTGAGTTGTCAACTTTATCTGTGGCTCAGGGGGTAGAGCAGGTCGACCATGAACCAAAGGGTTGGTGGTTCAATCCTTCGCTTCCTTGGTCCACAGGCCAAAGTGTCCTTGGTCAAAACACTAAACCCCAAGTTGCCCCCGGTGGTGTATGAACGTGTGAGTGAGCGGGTAAATGGACAAATAGTGTAAAAAGTTCTTTGAGTACACTTGAGTGTAGAAAAGTGCTGTATGAGACCATTTATCTTGGTTCGAAATTATCAGTAGGCGTAAGAAATTATTATTATTATTTTTTAAAATTTCCCATTCAAGGTCACCACAGCAGATTAATTTGTCCGCATGATCGATTTGGCATAATGCCCTTCCTGATGCAGCCCTTCAGTAGCTGAGGCTAGCAGCCCCTAGTCTTTCAACTTGGTTGCCCATCCAAGTACTAACCAGGAACAGTCCTGAGATCTGCTAATGGGCAGTTACACTCGGGTGCGGCTGTTATTTCAATTAAATTAATTTACAAACAAATGTAACAAACAATTAAATCATGCCCGTTTTTAAAAAAAGACCAAGTTGATTTCTGTATTTTAATTTTCAACATTTTGGGCTAAATTATCTGTTCTTTATCCAATTTAAAAGACATATGTCAAATAATTTAGCCCTCCCTAGATCTATGCGACCGTGTAAATCTGAAGGGTCTTCTTCATGTTTTAGACCTGCAAGTTTATTGAACTGTGATAATGAAATATTAACTTATAAGTAACAGACCAGCAAAAGTCTTACCAGATTAGTTGGAGATGTGTCAGATTTGATATATGTAAATGTGAATCAAGTGTTACTGTCATGTTCTTACAAATACAAGGCTATGCTTTACTATAAAAACAGAAAGTAGGATATGTGTAAATAGGCTAAACTGTGTTTTGTGTTGTTTTGTTATTATGTATGTTCAGTATGTGAAATATGTTTTCCCTGTTGTCTTTTTTTATAGTAGGTCTGGGAGGCTGAGTGTTGTGGAATTGAAAATTGTTATTGTGGGTACTGATATGACATTGAGATGGGAAATATAAATAAAATCTTATCAAAAAAGGATTTAGCATAGAGAGCTGGTTGCTCAGTCAAATCAGACTTAAAACGTTAACAGACTTATAAAAACCTGCTAATAAAGAAACCCATAAGAAAGAAAAAGGTAATTACTATTTGCATGTGACATGTTAACTAGCACATTGTTTTTCTCACCTGATACCTCTGCCTGAGCTCAGCTGGAGGTGCCGTGGGTGGTGTCTGCAGATCTGAGGAGGGAACTGGGTACTTAAGCAGTTCAGTAAGGCTAGCGTTGGGATTATGGGGGGTGATCTTGTACTGACCCCCCTCCCTCCTTAAATCTAGACCAAAAATGTCTGACAGCAGTTCGGTCTCACTGACGTTGACTGCCAGGTCAGCCAGGTCCTCCTTTGGGGAGCTGTGCTCAGATAGCCTCTTTTCTCTGTCCTCCCCTTCACCCCGTACCTCATCCTGGGTGGGGTCAGGCATGTTGGCCAGCAGCTCTGACACCTAAGGATAAAGGCAAATTAGCTATCAAAGAACAGTTGTCTGTGTGCTTAGCTTGTGGTTACACTGCTGTATTCTTATAGAATTATGTATAAAAACCTTTATGGTCTTGGCCCCCTCCACCAGACTGCCTCCCATGAAAGTGTTGTAGAAGATTCTGCAAAATCCTCGAGTCACACTCAATGCTACATAGAGAAGGCCCAGCAACAGTGACCAGTAGAAAGCCATCAGGGTGGTCACCATGTCCTTTACTGTCATGTTCTTTATCTTTTTCATCTGCTTCTTCAAGCTCTTCATGGACAGCACCTGAAGAAAATGGAAAAAACAATGCTTTCCAGCATTACTCCTTGGTTAATTGGTCAGGGGGGCAGACCTGCCGGCCAGGTTGTTGGGGTGGTGGCAAGTGTTCAAAAATGTCAATACCTTAGCCTGGTTTTAACTTGGAAGTTATCTCCTCTCAGTTCTGTGTGAGAAACATGGATAAGCCACACCCTTGGTAGGGACACAACAGAATAATTGTCACAGCGCAAGACAGTCAAAAGGAGGTTGCGTTCACCCCGCCCAAGAAATGGTAGGGGGAAACACTGCTTTCAATGCTAAACTAACCACAGTGAAGACCAATTTACATCTGAGTTTGTTAGTGGACTCATTTTTGACTCACACTAAAGTTTGAAAATATATATTATTTTTCCTGAAAATGATTGCCCCTAACTTTAAATGCTATAGAAAGGCAAATATTATAACTAGTCATGCTGCCTTAAATGAGAGAAAAAGGCCATAAACTTAGAGTGAGTCAGTTGCAGCGACACTACAAACCAAAATGTTATATTTCCACCCATCTATCTATCCATGCATTTTCTACCACTTTACAGAATTGAGTCATACTGGGAGTTGGTTCAGCAATGCCTGTCTTCCTGGATGAGGCCAGATGAGATATATATTCTCTTCAGCATATACTGGATTAACCTCTGGGCTTTGTTGTAGCAAATAAATCTTCCTTTACTTTTAACATAAGGCCTGTACATACTGCACGAGAACAGAGAAATTTGTTTGTTTTCTTGAGGTGGCGAGAACAAGAACAAAGTTAGTTCTTCCCAGGACATTTCATACTTCACAAGAAACTCAAGTGCAGAACTCCTGGGAAGTCCATCTGCTGCAGCACACATCACGTGTGCTAAGTATTATAGGAATCTGACAGAAACTACAGTACAACGACAGCACGGTGACAATGGCAGAGATGGTAGTTTTTGAGTTGAGAAGGAGGAAAACATGTTTGAAGCTGAGGAGGAGGAAGATTTGTTATCAGTCATGATTGCAGAGGAGATTTAAAAAAGACTGAACCACTCAGTACAAGCCATTTGTGTGTCTTTATATGACTTACAATATGTGTTATAAAGATAGTCATACTTCCTCACCACCTCTGCTGGCTGTTCCTCAAAACCATCCATTGCTATGACAACCGCAGAAAAAGCAGGAATGACAGTTCCACTTTCCACATTAACCACGCCCACTTCATTAGTTGTCACATAACTATTGCTTGAATGCAGACACTTACTGGGAGAGCCCTCTTGACAAAAAAACTGCTGCTTACACCCGGCCATAAATACCTTGAAACTACTCCCTTTCAGGAAAGACCTGAAACCTGACTTATGAACTGTTCTTGTAATATTTCTGCTTTAATTGCTAAATATGTAACATGTGTACAGACTTATGCAGATCATCACTGTCAGACTACAGGGTGATATAGAAGTTGTATTATTGTTTATCTGTTATTCATGCTTGTAGTTAATCCATATAACTATGGGAAGTTTTATTGATTTTCATTTGGACTAACCAGATGGATTCCCCGACTAACGCAGCAAGACACAAAAATACATTACACACCTAGAACAGAATCCCTTAACAGAATTCTGAACAGAGTTCCAGACAGATTCAGAGAGTTTTGCAGATTTCCTGAGATCTTGAGACCCCCTCTCTCTCTCTGAGGAGAAGATGAAGTAGAGACTGCTTTTAATGCCCACTCTGAGGAGAGACCCGAAGACATCCTCCCTGCATGTGGCTGTCCTGCAGCAAACAGTTCACTTCCAGCTGACCATCTCACATCAACCAAACTCCATAGAACAACACATTTGTCAGGCAATAGAACCCCATCAGTTAAGCTCATTGAAACCACTATTTGTTAACAACATAAACATAATTTTGGTTCATATGCTGTACCACATGCCATTAAGTGAGGCAGTGACCTTGCTTTTGTTTGTTTGTTTTGTGCTGGGCTTTCTCCTGTCTCACCTCATTATAGCTAATGTGATCCCACCTTGCACTGAGTGCAATGTTCATATGGAAACAATCTGAGGTGATTCAGTAGTTATGTACATGCCCTCGAGAAATGACATAAAATGTCAAGCTTCCTAATAGAATTTACTTTTTCTGCACGTTTGGGTGATGGCATGCTAGGTGGGTGAAGAAGCACTTGGATTGTTCCGGACAGCAACGAAGAGTTTACTTTCTCGTCAGATGATGAACATTTACATTTGAGTCCCAGCGGTGGATATAATTCCTGATGAGTAATTCCCTCTCAGCCACATTTCTGACTGAAAGGCTCATTATGAAGCCTATTACACAGGTCTTTGTCTTCTCAGGTAAATCACATGATTATACATGATCAAGCACACCTTCTTGCATATGTCCTTTCTACAAAAAAAGTTTCTTAGAAAATTTAAATCAGTGTGTTGTCTTCTGTGAACAAGATGATTTTCACATCATTTTGAAGCAAACACTCTAGGCTACAAGATTTCTCAAAAGTCTTGTGAACCAATGTTCTGTATGTGTTTTATGGCTTTATTTCAGTGACTTAAACATTTTATTTTTTTCACTAACCATGCATAAACGCTGTTTTCTCAAAAACACAATCATGTATAAACTTGCTGCTCACATATTATTGTAGCCCAGTTTGTGCTGATTACAGTGTTATCAGACTTTAGCCATTAAGATGTTTAAAAGCAACTGAAAAAAGCACAAATGTCAGGGCATGTCAAAACTAGACCCCAGAGGGTTAAACAGAAACCAATTCAGTGACTTTTACACATGACAACTGCCTACTGATCCAAGACCCAGTATTCTTTCAGAGCCTCCTGCTGATTAAATGTCACCAAAACCAAGAGGGATTCTGATCAGATGCCTGAACATCTCAACTAGTTCCTTTTAACCCTCCTATTATGTTGTGGGTCAAATTGACCCATTTTAAAGTTACATTTTTTTTAAAAAATAGTTAAAAGTATTTTTTCAGTATGAAACTTCTTCTGCTTGGCTTAATAAGTGTAATCAACATATAAAATAAAAATGATTCATTTCACATATTTGCAACCCCCCCCCCCGCATGTTTATATTACAAAGATACTGTTCGGGTCAATTTGACCCGGCAGTGACAGTTAAAAGGTTCAAAGGCTAAAAGGGGTCAGAAGTGTCAAATACTATTTGTTTCTTTGCAACTGTGAGACATATTTCATCCCAGTCTCACGCACATGCACACACACACACACTTTCCCTATTCTCTTGACCTCATCTGTAAAGTGCGAGAATGCAGGTGTCGTTATGATGTTTGACGGGAACCTTTTCTGTGAGAGGTAAAGAACACCACTGCACTAAATATTGATTGGGGACCGGGATGCAGAGACTCAGTCTAAAACGCTTCTCTGCAGTTTCCTTAGAGCCGCCGCCCCCTTCAAACCACATAGAGACTGTGTCTGCCCCTCGAACATATAAATCAAACAAATCAGAAGTTAACAGAAGAGGAGTTATTCATAAAAACTTAATAAAAATTAAGACCACTCCTCTTATTGAACAGAAAAACAGAACTGTCAAATGTGGATTATTAAATATTAGGTCCCTTTCTTCTAAATCTCTGTTAGTAAATGATTTGATAACTGATCACCAAATTGACCTACTTTATCTTACTGAAACCTGGTTACAGCAGGATGAATATGTCAGTCTGAATGAATCAACCCCCCTCAGTCATAAAAATTATCATGTTCCTCGAAGCACAGGTCGAGGTGGAGGAGTAGCTGCAATCTTCCAGTCAAACTTATTATTAAACTTTCATCCTCAGAACAGTTATAACTCATTTGAGAGCCTCACTCTTAGTCTCTCACATACAAACTGGAAAACACAAAAACCAGTTCTACTAGTCATTGTGTACCGTCCACCTGTCCCTTACTCAGAGTTTTTAACTGAATTCCCTGACTTCCTGTCTGATTTAGTGCTTAGATCAGATAAAGTCATTATAGTGGGAGATTTTAACATTCATGTAGATGTTGAAAATAACAGCCTCAGCATTGCATTTAATTCTATATTAGATTCAATTGGTTTCATTCAAAACGTTAATAAACCCACCCACTGTTTTAATCACACCCTTGATCTTGTTCTGACCTATGGCATCGAAATTGAACATCTAATAATTTTCCCCCCAAATCCTGTTTTGTCAGATCATTCTTTAATAACTTTCGAATTTAAAATGATGGATCATGCAGCGTCTGGAAGAAAATTCCACTACAGCAGATGTTTATCTGACAACGCTGTTAATAAATTTAAGAAAATGATTCCATCTTTATTTACATCTATGCCAAGTATAAACATAATGGAGGGCAGCTGCCTTAATCCTACTCCCTACCAAATTGATCATGTTGTTGACAGCGCTGTAACCTCACTGCGTGAAACGCTTGATTCTGTAGCCCCTCTGAAAAAGAAGTTAGTGATTCAGAGAAGACTAGCCCCATGGTATAATTTACATGTTCGTACCTTAAAGCAGGCATCACGAAGGCTGGAAAGGAAGTGGCGTTCCACAAACTTAGAGGAAATTTTTCTAGCCTGGAAAAACAGTCTACTAACATATAAAAAAGCTCTCCGTAAAGCCAGAACTGCATACTATTCATCACTAATAGAGGAAAATAAGAACAATCCCAGGTTTCTTTTCAGCACTGTAGCCAGGCTGACAAAAAGTCACAGCTCCGTTGAGCCCAGTGTTCCCTTAGCTCTCAGCAGTGATGAATTTATGAGTTTCTTTACAAATAAAATCACAACTATTAGAGATAAAATTCAGCAGATGCTTCCTATACCTGCAATAAATGAATCTTTTACTACAGTAGCTCTTGAATCATCTGTAGGACCTCAGTTATGTTTAGACTGCTTCTCTCCTATAGATCTCTCTGAATTTACATCAGTAGTTGCTTCATCGAAATCATCAACGTGTCTCTTGGACCCCATCCCGACTAGACTGCTTAAAGGCACCCTGCCATTAATGAACTCATCTTTATTGGACTTGGTAAATTTATCTCTAGTATCAGGCTACGTACCACAGGCCTTTAAGACTGCAGTAATCAAACCTTTACTCAAAAAGCCTAGTCTTGATCCAGGTGTCTTGGCTAATTATAGACCAATATCCAACCTGCCATTTATTTCTAAAATCCTAGAAAAAGCTGTTGCTAAGCAGCTATCAGACCACTTACACAGGAATGAACTATTTGAAGATTTCCAATCAGGATTTAGAGCACATCATAGTACAGAAACAGCACTGTTGAAAGTTACCAACGATCTTCTCTTAGCCTCAGATAATGGACTTGTTTCGATACTTGTCCTCCTAGACCTTAGTGCAGCATTCGACACCATTGACCACAACATCTTATTACAGAGACTGGAGCATGTGATTGGTATCAGAGGAACAGCGTTAAAGTGGTTCCAATCCTATTTATCGGACAGATTCCAGTTTGTTCATGTCCATGATGAACCTTCCACACGAACAAAAGTTAGTTATGGAGTTCCACAAGGTTCTGTGCTAGGACCGATTCTGTTCACCCTGTACATGCTTCCTTTAGGATATATCATTAGGAAGCACTCTATTAATTACCACTGCTATGCGGATGACACTCAGTTATATCAATCTATTAAACCTGTTAACACAAACCAGTTAACCAGACTTCAAGCCTGTCTAACTGACATAAAGGCTTGGATGACCAGTAACTTTTTACTTTTAAACTCGGAGAAAACAGAAGTCATTATATTTGGGCCTAAAAATCTCAGAAATAACTTTTCTAAAATTATAGCTACTCTAGATGGCATAGCCCTGGCCTCCAGCACTACTGTAAAAAACCTTGGAGTTATTTTTGACCAGGACATGTCCTTTAACTCACACATAAAACAAATTTCTAGAACTGCATTCTTTCACCTGCGCAACATTTCCAAAATTAGGAACATCCTGTCTCAAAATGATGCAGAAAAACTAGTCCATGCGTTTGTTTCCTCAAGGCTAGATTACTGTAACTCATTACTATCTGGATGTCCTAATATCTTAATAAAAAGCCTCCAATTAATCCAGAATGCCGCAGCCAGAGTCCTGACAGGAACTAGCAGGAGAGATCATATTTCTCCTATATTGGCTTCTCTTCATTGGCTCCCTGTAAAATATAGAATAGAATTTAAAATCCTTCTTCTCACATACAAATCCCTTCATAATCAAGCTCCTTCATACCTTAAAGACCTCATAGTACCATATTATCCCAATAGACCACTTCGCTCTCAGAGTGCAGGCCTACTTGTGGTTCCCAGAGTTCTCAAAAGCAGAATGGGAGGCAGAGCCTTTAGCTATCAAGCTCCTCTCCTGTGGAACCAGCTCTCAGCCTGGGTTCAGGAGGCAGACACTCTCTGTACTTTTAAGGCTAGACTTAAAACCTTCCTCTTTGACAAAGCATATAGTTAGGGCTGGCTTCAGGCAACCCTGAACCATCCCTTAGTTAGTTATGCTGCTATAGGCCTAGACTGCCCAAGGACCATTGGTGCACTGAGCTCCCCTACCCTACCCGCCCCCCCCTCCCCCTTCTCTCCGACCTCATGTATATTCCACCATTGAATGTTACTAACCTTGTGCTCTCTCTCTCCCCTAGTTTGTGCTCTCTCCCTCCCTCTCTCTCTCTCTCTCTCTCTCTGTACCTTCTGCAGGTGTCCCTGGTCCTGGAGCTGTTTATCGCTGATGTGCAGTTACTGGCCCCACCAACTTGCAGTGTCTATTTGTTGTTTATTGTTGCTGTTCTTTTCTCTCTGCTCTATCCACTCACCCCAACCGGTCGAGGCAGATGGCCGCCCAAACTGAGCCCGGTTCTGCTGGAGGTTTTTTTCTTCCGTTAAAGGGAGTTTTTTCCTCTCCACTGTCGCCAAGTGCTTGCTCATAAGGGAATTGTTGGGTTTTTAGTTTTAGTTTTTGTAAAGTGCCTTGAGATGATTTGTATTGTGATTTGGCGCTATACAAATAAAATTGAATTGAATTGAATTGAATTGATTGAAATGGCTAGTGATGGAGTTAATATAAACAATGTTTATTGGAATATTTGGTTTCTGACACTTTTGGATAATTAAACATGCCCCGGGTCAAATTGACCCAGGAACATTATTTCTTTTCCTGAGAAACGAACATAATAGGAGGGTTAAAACAAAGGAGCAGCCCTTTTACTGTGAGCTACCTCTGGATGTCCAGTCTACACCCTACCTGCCCTATGGAGAAAACTAATTTCAGCTGCTTATTTTTACAATCTCATTCTTTCAGTCACTTCCCAAGGTTTATGACCATAGGTGAGTAATGGAACGTAAACTAACTTTTTAATTTATAGTTTTGCCTCCTGGTTGAGCTCCCTCTTCACAACAAGAATCCATGAACAAGACCTAAAAACATTTAAATTCCTTTGCTTGCAGCAGCAACTCACTCCTTGCCTGAAGGAAGTAGTCCCTTGTTTTCTGGCAAATACAGTACTCCAGTCAAACTGATATAGCTACAATGTGTCACCTTGGCAACCATCTGTTGCTGGGCCTTGATCCATGGGGTCACCCATGTGTACAGCCAGCTAAAAATTACACACTGTCTCCACCCTGCAAAATTTTACAAAAGCATATTAGTACTACATTTTCTCAATCAGAAGCCTGTTTCTCTGTCTGAGATATACAGTATATCTAAAAAAATATAATATCCTGTTAGAATATTTAGAGGTACTGTACCAAGTTTTGTAATGTGTGCTTATTAACTGTCTTTCAAATAGTAAGATGACAAGATTAAGTTTTATGTGTGTTTAGTAAAGAGATGGAGTCAAGATGTTGTTTCTTCCATCCACATAGCAATTTTGTGCAGTGTCTCTAGCCAGATACTGAAACAGGCATAAGATTCATATTAATCTTCTTATGTCAGTCCTAGGGAAAAAACAAAGCATACTGTATTTAGAAAAACATTTGCTTTAAATTTCCTTTATACACATATACCATTAGCTGTGTTCTCACCTTTATCAGAAGCACGATGTTGTATCGCAGAGCTAAAAGAGCCATACAGACAGTGGTAACAGAAAAGAAGCCCATCTCAGGATTCTCCTCATCTGGTTTATCCCGTTCACTCTCCTCTTTGACCGCTGAACGCTCACCAATGTCAGACATCTGAGCTGCCAGCTGCATTTCAAAGATGGTGTCCTCACAGAAATTCACAAACAGCTCCATCTTCTCCTTTTCCCTTCCCTCATTGACCACATCAAAGATGAACTGACGTTTGGATTCTTTGACCTGAGTAATGGGGAAATAAGTGAAAACCACAAGCTGGGGTAGCATGAGGGGGATTGTTATTGTCAACACTGAATACTGAATCTATACCTTTAAAGTGACACTCTGATAAACAAATATAACATTCGTGGGTTTACATACAGTAGCAAGAAAAAATGTGGACCCCTTAGAATTAACTGCTTTTAAGCAATAATTTGACATTTGTGCCCCCACCTGGATGAGTCAGCTATATCTACATTCCACAGACTCAGGACCTGTTCACACACTTCCTGCTCTGTTAACTTGGTGTTTATGCTCAGGTAAATTTCGAGAGAAATTTCATGAATATACCCTTTACTGATGCATTACTTCAATCACATCCTACCTTCGACCAATATGCTTAACTTATGATACATACATACTTAAACCCTGAATCAGTTGCCATTCAATTCACGTCTAGGTCCTGTTTTTAGCCAATCAATTACGCTCCGTTCCCGACCATTACCAATCTATTTACAGTGTAGATACACTGCTGATGACCAACTCATGGGGCATTCCAGCTGTACTTATGCCTATTCAATTCAATTTCATTTGTATAGCGCCAAATCACAATACAAATCATCACAAGGCACTTTACAAAAACAAAAAACCCAAAAAAACCCTAATGAGCAGGGACTTGGCGACAGTGGAGAGGAAAAACTCCCTTTAATGGAAGAAAACACCTCCATGTGAGGGGGGGAGAAGAGGAAGAGAGGGGAAGGGAAGGGAGGGGAGCTCAGTTCCTGACAGGAACCAGGGTGTCCGCGGATCCTTAAAAAGTCTTAAAAAGTCTTAAATTCCATATTATAAAACTAAGGACTTAATTAGCATTAAACTGTCTTAAATTCGCGTTTCAAAGGTCTTAAAATTAAATCTAACTGACCCCATAAAGAAGATTTTAGTTTCATCTTGAAATCAATTTGAAATCCTTTCGCGTATTTGTTACGCAGAACGAAATAGGCGGAACCAACTAAAATACGCGTTTGAGGGGAGTTTATTTAACACATGCTTTCCGGCAGCTGCCTGAACTGTGGGAAAGTTTCAGCATTAGTCTTTTGCCATGGGTAAATGTAAATTTAATGACAATTGGTTACAAAACCCTAATTTTGCGCCGTGGTTAAGTCCAGTTAGTGGCAACGTGTTCGAGGTCAGGTGCAGGCTGTGCAAAAAAATTTAAAACTAGCAAGAGAGATCATATTTCTCCTGTATTAGCTTCTCTTCATTGGCTCCCTGTAAACTACAGAATAGAATTTAAAATCCTTCTTCTCACATACAAATCCCTTCATGATCAAGCTCCTTCATATCTTAAAGACCTCATAGTACCCTCATATTATCCCAAGAGAGCACTTCGCTCTCAGAGTACAGGCCTACTTGTAGTTCGCAGAGTTTCCAAAAGCAGAATGGGAGGCGGAGCCTTTAGCTATCAAGCTCCTCTTCTATGGAACCAGCTCCCAGTCTGGGTTCAGAAGGCAGACACTCTCTGTACTTTTAAGGCTAGCCTTAAAACCTTCCTCTTTGACAAAGCGTATAGTTAGGGCTGGCTTCAGGTAACCCTGAACCATCCCTTAGTTATGCTGCTATAGGCCTAGACTGCCCGAGGACCATCGGTGCACTGAGCTCCCCTCCCTAACCCTAACGCTCCCTCCCCTTCCCCTCTCTTTCCTCTCCTACTCTCTCACATGTATATTCTACCATTGAATGTCACTAACCTTGTGCTCTCTCTTTCCCCTAGTTTGTGCTCTCTCCCTCTATTTCTCTCTTTTTGTCTCTCTGTACCTTCTGCAGGTGTCCCCGGTCCTGGAGCAGTATATCGCTGATGTGCAGTTACTAACCCCACCAACCTGCAGTGTCTATTTGTTGTTTATTGTTGCTGCTGTTTTCTCTCTCCTCTATCCACTGACCCAAACCAGTCGAGGCAGATGGCCGCACAAACTGAGCCCGGTTCTGCTGGAGGTTTTTTCTTCCGTTAAAGGGAGTTTTTCCTCTCCACTGTCGCCAAGTGATTGCTCCTAAGGGTTTTTAGTTTTTGTAAAGTGCCGTGAGATGATTTGTATTGTGATTTGGCGCTATACAAATAAATTGAATTGAATTGAATATGGATAATGGGTATGGCAAATATCTGGTAATTTCAGAGTGTTGGTGGCATGTGCAGGGGTAGAACCATGTCTGTCATTTAACCCAGCATCACTGGAATTGTATAGCAGTTGTGTGACACTGAGGCACCAGAAACAGGAGAAGGAGAGGCCACACTGTCTTTGGCTATTTTTAATGCAGGGTAGAATAGGGCAGAGTGGGGTAGGACTTCCAGCCAGTTCATCCAGCTCAACTCTATCTGTGAGAGTTGGCTTATCAAACAAACCCCTTTCAATAAGCTTTGCAGTGAAAAGCTTTTTAATCTCTTCCTTTTTTTCAATTATTCACTTTAAATTGCAATCAAATTTAAATCTGCTGTCGAAACATGTTTCCAATTGGTCTGTTGTTGGATTAGTAGTGAAATCCTCCAATTTAAACTCCATGTCATCACCACAATAAAAGAGAAAAAACTGCAAACAGACAAGTAGAGACCAAAAACAAGTACCTACCAACCTTATGCGAAAAAACAATATAAACAAGATGAGCCCCCAGATCTCTTATCTGTTATTATACAAACCTGGACAAATATAAACCTGGACATAATATGTATTGCTCCCCCATTTTCCCACTCCCAAGTAAAGTCAACAGCACAGGTGATTACAAATCACACCCCTCAACCTGACTAACCAAAACAAAATTTCCCAAATGAAATATAGATTCTCTAACCTGAAATAAAAGAACGAAAACAAAGCAGAAAAATAAAAGAGCTTCTCACTCCTGCTGTGACTACCAGGTACTCAATATGGTCCATTTAAATGTTTGTCTTTTATCAATCAAAGTAGCTCAAAATTGCAAACTCATTTTCAACTGGTCGAGGCAGATGGCCGCCCAAACTGAGCCCGGTTCTGCTGGAGGTTTTTTTCTTCCGTTAAAGGGAGTTTTTTCCTCTCCACTGTCGCCAAGTGCTTGCTCATAAGGGAATTGTTGGGTTTTTAGTTTTAGTTTTTGTAAAGTGCCTTGAGATGATTTGTATTGTGATTTGGCGCTATACAAATAAAATTGAATTGAATTAGGTCTCTTTGAGGTAATTAGTGTATGGGTGGTTCCTTGAGCATTTTGAATGAATAAAGATATGAAAAATTTTGTGTGTTATCAGCTTAAACATATTGTATTTGTCTATTGTTGTGACTGAAATGAAAATCAGATCATATTTTATGGGAAATTAATGAAGAAAACCAGGAAATTCTAAAGGGTTTACATGCTTTTTCTTGCCACTGTACAGTACTGTCTTTACCTGTGGTTTTTCCCACTGTGTTCGACTGGACTCGCTGATTTCAAAGTAGACCCTCTCAATGCGCTTGGCACTGCCCATGATCTCGATCCGGCCCAGATAAGGTTGGAAATAGTTCAGGACACTCTCTGCCAGCTCCAGGAAGGTCTGAAGCCGGGTGTCATGAGGCATGTGCTCTGATAGGTTGGTCAGCAGAACCGCCACGTTGAAGCCAATATCCTTTTAAATCATAGTTTAAAGTGATGTTTTTTTTTCTTATGAACAAAAGCAATCATTTTCCAGTATGTTGCTCACTACATACAGTAGTGAGCAACTCAACCTAAAGATCTGTAATCTGGGAGGCACCACAGGGGTTTCCCAAAAAGTCACATCAACTACACAAAATCAGTTGATATTACTCAGATCTATTTTTCCAGGGTAGTTGCAAACTATTACACTGTAGTTTTATTGCTGTAATCAAATCCTTACCCACTACTAAAAAATGAAATTGAAAATGTATACCTGGCAATAAATGTACCATAAATACAATGTAATGTACCTACAGTATGCTGTATTCTTTTTCCCTAATAAGTGCTAATAAATTCAACAGAAATACTGTTTTTTGAATCTGACATCAACCTACTTGGAACTATGGTCATATTTATGTTCTACAAAACCAAAGCACCAAAAGCAATGTGTCAAATAGAGCTGATAAAATCAAGAAACCAAAGGAAAAGGAAGGCCCCATACAGTTAGTGAGAAAAAGGTAGTGAGAAAAAAGTAAGTACCAACTTACAACTCAGACATTGATTAAAAAATATCCCCAATTGTTTAATCCAGGAACAAGACAGAAATAGAAATGAGAGGGTGAAATATTTCTTTAAAAATAGATTTTAATAACAGGTTTTAATCACTCTGAATTGTTTAGATACGGACTGTATAAGGCCCTTTTTAGATTTTTTTAAAGCACTATAAACATTAAGCCACTGACCTTGGCTGGCTCATGAAATCTCTCCACAAATTCTTCATAGTCCAACAGTTCATTCTCATCAGTCTCAGCACAGGAGAGCAGGAACTCCGTCTCAGACTGGGTGTAATGTTTGTGGCTCTCCATGGCCTTTTGGAAATCTCTCTTGGAAATAACACCTGTAAGTGAATTTGTGTATCTTTAGCTGTCATGTGCCTGTAAACATTTTTACATTTGAATGACTCATTCAAATCCTGATGATTTATTAATGACAGATAAGATCAAAGAAAATATGTTTTTAGAGTCTTGCCTTTGCCATCAGGATCATACTCCTTGAATGCATCCGATGAGGTTAGATCTTTCAATTTAAGGAACATGTCAAAAAACTTGAGGATCATCTCCACATTGTTGGAGGACTCCACCAACATGTCCACCATCTGTTTCCCAATAGTCCCATTTACTACATTACCTGCCAAAACAAAACATAGTAAAGTATAGTAAGTAAAGTATAGGAAATTGCAATCATACCACCGCACAATAAGACACCATTTAATCTTAGCCTTACTTTTTTCTGAAGAAGCAAAGTCACTGTGTTTTTGTCTTATCAGCTCTTTCATTAAGTCACAGCTCTGTTGAGCCCAGTGTTCCCTTAGCTCTCAGCAGTGATGACTTTATGAGTTTCTTTACAAATAAAATCACAGCTATTAGAGATAAAAATTTAGCAGATGCTTCCTATACCTGCAATAAATGAATCTTCTACTACAGTAGCTCTTGAATCATCTGTAAGACCTCAGTTATGTTTAGACTGCTTCTCTCCCATAGATCTCTCTGAATTTACATCAGTAGTTGCTTCATCTAAATCATCGTGTCTCTTAGACCCCATCCCGACTAGACTGCTTAAAGACACCCTGCCATTAATTAACTCATCTTTATTAGACTTAGTAAATTTATCTCTAGTATCAGGCTATGTACCACAGGCCTTTAAGACTGCAGTAATCAAACCCTTACTCACAAAACCTAGTCTTGATCCAGGAGTCTTGGCTAATTATAGGCCAATATCCAACCTACCATTTATGTCTAAAATCCTAGAAAGAAATGTTGCTAAGCAGCTTTCAGACCATTTACACAGGAATGAACTATTTGAAGATTTTCAATCAGGATTTAGAGCACATCATAGTACAGAAACAGCACTGTTAAAAGTCACCAACGATCTTCTCTTAGCCTCAGATAATGGACTTGTTTCTATACTTGTCCTCCTAGACCTTAGTGCTGTATTCAACACTATTGACCACAACATCTTTTTACAGAGACTGGAGCATGTGACTGGTATCAGAGGAACAGCATTAAAATGGTTCTAATCCTATTGTACATTGAATTGAATTACTTACACATATTTAACACAATTACACTCATTAATGTAAATGTACCCTCCAGCATAGACAGCAGCATGACCACCATGTCCTTCTGCAAATCCATCAGTTCCTTCAGTAGCTCAATCTGACTGGAGTCCTGAAGTAAAACAGGAAGGAAGAAATTTTTTCCAGCTACTTGCACTTTTTTCAACTGTTCCAAAAAAACTACCTTGCATTAATTATCTTCTATCAAAAATTAAAATTTTACTTAAAGCAACACTATGTAACTTTTGCTCACGGTTACCCCCATCTGGTTGAGAAGCGTAATTATCTGTTACCAGTGTCATAAATACTGTCAGTGTAGAAGCTTCCCCGTGGGCAGTGCAATACATGTGAATTTGTTGACTAAGATGAAGGAACAGGTGAATCCAGAGTGTAAGCCCGTCCAATATTGAAGGGCTGAGTGATTCTACCTAATCACGAAAGCTGTGTAGTGCTGTTGCAGCGGATGTAAGCCTGCTCAAGCTGCAGAAGCGGTAGAATTCATCCTGTTAAGAGTTGTTCTAGCACTGAAATAATTTTAGAGACATTAATTTAAGGTCAAAAAACTACATAGTGTTGCTTTAAATGTGATGAAATTACAGAAACTACAGTGAGGGTTAGTGTAGTTCGATATTGGATTCTCAATGTGAATTTTTTTATGGACTGAAACCAAATAATATAATTGCATGATCAGTATTAAGTATGTCCACATTTCCTGACCTTGGCTTACCTGAGACAGTTTCATCTGCATATGAGCAAAAACATGCAGAAAACCAACCACCGCATCCCACAAACGACTATGGGCCAAACTCTGCTGGTTTCCAGTGCATGGACCCTAGAACATCAGTAACAGTCACATTACAACCAACACTCTAATGAAAGCTTCACTTAACCTTGTTTTTTTTAATGTCATAATACAGCCTCTAAACATTGTGTGATATCAATGCTGGTGTTTAAGTTGTCAAATTCTATGTAATAATGATAAATGAAATGGCTTCTCCTACCTGGATGTACTCAGTGAGTGTATTAAAAACCTGCTTTGCCACATTTATTGCCTTGGAGAAATTCCTCTGGCCCTGCTCATCAATAACATCTTTCCCAGAATAATACCAGTAGAAATCACTGATAGACTCCTGAGGAAAGTTAAGTAAAATGAAATGACAAAAGGGGACAAGGAGAGTTACAGTAGGAAATGAGAAGAAGAGTAGCTATGATTAAAAAAGGAAATTGTTTATATATATCGTTTGTCACTGTTGTCAAAGTCAGCAACTTCACCATGACTTTAACTTACTGCTATATAAGGAGTAACATGATTACAATTGTACTGGGCAATGTATGTGTACATGAATCTATATGAGTGACAGGAAATGTCTAGAATAGTCAACAGTTTTAGAGAACAATGTAGGTTGAGACAAAAAATAACATTGTAACTGTAAAATTAGCCAGAACTTGTTGAGAGTGATGATTTTAAAAGAGAAAAGATGTGTTTCCTTTAGGTCTGCATTGAACTGTTTGAATTACTGAAATGTACAATTCCACCATAACTTTTATGAGAGCTTTCAAATATTTTGCATAAATTATATGAATAATCTATGACTCATAGAGGACTAGTTACATTTTGGTTTCAACTTAATACTGTACATCATCTGAAGCAGCAGTGAACAGCTAACCTGCACTCTAAGGAGGTAGTCGACCGTAGAGATAATGATGTTGACAGTCGTATTGTTCCCTGTTTGCGTCCTTAAGTAGTTCTGGAAGTCTGAAACAGGATTTTGTAGTATATCAGTAGTATATCAATAATAAATACATGTATATTAATCAGTGAGGTATTTACAAATTTCCAAATATTTTTTTAAATTGCAATTACACTGTTCTAAAAGAAGTTATAATGAGAGCTAATATAGTACCAAGTAAGTAATATCAAATGTCTTCAATATCAAACTTGACAAGTATCAAATGCCATCACAGCCATATAATTATTATTATTGCTAATTATTATTTTCAATTGGAGTGTGGTTTGAGATATTCTCTCAATCACCTCAGACAAACCAGTAGGTGTATGCATATATAATCCACACCCATGATAAATATGGTCAAATTCTATATGACCAGTTAACAACAATTAAAAAGTTACTGAAAGTCATTAGCAAATGTACCCAAACTTTAGAACACACATAAACACACACCTGAGTTGTGTCCTTCACAGAGTAGCTGCAGGAAGCGGAAAAGGTCACAGGTGAACTCATCATCCTGCATGACCTTCTCACCTGGCCAGAGAGAAGAAACACATACACCCACACACATATATACACACATATCCACAGTCAGACATACATGCAGACACACGTATGCACAAGCACATACATAGGTATGCACAAGAATGCAAGCATGTGCAAACACACACATGAATGCACACACACATTCATATAAAAGACACACATACACAAAGAAAGTCAGAACAGAGAAGACAGACAACGAATAGGAAAGGGATAGACAAGAAGATGGAAAGTAAAAACTATTAAAAAGAGATGGTGCTAATGAGAAATCCCCACTGTTTTCTTTCAGTCAGTAACAGGTTTAAGTGGTCATATCACAACATTCTTACCTCACAATTTAACAAAATCTTGTGTGCACTCGTGTGCACACGCACACACACACACACACACACACACACACACACACACTTGGATGAGCAATAGGCAGCCACAACACTTCCCAATAGACTTAAGTGGTTTGAAATTTAAACTGCAGCATTTTACAGTCAGGACTGGATATTTTTTCATGCATGTTTTTCAGAGCTGTTGTATTTGGTTTGAAAGAAAAACTGTTGGTTACTAGTTAACCATTGCACACTCTGTATATATTGGTAATACACTTGTTCCAACTGTGCTAAAATGCTGCTTTGAACTATGAAATGCAAAGGGAGAAAAGAAGGTCAGAGAAAAGATGCAACACACAATAACAACATAAATATTAACTGAATACATCCATACAATAAGACAAAGTAGACGAGGGTCAGGGAGTAGGTTTGAAACATGGCTGAAAGGGCAGTTTTTCCCTTTTTAATATGGATAATTTGGTGATTTTTGCTGATATCCATTTGTGGTAATGCAAAACAACAAGGAATCTCACTGCATTTGCTAAAACATTCATACTGTTAATATGAGTTACTAGATAACAGGTTGAAGTCTAAAAATGATGCAGTCATACACTGTAGTGGGACAGCGGGGCAGTAGTTACTACTTTTGCTACAAGATGAGATGAGATGAACCTTTATTTGTACCACAACAGGGAAATCTGCAATGTTATAGCAGCAAAGGTTATAACACAAGATAAAAATAGCAGCAATAAAAATAAAATACTAGCAAAGTACTCACAAAAACATCTTAAATTTATTTACTTTAAAGTAAGATTATTCTTCCAAACCAACACGTAAGTGCAAAAAAAATAAATAAATAAATAAATAAATAAATAATTGGTGAGGTTTCCCCCAAAAGAAAAAATACACAGCGACAAGGAATCTTATTCAGATGTCCACACTACATCAAATGGCTTCTTTCAGTCACAGGCAATAGTGGTTTGGATGCTGTTATCTGTGATCTCATTTGGTTCAGCAACTATCAAAAGCTCATAGAAACATTGTTAATCAGCTGGTAAAAGTCACAGCTTTGCCTATAGGCTCAGTTGTCATACATGTCCTGCACCACTTGAACATACTTCTCTGCCATTCCAGACTTACGCTTACGCTTTTTCCAAATCTACAAAGACACAATACAGCTCCTTCTGGCCTTCTCTGTACTTCTCCATCAGCATTCTCAAAGCAAATATTGCATCTGTGGTACTCTTTCTTGGCACGAAACCATACTGTTGCTCACAAATACTCCCTTGTGACCTCAGCCTAGCCTACACTACTCCTTCCCATAACTTCATTGTGACTCATCAGCTTTATTCCTCTGTAGTTTCTACAACTCTGCACGTCTCCCTTGTTCCTAAAGATGGGTACCAGTACACTTCTCCATTCCTCAGGGATCCTCTCTCTCCAAGATCTTAAGTAGCCCAGTCAAAAACTCTATTGCCATCTCTTGTAAACACTTCCATACTTTCACAGGTATGTCGTCAGGACCAACTGCCTTTCCACTCTTCATCCTCTTCCTTACTGATCTTTGCTACTTCCTGCTCCACAACATTCACCTCTTCTACTCTTCAAAGTATTCCTTCCATCTTTCCGTCACACTTGTGGCACCTATCAACACATTTTCATCCCTGTCTTTAATAACCCTAACTTGCACATCCTTCCCATCTCTCTTTCTGCCTCACCAACCTGTACAAATCCACCTCTCCCTCCTTAGTGTCCAACCTATCATACAAATCCTCATACGCCCTTTGTTTGGCCTTTACCACCTCTACCTTCACCTTACGCTACAACTCCCTGTACTCTTGTCTGTTCTCTTCTGTCCTCTCAGTGTCCCACTTCTTCTTAGCTAACCTTCTCCTCTTAACACACTCCTGAACTTCCTTATTCCGCCACCAAGTCTCCTTATCTGTTTTCCTCTTTCCAGATGACACACCAAGTACCCTCCTACCTGTCTCCCTGATCACTTTAGCTGTAGCTGTCCAGTCATCTGGAAGAAGCTCCTGATCTCCCAGAGCCTGTTTCAGCTCCTCCCTGAAAGTCACACAACACTCTTCCTTTTTTAACTTCCACCACTTGGTCCTCTGCTCTGCCCTTGTCCTCTTCATCTTCGTCACCACCAGAGTCATCCTACACACCATCCTATGCTGTCTGGCTACAATCTCCCCAACCACTACTTTGCAGTCAACTATCTCTTTCAGGTTGTAACGTCTGCACAAGATGTAATCAACTTGTGTGCTCCTGCCCCCACTCTTATATGTCATTTATATATATATATATATATATATAAAAATTTCCCTTCTCATCCCTATGGGTGGTGTGTGTGTCTTCCTCAATCTCGGGTCCTCTACCAGAGGCCTGGGAGTTTGAGGGTTCTTCGCAGTATCTTAGCTGTTCCTAGCACTGTGCTCTTCTGGACTGAGATCTCTGATGTTGTTCCTGGGATCTGTTGGAGCCACTCTCCCAGTTTGGAGGTCACAGCCCCGAGGGTGCCGATTGCCACGGGGACCACTGTTGCCTTCACCTTCCACATCTTTTCTAGCTCTTCTTTAAGGCCTTGGTATTTCTCCAGCTTCTCATGTTCCTTCTTTCTGATGTACCCATATATATATATATATACCCGTCGCCCGGGTCAACAAGGTCCGCCTCAGGTGCTAGGGGACCAGGGCAACCTGATGAGAAATGGGCCACTGGAACAAGACACTCGTGGACAAGGGCTGATAACAGAGAACTGTTGGAGTGCTACTACATGAGTAACCCCAGCGATAGGGGTTACATGAAGAGGATGTGGGACCTATGGAAACTTCGAAACCCACCATCCACACAAAGCATCTAGTAGCTCAGTGTTCCAACATCCGCAAACGGCAGCTGCTATCACAACTAGAGATTGAAGAAATACAACACAAATGCTACGGCAAGGGGGAGCCAGGACGCCAGGTCAGGGGGGAAACAACACCACCCCCACCCGAGATTGGGTATCAAGCCCCAATGATAAGCCCCAACACGCTCAACACAAGAGCAGCTGACCTGAGAATGAAGATCGTAGGCAAGATGGACACCTGGAACCTCCGCAGCCGGTTACCAAGACTAAGTGAAGTACTCTCTGAAAGTCTACTAGAAGATGTGAATGCAGCATTACAAACAATCCCCACTGTGACCATCACCGAGACCAACAAGCTGATATACACCACGGCAACAGTGATCCTTGAGATGCTTGGCCACGAAATACATTCCACCACCAAGGAGCAGTACCCTGCAGGGAGGAGGGGGTTAGAGGCAAAAATAAGGGCAACACGGAGAGAAGTTAGCCAACTGTCAGAACTGCAGAGAAGGGGGATGAAGTTGGGTAAGAAATACAGCAGGCTGTCCATACCAGAGGTCCTGGAGACTGCCAAACAACGACTCACAGCCCTGGCCACACGCCTGAAGAGGTACACCAGAGAAATAGAAGCACGGAGAATAAACAGGATGTTCTCCACCGAACCATCCAAAGTGTACTCTCAGTGGGTGGGCAGTAACATGAGAGCAGACCCACCAAGGCTGGAGACTGAACAATACTGGAAAAACATATGGGAGAGGGAGGCATCACATAACACCAATGCCCAGTGGCTGGCAGACCTGAAAGCAGAACACAACAACCTCCCTGAACAGGAACCAGTAACCATCGCAACGGCAGATATCCGAAAAAGGGTCTCAAACATGAAGAACTGGACAGCACCAGGGCCTGACATGATCCACACCTACTGGCTAAAAAAGCTAACTGCCCTCCATGAGCGCCTGGCAGCTCAAATGAACCAGCTGCTAATGGATGGGACTCACCCAGAGTGGCTAACTGAGGGCAGGACAGTCCTGATCCTGAAGGACCCCCAAAAGGGAACAGTCCCATTCAACTACCGTCCGATAACCTGCCTCTGCACAACATGGAAGCTCCTGTCTGGCATCATAGCGGCTAAGATGAGTAGGCACATGGCTCAATACATGAGCGGGGCCCAGAAAGGAAAGGGTAAGGACACCAGGGGGGCAAAACATCAACTACTGGTGGATAAAGCGGTCGCTCGAGACTGTAAGACCAGGCAGACCAACCTGTGCACCGCCTGGATTGACTACAAGAAAGCCTACGACTCACACATGGATCCTGGAATGCCTGGAGCTGTACGACATCAATAGGACCCTAAGAACCTTCATAAGGAACTCAATGGGACTGTGGAAAACAACCCTAGTAGCCAACCTCAAGCCGATAGCACAAGTCTCCATCAAGTGCGGCATCTACCAAGGAGATGCTCTGTCCCCGCTGCTGTTCTGCATAGGCCTGAACCCCCTCAGCCAGATCATCACTAAGACAGGCTTCGGATACCAACTGCGAAATGGGGCAACCATCAGCCACCTCCTGTACATGGATGACATCAAGCTGTATGCCAGGACTGAGCGAGACATCGACTCACTGATCCATACCACCAGGATATACAGCAACGACATTGGAATGTCATTCGGACTGGACAAGTGTGGTCGAATGATAACAAAGAGAGGGAAGGTTGTCAGGACTGAAGGAGTTGAACTCCCAGAAGGCAGCATAGCGGATGTTGAGGGGAGCTACAAGTACCTTGGAATCCCACAGGCAAATGGGAACCAAGAAGAAGCCGCAAGGAAAGCAGCCACAGCCAAATACCTACAGAGAGTAAGGCAAGTCCTAAGAAGTCAGCTAAATGGGAAGAACAAGGTCCAAGCCATCAACACCTACGCCCTGCCGGTCATCAGATACCCCGCTGGCATAATAAGCTGGCCAAAAGAGGACATAGAAGCCACTGATGTCAAGACAAGGAAGCGCTTCACAATGCATGGAGGACTTCACCCCAAATCCAGCATCCTGAGACTGTATGCTAAGAGGAAGGAAGGAGGCCGGGGACTGGTGAGCGTCAGAGCCACCATCCAAGATCCAAGAAACAGCCAAGATCCATGAGTACATCAGGAAGATGGCCCCAAGCGATGGAATACTTAGTGAATATCTCAGGCAACAGAAGCCCGATGCAGAGGAAGAAGAGCAAGAACCATCATGGCAGGACAAACCCCTGCACAGCATGTACCACCGACAGATACAAGAAGTGGCTGATATCGAAAAGTCCTACCGGTGGCTGGAAAAAGCTGGACTGAAAGACAGCACAGAGGCACTGATCGTAGCAGCACAAGAACAGGCCCTGAGCACAAGATCGATAGAGGCTGGGATCTACCACACCAGGCAGGACCCCAGGTGCAGGCTGTGCAAAGATGCCCCTGAGACAATCCAGCACATAACAGCAGGTTGTAAGATGCTAGCAGGCAGAGCGTACATGGAACGCCATAACCAAGTGGCCGGCATAGTGTACAGGAACATCTGTGCCGAGTATGGGCTGGAGGTCCCAAGGTCAAAATGGGACACACCTCCAAAGGTGAGGGAGAATGACCGAGCTAAGATCCTGTGGGACTTCCAGATACAGACCGACAAACAGGTGATGGCTAACCAACCGGACATAGTAGTGGTGGACAAACAGCAGGAGAAAGCCGTAGTGGTAGATGTAGCGATCCCAAGTGAGCAACATCAGAAAGAAGGAACATGAGAAGCTGGAGAAATACCAAGAGCTTAAGGAAGAGCTAGAAAAGATGTGGAAGGTGAAGGCAACAGTGGTCCCCGTGGTAATCGGCACCCTCGGGGCTGTGACCCCCAAACTGGGAGAGTGGCTCCAACAGATCCCAGGAACAACATCAGAGATCTCAGTCCAGAAGAGCGCAGTGCTAGGAACAGCTAAGATACTGCGAAGAATCCTCAAACTCCCAGGCCTCTGGTAGAGGACCGATATATATATATATATATATATATATATATATATATATAAATATACACCTTTTCTGGAAAAATCTGTTCACTACAGCCATTTCTATCCATCCATTTGCGAACTCTACCACCATCTGTCCTTCTGCATTCCTGTCCTGCATACCAAACTTACCCATCACTTCCTCGTCACCTCTGTTTCCCTCACCAACATGTCCGCTGAAGTCTGCCCCAATCACCACTCGCTCACCACTAGGGATACCCTGAATCACCTCATCCATCGGGTGTGGGTTTCCTGTAGACTTCTATTTCTAGGTTACCATCAGACCCGATGACGACCTCACAGTCTTCTAGTTCTGTTTTTTGTCTCGATCAACATGTAAGAAAAATACCAAACTCTTTAGCTGCTAAAGTATCCACTGTGTTTACTAGCTACTCCGTAACTGGGTCTGTATGTTGTTTCCCTACTGAGATGGGGGGGATTCTGGAAAGCAGGTCTAAGAAACTATGAACTTAACCCTGAGCTTTTGTCAGGCCCCGGGGGAAGTGGGCACAGGAAAGAACACCAGTACGAGGAGAGGTTGCAGATTTTGGTGCAGAATTTATTTCTTAACTGACAGAAACAGGATAGGTTGTGAAATGACCAGTTTTTAGGGATGATAACCGAGGATTCTCTTGGAAGGTGGTTGCTACCCGGGCCGGCAACCGGTAACACCGGAGTAGTCCTGGTAGATGCACTGAAGGAAAAACCTGGGTGGTTTTCGCAGAGCAAAATCTGACTAGGTCTGAGCTCCCTTGGTCAGAGGGACCAGTTGTGCAGGTCTGGAAATACAAAACAGGCCAACATAACAAAACTCCGTTCCTCTATCAGAGGGAAAAGAACTTAGACTCTTGTCCTCTTAAGCTCACACAGTTCTTTAGAGTCACTACAGAAAAAAAACAAAGCATTCCCGGTCAGCTTCCTCTTGGGCAAAAACTCAAATCTTCAATCATTAGCACTTTAACTCCTTATTGGGCAAAATGGAAAATCAATAGTCTTTATCCCAAAAGCATAGGTCAGTTTGTTGCGGTGAGGGGAAATATATCTGTGGACTCAAAAGACAAACACAGGTGAGATCAATCAGAATAATTAGTTACGCCGTGTCTAGCGGAGAGAGTGGATCATGTATGGACCCCCCCCCCCCCAACGTGACGGCCTACTAGGTTGCTCTGGGTGTGTTAGGTGGAAGTCCCGAGTCAACTGGACTTGACCGGTTTTACCCGGGATACGTGGAAGGTAGGGTGGATCTTCAATGTCCGTGGTAATTTGAGTCTCACAGACACCGGATTTATTATCTTGATATAGGGAAGGGACCAATGAAACGAGGAGCAAGCTTGGGGTATGTGGCCTTGAGAGGAATGTCTTTCGATGACAGCCAAACTCTCTGTCCTGGTCTATAGGTCGGGGCTGGCCGTCTTCTCTTATTGGCATGGGCAGCATAAGTAGAAACTGATCTTAGAAGGGTCCGTCTTGCTCTTCTCAAGGCTTTGCCTCAGAGACCTGGGGGGGTTCAAACAAGGGGGGCTGATAACCATAGACCACATGGAATGGAAAGAGGCCTGTCGCAGCGGAGGGAAGGCAGTTATGCGCGTACTCAACCCAAGCAAGATTGCTTACCCAGGACTGGGGATTGTCAGAATACAGGAGACGGAGACCGATCTCCAGCTCCTGGTTTAACCTCTCCGTCTGGCCATTAGATTGAGGGTGGAAACCAGAGGAGAGACTGACTGTGACGTCCAGTAACTTGCAGAACTCCTTCCAAAACTTAGAGATGAACTGGGGCCCCCTGTCGGAGACTATGTCCTGTGGTATCCCATGGAGATGGAAAATACGGGCCATGGAGGGAGCGGAGGGCAACTGCGAAAGGGTGACGAAGTGTACCATCTTCAAGAATCTGTCGACAATGGTCAGAATGGTATTCATGCCTTGAGAGGTGGGAAGTCCTGTGACAAAATACAGAGAGAGAGAGGGTGTCTGGGGACAGGGAGCGGATGTAGGAGTCCGGCCGGGCTTGGTGGGACACTTTGGCCTGGGCACATGTTGGGCAGGCGGAAACATACTCCTGGACATCCTGTCTGATCTCCGGCCACCAGAATCGCTGCTGCAGGACCCTGAGGGTCCGAGACGTGCCAGGATGAACATGGAAATGTGAGGAGTGACAAAAATCCAGAACCTTGGGTCTGAGCCAGGGAGAAACATATAGACAGTTAGTGGGACAGGCTGAGGGTGTGGGGTTACTTACCTGCGTTATCCTGGGTGACCTCATGTTCCAGCGGCAGGCGGGCTGTTCCCAAATGAACCAAACTAGGCAGGATGAACTTAGACTTTTCTTCCTGGTCCGACACCGAGTGTATGTGGGACAGGGCATCTGCTCGGTTGTTTCTGGTAACTGGGCGAAAAGACAAAGTAAAATTAAAACGTTCGAAGAAAATTGCCCAGCAGGCCTGGTGCGAGTTTAGCCTCTTAGCCGTCTTGAGGTATTCCAGGTTCTTGTGGTCGGTGAGGACCGTGAACTGGTCTTTTGCACCCTTGAGCAAGTGACACCGCTCCTCCAGCGCCAGCTTGACCGCCAATAATTCCTTGTTCCCGATGTCATAGTTTCTTTCTGGTGAAGTGAGCTTCTTCGAATAAAAAGTGCAGCGGTGCAATCGGGAGTCTTTGGGGTCATGCTGTGAGATGACTGCCCCCACGCCAGTGTCTGAGGCGTCTACCTCCACCACAAATGGTAAGTCAGGGTCCGGAAACTTGAGGATGGGGGCTGAAGTGAACAGGCCCTTGAGGGTTCGGAAGGCCTCCTTGGCCTCCTGACTCCAGAGGAACCGAATGTGTGGAGAGGTGAGTTTATGCAGGGATACTGCAATGCTGCTATAATTTCGGATGAATTTTCGGTAGAAATTGGCGAATCCTAGAAAGCTCTGCAATTGCTTCTTGGTCGTGGGGGTTGGCCAATCCCTTACCGCCTGAGCCTTGGATGGATCCATTCTTACCATCCCTGGGGAGAGAACAAATTCAAGAAAGGTGGTTTCTTGGGTGTGAAATTCACACTTTTCCAGCTTGACAAATAGTTGATTTTGCAGAAGGCGTTGCAAAACCGCCCGCACATGTTGAATGTGCTCAGTCTCAGACCGGGAGTAGATGAGAATGTCGTCTAGGTAAACAAAGACGAATTTATTCAACACATCTCCCAACACATCATTGACCAAGTTCTGAAAAACTGCGGGGGCGTTTGTGAGGCCAAAAGGCATTACTAAGTACTCATAATGACCCGAAGGAGTGTTAAACGCCGTCTTCCACTCGTCCCCTCTTTTGATGCGGACCACATTATATACGTTCCGTAGATCCATCGTGGTGAAGATCGTAGCTCTTTGCAGTAGCTCGAAGGAGGAAGACAGCAGTGGTAGCAGGTAACGATTCTTAATCGTGATGCTGTTTAATCCCATGTAGTCAATGCAGGGATGGAGACCACCATCTCTATTCTTTACATAGAAAAATCCCGCTCCTGCTAGTGAACGGATGGGCGGATAATTCCGTCTGCGAGAGATTCCTGAATATATTGTCGCATGGCCTCCTTCTCGGGTGCAGAGAAGGAAAACAGGCGCCCCCTAGAAGGACTGGACCCTGGCAATAGGTGGATGGGGGGGTCATATGGCCGGTGTGGAGGAAGCACGGTCCTTATTAAAAACATCCTTGAGGTCATGATAGACCCTTGGTACCTTGGAGAGGTCCGGTATGTAAGTCTCCTCTTGAGGCATTGGCGTGGGATCTGCCGTGGTGCGGAGACAGGTGGCATGGCATGCGGGGCTCCAGCCGTTCACCTCTCCGGTCATCCAATCAATGTGAGGATTATGGGTCTGTAGCCAGGGAAGACCTAAAATCACTGGGCTGAGGGGTATCAATAAGGCGAGCACACCTTACGTAACCTGGTTAAAACTAACCAGGATTTGGCCATGCAGATGAGTCAAATCATGAAGCATAACTTGATTCCTCCAGCCCTCTCTCACAGCGGCAGCTGCTGCCTCTTCCCCTGCATCTCTGTTGCCGAATCCGGCACCCAAGCCATCATCCCCTTCTACTGGATTACTTGACCCACACATCTCGGATCTGGATTCCTACCACAATGACCCCAAAGGCTGTAGAGGTTCCCTACTCCAGTGTACGAATGTGTTCGAGATGCGCCCCCGACCCTACCCTTCAGCTAACTGAAATTTTATTTATAGTAGGACTACTTTGGGCAGTTACCTGGGCAGAGGCTGAATCCTCATGCCGACCATTGACGAGCCTCTCAGAACAGTTTATCAAACCTTTCCGGCAGGTGTTTGACCACTCTGACCATGCCGGGAACACAGCAAAATGCTGTCAGGGCAACAGGAGCGTGGTGGATTACTCAATTGAATTTAAGACTGTTGCAGGAGACACTGGGTGGGATGCGGCAGTGTTAAAAGAACTTTTTACGCAAGGTTTGAACTGACCTGCCGTGATGATGCTCCCAACTTTCCTTGTCCTTAAGCCATCTGCCTGGACAGCCGGCTCCGGAAGAAGCAATGCAAGAGAGCCAGCCAGGCTTGAGGCTCTTTGGCACCACCATATTCTCCTTCCACTGGACGACAGGTTTTCCCCAGGCCCATACAGACCCCAACCTCCTCTCCGGCAGGGCCATAGGAGCCTATGTAGTTGGGCAGAGCTGGCCTGAGTCCTGAAGAGCAGCAGACGCACCTGGGGTTGTGCTTATATTGCGGTGAGTGGGGCCATTTAGCTAGTATTTGTCAGCAACGTCCGAAAGGGATGACTCACCAGTGCTCCAATCAGCACTTTATGAATTGCATGAATGAGGAAATGAAAGGCCTGTCTAACAGCTTCTGCAGACAGGACAGGGGCAGAGGAGACACAGAAACTCAGTTTCTTGACGAAAACCTGCCACTGAACAGATTAGTTCACAGAGTAAGCTACCACTGTAACTGACTCAGAGTTCAAGGTTTAAACTAGAGATGCAGTGATGAACCTATTTCAAAATTAACCACGCTTTAGCACCTCATGGTTAATTAATCATAAAGGCTCCGCAGGGGCAGAGCTAGACATTGTGAACATCTGGAACACAAATGGCTATGTTTGATGTACCTATCGGAGGGATAGGAGGGACTCATGAATATTCATGAGTACAGTGACCTGTAGCCATAGACGCCAGTTGCACGGGTGCTCCAGTGCTCAAGCATTCCTATCCATGCCTGAAGGCCTGTAGGTCTAGATGGGGATGTTTCCCCAGAACTGTTTGGTTTCATTAAATGAACCGATGGGAATATTCAATTAGAAAATAAATGCAGTGGACCTAAGGCAGGAGAAGAGTTCACATTCCAAGACTAGTACCCTTTTCACAATTTATTGCCCTAAAACTTTTAGTGACCTACTAAGGTAAACAACAGGAAGATGGTACAGCTCTCTCCACGTCCAGCACTGTCAAGACTCCATTTGACAAAGAGCAGACACCAGCTCTTACTGAGAGAAACCCTCTTGACAAAGAACCCCCCCACCCCCTTTGCTTTACATCCTGCCATAAATACATTTGAAACTACTCCCTTTCAGGCAAGTCCCGAAACTTCTGCAATGACTCATAAATTGTCCTTGTTATACTGTATTTGTGCTTTGATTGTTAAATATGTAACATGTGACCAGAGTTATACAGAGCATCACTGTCAGACTATAGTGTGATAGATATAGAAGCTGTGCTATTGTTTATCTGTTATTCATGCATGTGGTTAGCATGAATAACAGTAAGCAGAATAACAATAAAATAATAATAATAAAAGAAATAATTGTTCCCATCTTAGAAAAACATTCTTAAAGCTTACAACACTTAAAGAATAGGTTAATCTCTTTATTCACAAAGACCAGTGGTTTTATTTAACCAATCACCAGCAAGGATTCAGCACCATCAGCACCAAGGGACAAACCAGATGAATTTCTTGCCCAAGGACGGCAAGACACAAAAGACAGTACACAGATCCTCTCTCCTGGAAACCCGCCGGCAGACTGCAGTCGGACCAGACTACAGCATAACGGACCGAGCCTGAGTAATCCAGGGAACAAGCAAGTAACCTGTGGCTGTGCTGGTTGTCTCACATTAATCTCATTTGGTCTCCATAATTACTAAAGCTTCCGCCTAAACTGTGTTTAGACCTCAGACTCAAACACAGAATATAAATTAATTTCAAGATTTCTTTTCCACCACTACAAACAACCTACTGTTAGACTGTTATAATGTTTTATTCTTTAATTCAGCTAATTTCTCAGATCAGTTTTCCCCCTATGTAAATAGAATGTACAGTGGGTACGGAAAGTATTCAGACCCCTTTAAATTTTTCACTCTTTGTGTCATTGCAGCCATTTGCCAAAATCAAAAAAGTTCATTTTATTTCTCATTAATGTACACTCAGCACCCCATCTTGACAGAAAAAAATAGAAATGTAGAAATTTTTGCAAATTTATTAAAAAAGAAAAACTGAAATATCACATGGTCATAAGTATTCAGACCCTGTGCTCAGTATTGAGTAGAAGCACCCTTTTGAGCTAGTACAGCCATGAGTCTTCTTGGGAATGATGCAACAGGTTTATCACACCTGGATTTGGGGATCCTCTGCCATTCTTCCTTGCAGATCCTCTCCAGTTCTGTCAGGTTGGATGGTGAACATTGGTGGACAGCCATTTTCAGGTCTCTCCAGAGATGCTCAATTGGGTTTAGGTCAGGGCTCTGGCTGGGCCAGTCAAGAACGGTCACAGAGTTGTTTCGAAGCCACTCCTTTGTTATTTTAGCTGTGTACTTAGGGTCATTGTCCTGTTCAAAGGTGAACCTTTGGCCCAGTCTGAGGTCCTGAGCACTCTGGAAGAGGTTTTCTTCCAGGATATCTCTGTACTTGGCCGCATTCATCTTTCCTTCAATTGCAACCAGTCGTCCTGTCCCTGCAGCTGAAAAACACCCCCACAACATGATGCTCCCACCACCATGTTTCACTGTAGGGATTGTATTGGGCAGGTGATGAGCAGTGCCTGGTTTTCTCCACACATACCGCTTAGAATTAACGCCAAAAAGTTCAATCTTGGTCTCATCAAACCAGAGAATCTTATTTCTCATAGTCTGGGAGTCCTTCATGTGTTTTTTGGCAAACTCTATGCGGGCTTTCATGTGTCTTGCACTGAGGAGAGGCTTCCGTCGGGCACTCTGCCATAAAGCCCCGACTGGTGGAAGGCTGCAGTGATAGTTGACTTTGTGGAACTTTCTCCCATCTCCCTACTGCATCTCTGGAGCTCAGCCACAGTGATCTTTGGGTTCTTCTTTACCTCTCTCACCAAGGCTCTTCTCCCACGATTGCTCAGTTTGGCTGGACAGCCAGGTCTAGGAAGAGTTCTGGTCGTCCCAAACTTTTTCCATTTGAGGATTATGGAGGCCACTGTGCTCTTAGGAACCTTGAGTGCTGCAGAAATTCTTTTGTAACCATGGCCAGATCTGTGCCTTGCCACAATTCTGTCTCTGAGCTCCTTGGGCAGTTCCTTCAACCTCTTGATTCTCATTTGCTCTGACATGCACTGTGAGCTGTAAGGTCTTATATAGACAGGTGTGTGCCTTTCCTAATCAAGTCCAATCAGTTTAATTAAACACAGCTGGACTCCAATGAAGGAGTAGAACCATCTCAAGGAGGATCAGAAGAAATGGACAGCATGTGAGTTAAATATGAGTGTCACTGCAAAGGGTCTGAATACAGTTTTTCTTTTTTAATAAATTTGCAAAAATTTCTACATTTCTGGTTTTTTGTGTCAAGATGGGGTGCTGAGTGTACATTAATGAGAAATAAAATGAACTTTTTTGATTTTGGCAAGTGGCTGCAATGACACAAAGAGTGAAAAATTTAAAGGGGTCTGAATACTTTCCGTACCCACTGTATTGTAAATAGCTGAATAATTCCTTAAAAGGCATCTGTGACTAGTATCAATAATGTTATTTCACACAGTAAATACATCACTGAATAAGGAGAACTTATCTCCCTCAGATTGTAGACTGATATCCTGTATTACTCATTAATTGACTGGTTGATCCACCTTTTAAATGATCTGATGCCTCAAATTGTTAAGATGGTTTATGATATTCATATTTCATAAACATGAGATAATAAACCTTTATGTTCTATAAATGTATATATTTAATTTTGTTACATACATGATCAATTTAAAAGCCTAAAAAGCTTCCTGCCAGTGGAAAGGTTGAAGTAACATACACTGGCTGTTGGGTTGGTATATTAATGTCACATCTGCACAACATTCAACGATAACTAGTGAAAATTTGGTTTTCCTCTTTTTTTTTTCCACCAGCGCTCTGTTTACTTCTGTGTATTCTGCTACTGGCTCTCCACTCCTCCCTCTGTTCCTTTGTTCTGACTTTGTTATGGACTCTTATCCCAGGATATGTTTGGTTTTGTGCTACAATAAACCCCTGAAATTCACGGGGGTTACATTCCTAGAGCACCTGTGAATTCTGTGCAAATTTTGGATGTGATCCAAAAAATGCCTATAAATGCCTATTTTTAAAGTTTAAACCCTAAATATGACCCCAATATGCACCCAAAACACTTTAATTTCATTCCAAACTCAGCTTAATACATTATTAGTAAATAAATTAGTGACCTAAATTAGTAAATTATATTGTTCTGTTATGATTGGAGAATTATGTTTCCAGTTTTGGACTTTTATTTTGGTTTCCGAGCTTCCTGGTCACCTGTGTTAGGCAGCTTTATGTTCCATTATTTGAATAATATTCTATTAGTCTTCTGTTCTATTAGTCTTTTGTTTTAGTGTATAAATACATCCCAATTTCCCTGGTTCCTCGCTGGAGGATTAATGCTTGTTCATGTCGTGCCTGAGTTAGAGAAGGAGAGAGTTTTATTTATACACTGGCTGGTGGTTGGTATATTAACCCTCTGGGGTCTAAGGGTGTTTTTAGGCCCCTGGACAAGTTTTGACATGCCCTGACATTTGTGCTTTCTTCAGCTGCTTTTAAACATATTGTCGCAGACCTAATGCAGCGGAATATGTTCACAGTCCTGATTGAGGCAGGATTGATATCCCTCAGACAGTTTATGGCTCTAAAACGCTTAGTGACCTACAAATGTAAATAACAGTAAGATGGTACAGCCCTGCACTGTCAAGACTCCATTTGATAAAGAGCAGATCACCGGCTCTTCACAAAGAAACCCCTTTTTTGTGATGATTTACATCCTGCTGTAAATACCTTGAAATTACTCCGTTTTCAGGCAAGACCTGAAACCTATACAATGACTTATGAACTGGTCTTCAGATCCTGTTGTTATATTTGTGCTTCGATTGCTAAATATGTAACGTGTGACCAGACCTACAGAGCATCACTATCCGATTATGGTGTGATATAGAAGCTGCGCTATTGTTAATCTGTTCATGCTTGTAGTAAATCTCTATATAACTGAAGTTTTATTGATTTTCATTTTTGTTGTTGATGAACTATTGACTCTGGTTAGTTACTAAGTTTGTCATGTGTTTAAACTTTGCTGGGTGGAAAAAGAAATTATTGTTCCCATTTTAGGAAACAGTCTCAAAACTTACCACACTTAAAGTATAGGGTAATATCTTGATTCACAGAGTCGTGAGACTAGTGAGACTGCCCATCAAAGTCAGGGGACTGAGCCAAATACGGAGAACTTCCTGGACCAATCACATCGTGTTATGCAGAATGAAGAACACACCCTGAACCCTGAACTTGGAACTGATCTCTGGGGAACTGAACACCCCAAAGAGAACAGAAATGGACAGAGTTCCAGACAGATTCAAAGAAAGTTAAGAGATTTCCAGACTCATCGAGACCCTCCCTCTCTTCCTGAGAAGAAGATGAGGTAAAGATTGTTTTACTGCCCAGCAGAGGAGAAACAAAGACATCCTCCCTGCGTATGGCTGTCCCCCACCTGACCATCTCACATCAACCAACTCCATGAGACGACCCTGCAGCGGCCAGACAGAGAGCGAGAAAAGGTGACGAACAGACCCAAGCCCGAAGACCAAGACTCTGTGGAATGTCTACTCTCTCCTACTCCCACCAGCAGACTGCAGTTGGACCAGCCCACAGACGAACAGACCGAGCCTCAGCAAACCAGAGGACAAACAAGTAAACAGTGGCTTATAATGTTTTATTTGTATAAGATTGCTGATCACGGACTGCCTCGTCTCACTGGTGCTAAGCTCAGTAGCTTCCCCTATGTTCCTATGTTCTGACTGTTTTTGTTTTTCTCAAGAGGAATTCTCTGAATCAGTGTCCCCCACTGTCTGAGTAGCTAACCCCAATTAAGTTTTAGTTTCCTCATGTTTTGACGGATTGTTTCTTTTGTGCAAGAGGACCTCGTCATTCCCAAACCAAGAGACCAAGATCATCGTGTCAAGCCATGTACCCGTTTCATGTTTTTTCGTGATGATCTGGTGAGACGTAATTAAGGGACCCAGACCAGACTCTACAGTCTAGATTAAGGAGACCAAGATCACCACGCCTTGTACCTTGTTTCATGTTTTCCTTGTAGTCTAAGTTATGAGATCAAAGACTTTCCCCGGCTTCTTACCAATGACTGGTCATTTCATGCCTTGCACTAAACCTGTTATCTCACTGAAATAAAATCAGACTTTTAGACCTGAGTTATCAGAGTGGGCGAATTATTGGTCCTCAATTCCCTCAAATCATGACTAGCATGTATATATTGCAAATAGCTGAATAAATCTTAAAGACAGCTGCCTGGTATAAATAATGTTATTTCACACAGTTCTCCAAAGTCTTGTGAGCCAATGATCTGTATGTGTTTTATGGCTTTATTTCAGTGAATTTTAGTTTTTCACTAACCATGCATAAATGCTGTTTCCTCAAAAACACAATCATGTATAAATATTCTGCTCACATATTATTGTAGCCCAGTCTGGCTGATGAGTGTTATCAGACTTTAGCCATTAATATGTTTAAAAGCAACTGAAAAAAGCACAAATGTCAGGGCATGTCAAAACTTCTCCAGGGCCCTAAAACACAAATGTTTGTCTATAATTTTCTTTCTAATCTCCTAAGACAACTGTCTCCTTAGCTGTCTGTGTTCAGTGTGGTACACACCATGATACCAAACAGCACAGTGACTACTTTTCAGCCTTTAAATAGGCAGACTGACTGATTAAAAGTTTGAAGACACCTGTGATGCTAATTACAAGGCAGACTTCAGTTTAACATGTCTGTATGGTCAAATTCGTTTCAGGGGCACCGTCATTTTTATCCAGTTTTTAAAAATTCTTCTGTTGAACCACAAATCAAACACAATGTATGATTTTTGTTAATTTTCAGTCAATTTAAATGTATTGTTACATCTGTCAGTTTCAAGTTATTTCAGTGAGCATTGTCTCTATCTACCTGTGTATATACAGTGGGTATGGAAAGTATTCAGACCCCTTTAATTTTTTCACTCTTTGTGTCATTGCAGCCATTTGCCAAAATCAAAAAAGTTCATTTTATTTCTCATTAATATACACTCAGCACCCCATCTTGACAGAAAAAAAACAGAAATGTAGAAATTTTTTCAAATTTATTAAAAAAGAAAAACTGAAATATCACATGGTCATAAGTATTCAGACCCTTTGCAGTGACACTCATATTTAACTCACATGCTGTCCATTTCTTCTGATCCTCCTTGAGATGGTTCTGCTCCTTCATTGGAGTCCAGCTGTGTTTAATTAAACTGATTGGACTTGATTAGGAAAGGCACACACCTGTCTATATAAGACCTTACAGCTCACAGTGCATGTCAGAGCAAATGAGAATCATGAAGGAACCGCCCAAGGAGCTTTGAGACAGAATTGTGGCAAGGCACAGATCTAGCCAAGGTTACAAAAGAATTTCTGCAGCACTCAAGGTTCCTAAGACCCCAGTGGCCTCCATAATCCTCAAATGGAAAAAGTTTGGGACGACCAGAACTCTTCCTAGACCTGGCTGTCCAGCCAAACTGAGCAATCGTGGGAGAAGAGCCTTGGTGAGAGAGGTAGAGAAGAACCCAAAGATCACTGTGGCTGAGCTCCAGAGATGCAGTAGGGAGATGGGAGAAAGTTCCACAAAGTCAACTATCACTGCAGGCGCTTTATGGCAGAGTGGCCCGACGGAAGCCTCTCTTCAGTGCAAGACACATGAAAGCCTGCATAGAGTTTGCCAAAAAACACATGAAGGACTCCCAGACTATGAGAAATAAGATTCTCTGGTCTGATGAGACCAAGATTGAACTTTTTGGCATTAATTCTAAGCGGTATGTGTGGAGAAAACCAGGCACTGCTCATCACCTGCCCAATACAATCCCTACAGTGAAACATGGTGGTGGGAGCATCATGTTGTGGGGGTGTTTTTCAGCTGCAGGGACAGGACGACTGGTTGCAATTGAAGGAAAGATGAATGCGGCCAAGTACAGAGATATCCTGGAAGAAAACCTCTTCCAGAGTGCTCAGGACCTCAGACTGGGCCGAAGGTTCACCTTTCAACAGGACAGTGACCCTAAGCACACAGCTAAAATAACAAAGGAGTGGCTTCGGAACAACTCTGTGACCGTTCTTGACTGGCCCAGTCAGAGCCCTGACCTAAACCCAATTGAGCATCTCTGGAGAGACCTGAAAATGGCTGTCCACCAATGTTCACCATCCAACCTGACAGAACTGGAGAGGATCTGCAAGGAAGAATGGCAGAGGATCCCCAAATCCAGGTGTGAAAAACTTGTTACATCATTCCCAAGAAGACTCATGGCTGTACTAGCTCAAAAGGGTGCTTCTACTCAATACTGAGCACAGGGTCTGAATACTTATGACCATGTGATATTTCAGTTTTTCTTTTTTAATAAATTTGCAAAAATTTCTACATTTCTGTTTTTTTTCTGTCAAGATGGGGTGCTGAGTGTACATTAATGAGAAATAAAATGAACTTTTTTGATTTTGGCAAATGGCTGCAATGACACAAAGAGTGAAAAATTTAAAGGGATCTGAATACTTTCCGTACCCACTGTATATAGTAGTGTAAAATTTTGTCTTTTTAGTTGTATTAGTGTAATCTGTTTTATTTTGTGTATTAATTTTCATGAATGTAAGCATGTTTGGCATCAAATGTGATGCAGTGATAATGAACCGAAGTTGGAGGTTATTTGTAATAGTAATTTAGCATTTGTTTATATGTGTGTGTTTTTATTCACTGCATTCCTACGCTGTGAGTCACAAACAGACAGATTGTGGCTGAAAACACAGGATTATACACTTCACAACAGATAACAACCAGCACACTAATTATCCCTATTACTGAGACAAAACAATCAGCTGACTTTAGTTCACTACTGTGGAGTTGGAGAATCAGGGTGGGGGGAGGTAAATACTTATATTGGTAATATTTAGAATCTGCTAGATACTGTACATATCCTGAGAAGCAGGTGTACACAGGTTCTGTTTTAGAGTGAAGGTTGTGGCAATACAATTTACAGCTATACTTGGAACACTAGTTGTAGTGTAACCTACAGTAAGCTAGGCTGTCTCTGCCTGGACATGCTCAGATTTTTTAATTTTAGCATTTATAGAATATACTCCAGAACAAGTCATAATATTATCATCACATTGTTACTTACAGTGGTGTGAAAAAGTGTTGGCCCCCTTCCTGATTTCTTATTTTTTTGCATGTTTGTCACACTTTAATGTTTCAGATCATCAAACAAATTTAAATTTTAGTTAAAGATAACACAAGTAAACACATCATGCATCCAAAGTCTTCATTTTGTTTTTCTCTCTCTTTAGCCATTCGGAGGTGGACTTGCAGGTCTGTTTTGGATCATTGTCCTGCGGCAGAACCCAAGTACGCTTCAGCTAGAGGTCACAAACAGATGGCCGGACATTCTCTTTCAGGATTTTTTGGTAGACAGCAGAATTCATGGTTCCATTTATCACAGCAAGTCTTCCAGGTACTGAAGCAGCAAAACAACCCCAGACCATCTCACTACCACCACCATATTTTACTGTAGGTATGACGTTCTTTTTCTGAAATGTGGTGTTACTTTTAGGCCAGACGTAATGGGATACACGCCTTCCAAAAAGTTCAACTTTTGTCTCGTCAGACCACAGAGTATTTTCCCAAGTCTTGGGGGATCATCAAGATGTTTTCTGGCAAAACTGTGATGAGCCTTTATGTTCTTTTTGCTCAGCAGCGGTTTTCATCTTCGAACTCTGCCATGCAGATCATTTTTGCCCAGTCTCTTTCCTGTGGTGGAGTCATGAACAGTGACCTTAACTGAGGCCTGCAGTTCTTTGGAAGTTGTTGTGGGGTCTTTTGTGACCTCTTGGATGAGTCGTTGCTGCGCTCTCGGGGTAATTTTGGTTGGCCAGCCACTCCTGGGAAGGTTTTCCAGTGTCTCCACTCTCTACATGTTTTCACCGTGTGTGTGAGATAAACCACAGTTAAGTTATGTTTTAACAGGAGGGGCAAACACCTTTTCACACAGGGCCATGTAGTTTTGGATTTTGTTTTTCCTTAATAATAAACACCTTCATTTAAAAACTCCATGATGTGTTTACTTGTTTTATCTTTGACTAATATTTAAATTTGTTTGATGATCTGAAACAAAGTGTGACAAACATGCAAAAAAAAAGAAATCAGGAAGGGGGCCAACACTTTTTCACACTACTGTATATCAAATTCCAGAAATAGACTGACTACCCACCACAGGAAATTATGCTTGCTCTACACTTAAAAAAAGAGATTAGAATGGTCAACGTAGGACAGAAAAGTAGCTACAAGCACAGAGCAGAGGTTAGGGTTGAAGGTCTACACTCAGGACCTGGACAGAACTGACACAACAACTAACCAGTTGTAGTGATAAAGACCAACCAACCAACACACAAGAAAATGGCAGAAGGCATAATTACCACGCTCATGAGTGATGACTGAGGAAGGGAAGAAAGTGCAGTAAACCAAAATGAGAAAAGGTAAACAGGGGAAAGAAAGAGAGAAAGAAACAAAGAAACAAAGAAAAAGATTACATAAGGTAAAGAGCTTTAAAAATTCTGAATTTAGAAAATGTGTTGACAACAAGAGTTGCCTCAAAGAGTACACCAAGACCATAATTTTTGGATTGTGGATATGAATTAACCTGTTTTGTAAACAAGGCCTATTAAAATGGTGGTTAGAGTGTCTACTTTCTTTTAACAGACAATAATAAGGAAGGAGAAGGTACGAGTACATTATATGCTGTAGTTAGTATCATGACTGAATGCATTAATGAGTTTTGCATACTACAAAGTCAGTTTCAGTAATTACTGGTTTAGGTTGGGTTTTTCAACATATAAACACTATAAAGTAGTAAAGCAAAGAGAATTTCTTACACTTCTACATGAAGGTAACAGATTTGGATTTTGAAGAATATCAATGTACAATCTAAAAAAATGATTGTGAGTGTTTGTAGCAAATGTGTACACACAGAAGATGTAACAGATAAGTCATAAACCCTTATGGTTGTACAACAAGAAATCACACTTAATGCAATTACCACAATTAAAACCAACTCAAAGCTCAACACAGAGTGATGACAGGTTATATGAACAAAGCAAAATAAAGAATAATAATTTCATGATGAAACATGGGGTAACACCAAAGAGTATATTTCTTCTAGCTCAACTACTTTAATGATTACTGTCTACAATTATAGTGGAGACCTTTGATATGCTGATGTTAATCTGTTCATGGGAGACCTTCATGTTTTGATTTGGAGGGAAGAAACATTTAGTTTACAATTTAACGCTAAGCATTCCACTCTGAAACTAACGGCTTCAGCAATAAGCCCTCTGAATTTTGAGGTTTAAATGAACCACTTCTAAAGCTGTAGCACTTAAGAAATGAATGTGTAGCTGAAGCATAATGATGCTTACCTGATCCTTCTTCTGTCACCATTCCTAGTCCTTCAGCTTTGTTCTGCCTCTCAAATGCATTTAGATCCAGAACACTGAAACAAATATAAATGTATAATGAACCTCTACCTTTTATGCACTCTCTTTATTGACTGAAACTTGAAACCTAAAACCCTTGGCTGTGCTGTGCATTACTATATATAAACAGCAGAATCCACCTTAGAACAAATTAATATATAAATGCCTTAATTATTCCTCAATTTCATGTAAAAACATACTGAGATATCCTTAAAGTTTAACTGTTAAGGGAGAGCTGTAACAAAAAGAAACCCACACACCTTACTGAAATGGTATATATGTAAAAACAAATGTTCATACCATGTTAAGTGATCAATTGCATTTTATGTGGAAATTCTATGTTAAATGTTGCATAAGTTCAATTCAATTAAATTTTATTTGTATAGCGCCAAATCACAATACAAATCATCTCAAGGCACTTTACAAAAACTAAAACTAAAAACCCAACAATTCCCTTATGAGCAAGCACTTGGCGACAGTGGAGAGGAAAAACTCCCTTTAACGGAAGAAAAAACCTCTGGCAGAAGGTATGAAGGTATGAAGACTTGATTTTAACACCATACAACAAATAAACTGATAGACTATAAGTTGCCATGACATATTGCAAAACATACATTATTTTGATGATTGCATTTTACCACTACCAATTAAAGAATGGCTAAAGCAGAATGCACCAATAAAGCCAGTGATGGCCAAGAGTCCAGCATTACAAGCCCATAACAGACAGTGTTGTACATTTAGGGAATTGTGAAAGTATGTTTTAGACAGTAATCAAAATTTTGATGATTCCACCTTTCCCCAGCATGACTTTCTGAACCTTAGTAATTTAAAAAAAATATAGATGTTGGTTGTTTTGGGGGATATCATGTTGTACAACATTAGTTGTATTTATGTGGAGGCTACAATTTGAGGCTGGTTTTTATATATTTGGGAAATTGTCCCCATTCAAAATATGCTCAGTTAGCTCTTAACATTTATCTTTGACCAAATTTTGCATGTAGTATTTTAAGTATCTTAAACTTCTACATGAACTGTGTCACTGCTGCTATTGCTGCCTGTGTTGGTAAACTACAATGACAAAGTTCCTGTTGGCTTAAAAATAATTCACCTGTCCCCTGACCACACAGAAGGAAAAGTATGTGGAGTTACCTGCATGACTGCATAAGACCAGCCAGACTCTGAAAAAAACCCACATCCTTCTTGTCTTTCAGGTAATCCAACATTTTCTATCAGAGAGAGAGAAAGACCACAGAGGATGGCATTGCTGAGATATATTTTAGAATAACTTCTTAAAACACCTACATGGACACGATAATATAAACAAGTGTATTTCCTCAATCCCTAGATGACACAGCACCTCTCTGATTGTTTCAATAAACACTACACACATCAAAGGAATATTACTAGATTATCATACTCGAGATCCATGTAGAGATATGGTCCATTTGGACTCAATGTCTCCAGCCTTCCCCGGGATGTGTGAAAAGCTCTGTCCAAGGTGGGAGTTGAAGACCTCTTGTACAGGGCCCCCTGCCAGACGTTACCAACACACTCTCACTATGTGTTTGGGTATGCCAGGTCTGTCCAGCTTCCTCTCCCGAGACTGGGGACACTGTGTCATTTGAGGCACTCAGACTGTGCTGCAGCCTGAGACGATCTTTCTCATTGTCGCTCCTCTACTCCATGTGTATGTATGTCATATTTCTTTGTGTGTTCCCACGTGCAGTGGAGGGGATCAGCAAGATGAGAAGCACCTGGTAGCTCCAGCAGGTCTTCTCAACCCCCACCAGTTCTCCAAAGCTGCTTACTTCATTCCCCTCCCAAAACTACCCCCTTTTTCCTTCGTGTCTCCTTTTTCCTTTTCCCTTCTGTGTTTGTCATCTCCGTTTGTCTAACTACCCACTGGTGGGTTCCTCTCCTTTTAGAGGAACCCTCGCCTTCTCGGACTGAAACGGCACTTGACTCAGTCCGAGCTCCTCAGCTTCCTGGACGGAGACGCCACTCAACTCAGTCCAAGCTCCTCTCCTTTCCCTCCACAGACCAAGACACCACTCATCTCATCCATCCATACTATTAAGCTTTCACAACTGTATCTGCGTGTGGGTCCTCCTTCCTCGAACACACAAACCTCTTAACAGCTGCATGTTTTCTGGTTATATGGAATCCCATTGGACATTGTGTCTGACTGAGGTCCCCGGTTCATTTCGGCCATTTTGAAGAACTTCTGTGAAGTGCTGGGAAACCAAGTCTTTCTGGTTCCACCCACAGACAAATGGTCAGACTGAAAGAATGACCCAGGAGCTCCTGGAGTTCAGAGATTGCATGGGTGGAATGCGTGCATAATTCTCTGTTATCCTCTGCCACTGGATGTTCACCTTTTCAAGCATGTTTAGGTTATCAAACACCGCTATTTTTCCAGTCCAAGAGAGAGAGTAGGCAGTACCATCGGCCCAACAACACATCCAACAATGGCGAATCTACGCACCATGGATTATAATCAGGAAACAGCAAATCACAGGAGAAGGACACCGCCCACATACTCCCCAGGTCAGAGAGTTAGGTTATCCATGTCAAACATTCCATTATGCACTGAATCAAGAAAACTCTCACCAAGATTCGTCGGTCCATTGATGAAGTCATTAACCCTACAGCTGTCAAATTCCGACTCCTTAAAACCTTGAGAATTCCCATTTTCCATGTCACCCATATCAAGCCAGTATCTATCAGCAACTTGTGTCCTCCATCTGTTGCCCTCCTTCCCGCCAGAGCGGTAAACGGCCATCTGGTATTTACCATCAGGCGATGGACAGGTGGACTGGAATTCCAGTATTTGGTGAGCTGTGATGGTTACAGAAAAACGATCCCGGATCCCTAAATCACTTCTTCCAGATCCTGACCTTAATAAGGAATTCCATCGTTGGCCTCTGGAGAAGCCTGGTGGGCTGCCAGGAGGTGCCCGTTGAAGGGTGGTACTTTCATGAGACATTTAGACTGCGCTGCAGCCTGAGGCTGCTCTCTCTCTCTCTCTCTCTCTCTCCTCATGTGTGTGTCATGTCTGTTTGTGTTCCCACGTACAGCGGGGGAGATCAGCAAGATGAGAAGCACCTGGTTCCAATTAAGACTATTAGGGGGAGCCCTTTATATGCCAGCACTGAACAACATTCTGACAAGAGTTTGTACCATGACCAGCAAGCCTCATACCTTACCGCAGTTTGTTTTCTCTGCTCTCCCTCACCCCCAGAAAGACTCAGTTCATTACTCATCCTACAATCCTGTTTACCAATAAAGCTCTCAATCTAAACCTGTATCCTATCACAGTAAACCAAACTGCACTGCATATTGGGGTCCAGCTTGATTAATTATATACTAACTAACCATGACACAGTGCCTCTGGAATTGCAAACCAGGGTGGTGATCACTATTTGCTGGCTTCAGGCAACCCTGAACCATCCCTGACACCTTGTCCCGCATCCACCCCCCAGAAGAACCAGAGTCGGTTCTGTCAGCCATTCTTTCAGAGTCCTGTATTCTTGGAATGCTCACTTGGGGAGTGGAAAAGATTGTTCAAGAAGCATTAAGACAAGGACTGGATCCTGGTGGTGGACCTCCTGACCAGCGCTAGACCTGCAGTAATAAAGCTCCAGCAGGTCTTCTCAACCCCCACCAGTTTTCCAAAGCTGCTCACTTCATTCCCCTCCCAAAACTCCTCTTGGCCACAGAAACAGCTGATCTCATCACTCTGCTGTATGTTTTCCAGTTATATGGAATCCCGTTGGACATTGTATCTGACAGAGGTCCCCAGTTCATTTCGGCCATTTTGAAGAACTTCTGTGAAGCGCTGGGAACCCAAGTAAGTTTTTCATCTAGTTCTACTCATTCGGGAGAAGCTCATGGTATAGCCTCTGCTCCTCTACACAGAGGAGCCAGTTGAGGTTGTTCGGACATCTGTCCCAGATGCCTCCTGGGTCCCTTCCTAGGGAGGTGTCCCAGGCATGTCACACCAGGACGAAACCTTGGGGAAGACACAGGACACGCTGGAGGGATTACATCTCCTGGCTGGCCTCGGAACGCCTCAGCATCACCTCAGGAGAGCTAGTGGAGGTATCTGGGGAGAGGGAGGTCTGGGAAACATTGCTTAAGACTGCCTCCGCGACCTGGCCCCAGATAAGTGGAAGAAAATAGAAGGATGGATGGATGGATACATATGGTGATATGTATGGTCCATACATTACACAAATACAACCTTTCAAATACAAATGCAAATGCAACTTCTAACAACAGAATTATAACGAAACTGGCCACCTGGTTGAACAGGACTGAGCAATGTAATACCTGCTGTACAATAGAATTTCCTCCATTGAGAATAGCTATGCCCAACTTCAGAGTGGAGGCCACCATTGGACCCATTTCACCTGGTAAAAAGGAACACACCACTGAACATTATTCCTTTATCTACTACACATCAGGGTCATGTTAAGTCTTTTTATCTTTTCCATCAGAGGATCATTGCATATTTAGCCACCACTCGGTTTCTGAAAATGAATAACTGACCATATGTGTTGTAGCACAATTACCTAGTCCTAATAAGTTAGTATATAAACCCTTTTAACCGTTTATCCTGTAAAAAGGGTAGTTGTTATAACTTTCTAAATTAACCCTCTGGGGTCGACGCACGCGCCGGCTCGTTTTGACGCATCTTTTCCTGATAAGGCCGAAACAAACTTAAATTACTCCATCAATTCTGATTGTACAGATAAAAGAAATATATCATTCAAATCAGTAAAGGGTCTACTTTTAGTTGTATACCATCATAATAACAACAAAACGTTGTGCTTTTTTTTAATAAAGAAAGCCGACAGGGTGCGCTCTCGTCTTTTCTGTCTCTGTCATTTCTCTTCACAGACGCGTAAATAAAACAACCAGAATCTCAGCGAATACTTGGCTCATAAAAATAAGAATTATATGGCTAGAAAGCTTGAAATGTTTTCTTTTAAATGAAACAATTCAAGTCGAAAACAAATCATCACTTTTTATTTAATCCGTATGAACGTAAGGAGAAGTACGTTTTCTCCTGTCTCATCTCATTACAGGTAATGCGACCCCGCCTTGTACTCTGTTCACTGTTCACATGTAAATAATCTCAGGTGAACCAGGTAAATATGTGCACACCCCCGAGAAATGACATAAAACGTCAAACTTCATCATAGAATTTACTCACTTTTTCTGCGTGTTTGGATGATGGCGCGTCACGGACGTAAAGAAGCACTTCTTGTATTCCACGCAGAGACAAATAGTTTAGCTTGTCCTCAGAGTAAAAACACTGATTTTAACTCAAATGACGAACGTTTGGCTCTGCATTGTTTTGTATTGTGCTGCACTAATCCCCTCCCATCTACATTGACTGAAAGGCTCGTTATGCGCGTCTTTGTGTGGTCATTCAGTGCGTCTTTTGTGTTCTTAGGTAAATCACATGACTATTCATCCTGAGACACACCTTCTTGCATATGGCCTTTCTGGACAAAAAGTGTCCTAGAAAATTTAAATCAGTGTATTCTTTACTGTGAATGTGTGAACAAGATGAATTTCACAACACTGAAGTAAACACTTTAGCCTACAACATGCAGGTCTCCAAAGTCTTGTGAACCAATGTTCTATTTGTGTTTTATGTTTTTCAGTGACTAAAAAAATTGTAGTTTTTCACTAACCATGCATAAACACTTTTTTCTCAAAAACACAATAATGTATAAACTTGCTGCTCACATATTATTGTAGCCAATTTTGTGCTGATTTCAGTGTTATTAGACTTTAGACATTAATATGTTTAAAAGACACTGAAAAAAGCACAAATGTCAGGACACGTCAAAATTTGTTCAGGCCCCCAAAACCCCCTCAGACCCCAGAGGGTTAAAGAGAAGAGCTGCAGTATAATAAATAAACATGTCTCTAAAGCTAAAACTGAGCTTACAAGTGTTCTCTGAACTTGGTTTTGAGTGAAACAATGTACTAGGTGAGCAAAATGCTTTAAAATGCTTGGTAAAAAACAACAATAAACCATGTGTTTTTCTGCCATTGCTATCTTAAAATCATTATTAAAGCTAAAATTATAGGTAAGGTAAACTGTGGAAGACATGAACCTACCTTTGCTAGCACTGATAGTTTGAAGCACCATCTCAGGAGCTCCTCTGTCATGCAGCCGAGCCTGCTGATACAACAGCTTCTGCTTTTCCATTTCCTTTTCCTATTTATGTGGATTATTACACAGGTCTAAGGAACAGTAGTATACCAGTCTACAGCTAAAGCCACAATGAAAACTGAAAGACATATGGAGTGACTGATCACTTACTTCAAAACTCTTCACCTCCTCTCCATCTTCATCCTCTTCATCATGGCAACTCTGATGGATGGAAGAGTAATGAAAAACAAATTATATGCCTGCCCTATATTGAGGCAACATTGTCAATATCACTATTTTCACTATTACCATGGACAGACATGCCATTTCATTTCTAAGTAATAAGAAGATCTGTAGTAGTAGCTTTTAGTAGCTAGTACCTTAGCCATGATGTCAGCATAGGCCATGTAAAGACTGTCCTCATCCAGTTTACTACAACAGAAAATACAAACATATATGAGCATAACTGACTGACCATACTAATGATTGAACAGGTTTTATTTTGTACGCATGCTGGATGAAACCACGAGCAGCCTCTCCATGCCCTGGAGCTCCCAAAAATTAACTCTAGACTGTGTAGACCATTTTCAACATAGCAAAGATGAGAGAAAGTAAATTAATGTTGAATGGCTTTGAACATATATACTAGGGATGGAGAACCCATGTTACTCGAGGGCCACTGCCCAGCTTGTTTTATAACTATCCCACTTCTGATTACCTGGATCAGGTATTTTTTTTTGTGTTTGGTCAATCAGAAGCTGGAAGTTACTATAGGTAAAGACATTGAGAATTGGTAACTTCCAGCTTCTGATTGACTGAACACACCTGAATCAAGTAATCAGCAGTGGGTAGAAGAGGGAGTTGGAAGGGCAGTGTCCCTCAAGCAACATGGTTTGCTCACCCCTTAGATAGTTTGCTTATGAGCTGTCAGGGACAAAACACCAATAAATGTTGGAGTTAGGTTTCACTGGTGGCCACAGAGACGACTGGCCACTCTCCTCAAATTCTTGATATGATCATTCTTTATTATATAAGTTATAAATTTATGTAACGAAGACTTATGTTAGTGCTATGATAACCCACCACTTCTCTGTGAGAGCTGTTCTGCTAAAAAGCTGGATGAGCTGATGCAATGGATCAATGTGTTTCACTCCTTCCTCTTCTTCAGTTGGCTCTTGTTCATCTGGTTTCTGACATAAATGCACATTGACAATCAGAGGAGACTCAAAGATAGATAAGGAAAAAATGGCTTAATATTCCAAAATAATTATGCTAATTATGCTAAAATGAACTAACAGCAAGATCCTCAATGAGTTTATCTTCAAAGTAGTGTTCCTCTGTCTCAATCCAGGACTTCTCATAGCCCTGCAGGAATAAGTTGACAGCGCGGTGCCTAGTTTGGGGGAGACAGAATGATTTTTTTTGTTTGTTTTTTCTTAATTATATATGAAATTAAGCATACATACAGATTCACATTATGTATATACTATACTATATATGTGCATAGAACATACCTGGGCAGGTTATAGAGTGGTGCCATCCTGAAGCAAGCGACCACTGCTCTCTTCCTTTGTTTGGACAGCAATTTGTGCCACACTGCCTTCTTACTGCGCTGAGGATGCTCCACCTAAACACACAAACTGAACTCAGTTGAGAAACTGGTGACTGTCTTTTGCTATGTCATCATTTAGTCTTCACATGTACATGCAGACACACCTGATCTAGGTGGAAGAGGACATGTGCAATGTCCAGGACTCGCTCCACAGTCTTCTCAGGGTCAGAGGTATCTTCATAGTGATTAGGGAGGTCCCTGTATAGTGCCATCTGCCAACGAATAGCTGGATCCTCTAGCTGTAAAATGCACATGCATACAGTCACAACTATATTTTGAAAATGCAGTGTTAAGCTAAGCACTGCTCTGACTACCCTAGTCATAGAGGAAGGCTATGGGGATTTTTATTAAGGCTCAGACTGTCCATTACATAACAAAAAATTATTGTTATGCATGATAATAAGTTTCGAAGAAATATAGTACCTTGTTAAGATCATATTCTTACCTTTCCTTGTAGATGGAGATTGTTTCTAATGATCTCCCGAACTTCATCCTCTGTATCTTTCTGTCAAAAGAGTAAATATTAGCAATATAAACTTTTATATATACAAACTTTTTTTTTTTCTACCTGAGTGAAGCGGTTTTTAGCCAGTGTAATAAGCTCTTGTTCGCCCGGGGCACAGATGTTGAGTCCAATAGGCAGCAGACGCTTCAGAGTAGCAACAATTAGACTTGTCTGCATTGAGTATCGATCTCCCTTCCTCTTCATCTTTTTTCTTTCCTGGTCTGAAACTATTCCCTGAGGCAAAATCACAGATTAGAACACAAGAAATGAAAACAGAAGAGTTTTGATTACATATATTCCTACAAGCCTTTCCCCACTCCATATATCCATACCTTTGACATCTTACACTTGGTGTCAGTGATGAGGAAGGACATGTTGTTGATTTCATTCTGATTCACAAAATTCTGCTCTTCTCTCTTAAAGTTCTGCAGAAAGATAAAAACATGACACCATACAGGGGGATGAGCGGACTCCTTATCCTTATGGAACCCTTATCCTTCCATACCTTTCCAACAAAATATATTTCTTCTCTTTTATTTTTACATCAGATTGAGGGTATCTCTGCCTAGCTATGTCTGTCATTTCCCTGAACCTATGAACCAACATTTACAGCCCTTCACCCCTGCCTATTGTGCAAATGTGAGAATACTGACTGACCTTATCTATTTTATCTACAGTATTTTATGTCACTTTTCATGTGCAGTGCAATACTAGAAATGTCTTCATGGATATAATAAATGTAACACTATCCCTATTTCAAAACCATATCACATTTCCCTCTCTCTATTTTTCTTACTCCACATTCCAATCTGACCACTTGGCATCATTAGAAACACTTTTTAATATCCATCACACCTTTGAATATGCAATGTGGATTGATGCAATATCATATAACATACATAGTTCTGAAAAACAACCCTTCTGAGACATGACATGATTAAACTATATGCTAAGGACTAGTTAAGCAGCACAATGAGCTCAAAGCTGCCATAGAGATGGATCAGTAGCACCAGCAGCTCTTTACAGTGAGTCATTTGATCACTTACTAATTATGAATGGAGTGCTGAGAACATGATAGCAGGGGTATGTGTTCTCCTGCAGCTACAGTACCAATAACAGCATTTTAAATCAACAGCATCTTTTTGTGCTTCTTTGCATCCTTCTGTGTGATTTTCTTACATGAGACTTGGCCCAGAAGATAAAAACCTCAGCCACCATGCGGAAGAGCTCCTCAGCCTCTGGAATGGACTCTTTGAGCCATTTGGCCCTGTCAATAAATAAAGTTAGTTAAAGAATGGCACTTCTTTTACATTAGACGTATAATGTGTTTTGTAAACTACTAATTTTAATTTTGTCACAAAAATACAAATGCTGGTGTTAGCAATACAGAAAATATGTTGGACAAGTATGCAGACTTGTAATTATACACAGCTGTTATAATTTATCCCACTGTAATAATAATTCATATTTGAAGTCCTGTTGGATGTTTGAGAGTACATGTACAAGTATAAGCAGTGAAATACAGGAACTCAATCAGAGCCAGAAAAATCAGAGGACTGCACCTGTTGTAGTCGACAAATCGGATTAGGAGAGGGTAGAAGGCATACAGGTCTCTGACCAGTATAGTGAACTGGTCCATGATGAGAAGCTCAGTCTCCGAGATCTCACCTCTCCCTTCTGCCTTGCTGTGTTCCTCATCCATTAGCACAACTGCTGCTTTCTGCACAACACAGTCAACATTACTATCTCTTAATGTGCATGCAAAAAACATTTGCTCATAGCAGTTATACTATGATCAGACTTTTAAAGTCTGTAACTGCTGTCAGGACAAGCCATTATAAAACCTTATGAATGCAAGTTAGTGTGTTGCTGTGTTACTAGTTGTTGAAACTACTGTACACTGTGTATGCTGTCTCTATGTGGCAACTCTAGGCCAAACAGCCCAAACTGGCTATGATGATGAATGATGAAATAGGAGTAATTTTCACATCATTTCAAAGGATGATACTCACTTTTTTGAGTTTATCCATCAGAGGCAAGAAATGGGTCTTAAGCAGCTGGGCTTTGGTCTTGCTGATAATTGGCTGAGAGAAAACTTGGGGGCAAGGATGGAGATGAGATTGTATGGTTAAAATGGAAATCATTTATCCTCATGAAGATGCCTATAAGTAATGTGATATACAGTATGGCAAATAGTTACACACTATTCCTCTGACTTAAGATAATGTAGCAATTTGTCAAAAAAGGCAGATAAGATTGATCAGCTTTGTAAATACATAAGGAAATGCATTCAACATGTTTGCTTGAGCTTAAAGACACTTAATGAGGTCAGTAATGCTAAATAAAAATACAACTTTTTCAGTTAACAAGAAATTTTACAAAGTCAAATATATTTGTGTAGCACACTGTACAAAGAAGAAACTGCCTGTGTCATTATGCTTACCAGCCAATCTTTTCATCCAGGCTCCCTCATCTATTCCCAGATTGTTGTAGATAATCTTGAGAATGTTTCCCAACAGAGTGTTCATATGCTCAGAGGTCACAGAGGTGCAACAGCTATCTGCTTTGTCTGAGTTGTTCTCTGGTCCATGTTCCCACCAGTGGGACATGTAGCTGCATAACATGGGCAACACCACCTTCAACAAAAGAAAATATATATACAGTGAGTACGGAAAGTATTCAGACCCCTTTAAATTTTTCACTCTTTGTGTCATTGCAGCCATTTGCCAAAATCAAAAAAGTTCATTTTATTTCTCATTAATGTACACTCAGCACCCCATCTTGACAGAAAAAAACAGAAATGTAGAAATTTTTGCAAATTTATTAAAAAAGAAAAACTGAAATATCACATGGTCATAAGTATTCAGACCCTTTGCAGTGACACTCATATTTAACTCACATGCTGTCCATTTCTTCTGATCCTCTTTGAGATGGTTCTGCTCCTTCATTGGAGTCCAGCTGTGTTTAATTAAACTGATTGGACTTGATTTGGAAAGGCACACACCTGTCTATATAAGACCTTACAGCTCACAGTGCATGTCAGAGCAAATGAGAATCATGAAGGAACCGCCCAAGGAGCTTCGAGACAGAATTGTGGCAAGGCACAGATCTAGCCAAGGTTACAAAAGAAATTCTGCAGCACTCAAGGTTCCTAAGAGCACAGAGGCCTCATAATCCTCAAATGGAAAAAGTTTGGGACGACCAGAACTCTTCCTAGACCTGGCCGTCCAGCCAAACTGAGCAATCGTGGGAGAAGAGCCTTGGTGAGAGAGGTAAAGAAGAACCCAAAGATCACTGTGGCTGAGCTCCAGAGATGCAGTAGGGAGATGGGAGAAAGTTCCACAAAGTCAACTATCACTGCAGGTGCTTTATGGCAGAGTGGCCCGACGGAAGCATCTCCTCAGTGCAAGACACATGAAAGCCCGCATAGAGTTTGCCAAAAAACACATGAAGGACTCCCAGACTATGAGAAATAAGATTCTCTGGTCTGATGAGACCAAGATTGAACTTTTTGGCATTAATTCTAAGCGGTATGTGGGGAGAAAACCAGGCACTGCTCATCACCTGCCCAATACAATCCCTACAGTGAAACATGGTGGTGGGAGCATCATGTTGTGGGGGTGTTTTTCAGCTGCAGGGACAGGACGACTGGTTGCAATTGAAGGAAAGATGAATGTGGCCAAGTACAGAGATATCCTGGAAGAAAACCTCTTCCAGAGTGCTCAGGACCTCAGACTGGGCCGAAGGTTCACCTTTCAACAGGACAGTGACCCTAAGCACACAGCTAAAATAACAAAGGAGTGGCTTCGGAACGACTCTGTGACCGTTCTTGACTGGCCCAGTCAGAGCCCTGACCTAAACCCAATTGAGCATCTCTGGAGAGACCTGAAAATGGCTGTCCACCAATGTTCACCATCCAACCTGACAGAACTGGAGAGGATCTGCAAGGAAGAATGGCAGAGGATCCCCAAATCCAGGTGTGAAAAACTTGTTGCATCATTCCCAAGAAGACTCATGGCTGTACTAGCTCAAAAGGGTGCTTCTACTCAATACTGAGCACAGGGTCTGAATACTTATGACCATGTGATATTTCAGTTTTTCTTTTTTAATAAATTTGAAAAAAATTCTACATTTCTGTTTTTTTCTGTCAAGATGGGGTGCTGAGTGTACATTAATGAGAAATAAAATGAACTTTTTTGATTTTGGCAAATGGCTGCAATGACACAAAGAGTGAAAAATTTAAAGGGGTCTGAATACTTTCCGTACCCACTGTAAGTTTAGGAAGGATTATATGGACTTTTAGGTTGGTTGCATATAAACATCCTACCTCCATGACATGGGGCACCTGAGTGTACTTCATGCCAGACTCAGCCAACTCCATGATCTCCTCCAGTGACTTCTCTAAGTTTGGGATCAGGGGACAAACCTCCCCAACCTGACTTGGAAGACCTAGAGCTGTGATGTGACAGAATCACTATTAATGACCAAATATTAAAAAAAAACATTAATACACAGCTCACTGATTAAAATGAACTTTTAGATATATTAATAGCATCAGTTTTTTCTTGCACACACTAGCCTGAAAATGTTGTCCTTCATTAGAAAGAATGGGGGACATACTGGTTACCTGTCTTGCTCTCACAAGTCCAGTTCTTGAGATGGCAAATTAACAGAATATCAAAAGTAACACAAACACGTAACTCTATAACCTCAGAATTCCGTATATTTCTCAATTATATGTAGATACAAGGTAATTCTGTAATGTAATGTAGTGCAACACAAGCACAAAGAAAAGCTAAACATTCAAACACATTTATAATTACCTGCTCTGTCTTTACCTCCTTTGCTGTTGTAGATAGAGAAGCTGTTGAACCTGTTGATGTGAGGCTCAAGAAAGGCAACAGGGAAGGCTGCTGAAAAGGCAGCTAGACACTTTCCTAATGCTGGACGTTGTCTGGAGAGAAGAGGGGAGGAGAGGAAAGGAGACCATTGACCTTTAACCAAACCTTTAATTGTCCAACTTGTCATTTACAATAACATCACAGAAAATTTAACACTGCACAACTTCCCCCACCCTTGCTTTATATTACACCATATGGTAAGCAAGGAATGACTATCTTCATTCAATTAGAAGGTGGATTATTGCACATTACACTACACATTACACATTTCACATTGCCAGACAGAAACAAACTCTTGATCTTGATCCTCCTGAGATTGTGCCCCTAAGGCTGCTCTAAAAATATCAGGAAGACCACTCATTACTGAAATCTTTAGGCTCTAAAGAAAATGACTGTTTCCATGTTTTCTTCTTTAAAGTCTGAGGTCCTACTGAATGACTGAATGAATAAGCTACAGAATAACATGCTAGATAAGAATATATATAACAATAGCACAGCTGGTCAATAAAGCAATAGCTACTATCTAATATCTAATAATAGCTCAATTCAATCAAATCTTTGTGATGTTTTTTTACAATCTCTACAAATATATCCTTAGCCAACGTGTGCAAGCAGGTTGGAACGGGTAGAGGAAAGTGTCAGGTGTGATGTGTGACAAAAGCATGTCAGCAAGAATGAAAGGAAAGGTGTACAAGATAGTGGTGAGACCGGCAATGTTGTATGGTTTAGAGACAGTGGCACTGAGAAAAAGACAGGAGGCAGAGCTAGAAGTAGCAGAGCTGAAGATGTTGAGGTTTTCTTTAATAGTGACTAGGATGGATAGGATCAGGAATGAGTACATCAGAGGGACAGCTCATGTATCTAACATGAGTTGTTTTGGAGAAAAAAGCCAGAGAAGCCAGTTTGAGATGGTTTGGACATGTTTAGAGGAGGGACAGTGAATACATTGGTAAAAGGATTCTGAGGTTAGAGCTGCCAGGAAGGAGGCCTAGAGGAAGACCAAAGAGCAGGTTCTTGGATGTAGTGTAGGAAGACGTGAGGATAGTTGGTGTGGGTGAGGAGGATACAGAGGATAGGGTTAAATGGAGGTGGATGATTCACTGTGGCGACCCCTGAAGGGAGCAGCCGAAAGGAAAAGAAGAAGAAAATATATTCGTAGTCATGAATGTTAAACAAAGAAAGACACTGTGTAACAGTGGAGAAAATCTGATAAAACAAAGTTCTAGTGAATCTATAAAAAGGTTTTATTGTGATAACAGGCTGCCTTCTTGAACATAACAAACTGATCACTGTGCAATATAGAATTAATACTACTAAGACTATCTTTATTGACAGAAGTAGTACTGATCCTGTTTTTGCCCATACTATGTTAGGCTTTATGGACTTTATTATCACTCAGATAAACAGCAGCACGATGACAGTAAAACAAAAACAAGTCATAAAAATTGTCATCTTCATCGAAGCACGGGTCGAGGTGGAGGAGTAGCTGCAATCTTTCATTAAAACTTATTATTAAACTTTCATCCTCAGAACAGTTATAACTCATTTGAGAGCCTCACTCTTAGCCTCTCACATCCAAACTGGGAAACACAAAAACTAAAATTAATGTTGAGTCGGTGTGTAACTTTGCTAAATTAATGTCGGACTCCATAGTTTTCTCTGGACCCCTCCCCAATCTGACCAGCGATGACATGTTTAGCCGCATGTCGTCGTTCCATCGCTGGCTGTCCAGGTGGTGTCCAGCAAACGATGTGGGCTTCATAGACAATTGGGCCACTTTCTGGGGAAAACCTGGTCTGGTAGCGAGAGACGGCATCCATCCCACTTTGAATGGTGCAGCTCTCATCTCTAGAAATTTGGCCGAGTTTATTAGCCAACCTAAAGCCTGACAATGCAGAGTGGGGACCGGGATGCAGAGTCTCAGTCTAAAACGCCTCTCTGCAGTTTCCTTAGAGTCTCCGCCCCCCTCAAACCACATAGAGATTGTGTCTGCCCCTCGAACATATAAATCAAATAAATCAGAAGTTAACAGAAGAGGAGTTATTCATAATAACTTAATAATAATTAAGACCACTCCTCTTATTGAACAGAAAAACAGAACTGTCAAATGTGGGTTATTAAATATCAGGTCTCTTTCATCAAAATCTCTGTTAGTAAATGATTTGATAACTGATCACCAAATTGACCTACTTTATCTTACTGAAACCTGGTTACACCAGGATGAATATGTCAGTCTAAATGAATCAACCGCCCTCAGTCATAAAAATTATCATGTTCCTCGAAGCACAGGTCGAGGTGGAGGAGTAGCTGCAATTTCCACTCAAACTTATTATTAAACTTTAATTCTCAGAACAATTATAACTCATTTAAGAGCCTCACTCTTAGTCTCTCACATCCAAACTGGAAAACACAAAAACCAGTTCTACTTGTCATTGTGTACTGTCCACCTATATAAGACCTTACAGCTCAGTGCATGTCAGAGCAAATGAGAATCATGAGGTCAAAGGAACTGCCCAAGGAGCTCAGAGACAGAATTGTGGCAAGGCACAGATCTGGCCAAGGTTACAAAAGAATTTCTGCAGCACTCAAGGTTCCTAAGAGCACAGTGGCCTCATAATCCTCAAATGGAAAAAGTTTGGGACGACCAGAACTCTTCCTAGACCTGGCCGTCCAGCCAAACTGAGCAATCGTGGGAGAAGAGCCTTGGTGAGAGAGGTAAAGAAGAACCCAAAGATCACTGTGGCTGAGCTCCAGAGATGCAGTAGGGAGATGGGAGAAAGTTCCACAAAGTCAACTATCACTGCAGCCCTCCACCAGTCAGGGCTTTATGGCAGAGTGGCCCGACGAAAGCAAGGCACATGAAAGCCCGCATAGAGTTTGCCAAAAAACACATGAAGGACTCCCAGACTATGAGAAATAAGATTCTCTGGTCTGATGAGACCAAGATTGAACTTTCTGGCGTTAATTCTAAGCGGTATGTGGGGAGAAAACCAGGCACTGCTCATCACCTGCCCAATACAATCCCTACAGTGAAACATGGTGGTGGGAGCATCATGTTGTGGGGGTGTTTTTCAGCTGCAGGGACAGGACGACTGGTTGCAATTGAAGGAAAGATGAATGTGGCCAAGTACAGAGATATCCTGGAAGAAAACCTCTTCCAGAGTGCTCAGGACCTCAGACTGGACCGAAGGTTCACCTTTCAACAGGACAATAACCCTAAGCACACAGCTAAAATAACAAAGGAGTGGCTTCGGAACAACTCTGTGACCGTTCTTGACTGGCCCAGCCAGAGCCCTGACCCCAATTGAGCATCTCTGGAGAGACCCGAAAATGCCTGTCCACCAACGTTCACCATCCAACAAAACAGAATGTTCAAAACAAACACAAACGCTATATAAATAGGTGATTGAAAGGAGGGACTGGTAGCTAAAGCAGCTCCCTGCTCCAACCTTTTGTTCTGTAGTTCCACCTCCCGAATTCGCAGAGTGAGTTCTAACTCCTCAGTTGTTCGTCCATTTTGGACTGGGAGGTCCTTAGTTGAGGTAGGAATACCAGCTGCATCACCCGGCCCGACTCCATTTGTGGGAGTTGGCCCACCAAACAACCCCCTTTCTGTCAGCTTTGCTATGAGGAGTTGTTTTATCTCCTCTTTCTTTGCATTGATTGGCACATGCACGTCAAAAAAATTGGCGATTAACACCAAATCAGCCTTGCGGCACCTATCCATCTTATCTAAAGTTGGATCCATAGTAAAGTCCTCCAATTTAAATTCAACACTCATGCTGCCACCACCACAAAAGAAAAAACTGTGAAACAGACAAACAGAATTTACACTTACCTATCAGGCTAGGAAAAACACTACAAAAAAACGGACGACGGAACGCAAAACGCAATGGATGAGCCCCCAATTCTATGTTACGCCCCAGCCTAGGGGTTAACTGGAGCGTAACACGAAGTTGAGTTTTCCTTCAAACCTCCTCCACTCTCAACAAACACGGAAAAATACGAAGTACAATTAACGAGAATATTTATTCTGTCGAAAACACAGAATACAAAACAGAATGTTCAAAACAAACACAAACGCTAATTTAGCCCTACTCAAACAAAAACGCTCCGTGAGCCCTACGATATTACAAGAACAATGGAAAATAACAAAAACGCTAAATATAGCCCTATGATATCAAATAAACAAAAGATCAAATAACAAAAACACTAAACAGCCCTATAATAGCTAATCAAAAGAAAATAACACAAAATCACAGTTCTCTAGCCTGGAAACTCCTAAAACAAACAGGAGAAAACAAAACACAAACGTGGCCTAAATATCTAAGTATCTCTAATCTAAATAACGAAAATCCTATCAATACAAAACCTGCACAATCGAAACAAAAATCTAATCTCTAACTAACTAATTTACGAAAACGAAGTCTTTATCAAATCTTTGGAAGTGGCAAAGGTGGGAGAACAGCTCTCTCGAACAGCAGTCCATGGGCTTCTTATCTTCCTTCCGGGAAGTGTTGGACCAATCCCGGAAGTCCAATCCACGGGGTCGAACGGACCAATCCCACGGGTCGCTCGAGTCCACGCCCAACTCTAGCTTCCGTCACACACACATACACACATTAGGAGGGGAGGGCCAACAACACACAACACACATATTGACCTGGGGTCATAACAGGGAGCATTACCAGATGTTAGAGGACGCAAGAGAGTATTATTATTTGTCTTTTTCCTGAGCCCTGGTGATCCCAGGAAAATAGACTTTGTGATTGTCTTGCATTTGGGTCCTTCGTTTCTCCTTTATGCCATAACATAACAATTGGGCATACAATTCCATGTGATAAACTTCATGTCATCAATTTTCACGTCACTAAAATGTGTAATTAAAAGTAAAGGTGATGTCACTAAGTGGTAAACATGCTTCTGTCCTGAGTGTTTGTATGTACATTTGATTATAAAATGGAATGCTTTCCATAGATCACCACATGTGAAATCACTTACAGATGTGGAAGGAAAATGAATCTACGTAGATTTGTGTGACTTGTAAGCTTAAAGATCTGTACTGTAGGTTATACTGCACCTTTCTACATATATGCTCCTGTGGGTTCCCAGAAAGTAGAGGCTGTTGAGTATTCTGTAGCAGGAGACCTGGACATCATCCACTGGAGGAAGAGAGGCAAAGGAGTTTACTTTAGCAATTTATGTTTCAGGAGGTATACCATTTTGAAAAGGGATTAAGAGATTCAGAATTTCTCTAAATAATCACCTATGCTCAAGAAGCTTCATATTAGATTAAAACATCAAATTGATTTCATGTTGGAAATCCATCATTCTCCAGATAAATGTTTTAAGTGATAAACAACATATTTTTTTTACATCTTCAAGAAGAAAGAATTTGAAAATATTAGCTAGTAGGATTTCAAGTTTCATGGCTCAAGCAAGTACAATATGAACACCACAAGTCAGTACTCACATATAAGGTCTTCCCCAAACATGTTCTGTCCAATATGTTCGAACAGTGAGGAGAGGACAGGCAGCAGGGCAACAGTCGTGTAGTTGATGATCTGAGTAACACCTCGTGGCTGCTCTCTGCTGTGGGTGAACTGACCAAGCTTCAGGTTCTCCTGTGTCCTCTCCAGATCTTCTGCTGCACTGTCAAAGTATGACCGTAGAGCCGATTTCACTAATTCCAGACCAGTCTTCATCACTGTCCTAATATATGGGGAGAGTTAGATTACAAGACAGTTTGTTCGAATGCACACATTTTAACATCTTACACTCAAAAATCACAGAAAAAAATGAACAGGCAAGAAAGAGACAGAAACAGTTATATTACACTACAGCACTGGTAAAATGTCAGAATAAGATTTAACATTTGAACGTGAAGCCAAGTCAAAGTGTCTAGAGAATCTCACTGTAACTCATGAGTCTCTAATTTTAAATTTTGGTTGTTTTGATGAAATTACCAGGCATGACAGCTCTTTTCTCAGGTCATTTTCTAGTCAGAATATTTTCTGTGAAACTTATCCCAAAGTACAGTGGCATCATTACAAAATGCACACATATTGGTTTAGCATTTCCATTGACATTGACATTCGATTGACAATTAATTTGTGCACAAAACTGAACACCAGAAAGAATGCTTGAACTTTGCACACAGGTACACTAGAGGATTTTGAAGCAATTAATGATTTTCAATAGTAGTGTCAATGAAATGTCAATTTATGTGATTTAATTTCTAAAGCACATTTAAAGACAGCTGTTAACCAATGTACTGTACAATCACAAATAAAATCTCATTAAACATATTAAAAATAAAGTACAAACACAGAAGCTACTGCAGTAAAAGCCATGAGGAAACTATGTCAAGATAAGACTTGGACATGGAAGGGGCGAGAAAACAAGCAGCTGCTGTTAGAGATCAAGTAGCTGCTAATTCCAGAGTTCAGAAGTGCTGTGTCAGGATTGCACCTTCACATTGCATTCTTCACCCTTGATTTAGCAGCTGATTAGCAGACCTGAGTTATCTACTTTGACAGTAAAGCTATAGGAGAGCAGAAAGGTAGGGTGGGCCAATCCATTTAATGCTCTAAATTGCTTTCTAAAACCTATGGGAAGCCAGTCAAGAGAGACTAACAACTGAACTATGCTCTCAAAACCAACAGAAAACCAACAGAAATGGCCTGTAAAAGCTGTAAAAGCCTTGACGTTTTTCTGTCAAAATAGATTGGCCTTAATCAATAACATTAGTGGAAGAAAATATGCTTTTACAGCTGAATTTACATGTTTATCTAATTTAAATTCACTGCAAATTGGAACACCAACTTTTTTAGCATCTTCACCTACAATTTAATAAAATCAAGATCTCAATCAACCACCACCAACCACACATCTTCCAGACACACCAACAATGGTTTCAGTATCCCCCTATCTCACATCTCATGGTTTTAATGGAACATAAATGTTAACCCTCTACAGCACAGCATTGCCATGGGGCAACATAAAGTTTTTTTATGCCCCATGCGCAGTGCATGTAAACTTAAATGATGCCAACCAATCAGAGTTTGTTAAAAAGTATCAAATTTTAGTCCAATAATATGTGGAAGTCACTATCAAACACTATTTGAAGGCAGGACATCCTTTTCTGACACATGGTCACAAGACGTGGTGTGAGAAGAAGGTAAAAATATTAGCCCTAGTAATCATATTGTAAATGACAAAAACTGTAAATAAAAAATACATGTGTGTCTTTCACCAAAAGAGAGCTGGGATAGGATCCAGCAGACCCTGTGACCCTAATTAGGAATAAGCAGGTATAAATAATGGATGGATGCATGATTTTCAATTCTTTCATATTTGTTGACATTTTTGAAAGATTTTCTGATGTTTTCATTGCTCTGTAATAGTTGTCTTATGATCTACGAATGAATAATTTTCTCTGTTGTTTTGTACCATTGTTGCCCCTAGGCAACGAAAAAATATCTTGGAGTGGGGGGGTCTGAAACATAAAAAATGTTTTGGCAATAAAATGGTCCAAAATGAATCAGCAAATGATGATGAATAATTTTCAGCATGTACCATCAAAATGCGTGCAGTAGAGGGTTAACTACTCATTTCAATTGTCACAATTTAAGGAATGGAACAAAATGCAAAACACAGACTCTGAGAACATACAAACTAGATATGGTTTATTGATTGATCCAACACAAAATCATTCAACCAAACCAAAAATTAATCTTCAACAGGTTTGACACTGTGGCAAATGTGCTTTCTGCCCCAGCCTATACAGCCATCCCCACTTAGTCTTCCTCACTGTATCCTCCTTGTCCTCCAGCTGAGTGCACCTCCATCTGTCACAGTAACAGGAGTGAGGTTGGAGTTAAAGTCATTGTACTGTGGGAAGGCAGCTGGCACAGATGGTGTATGTCCAAGGCTACTTAAAGACAATGCAGTCCAACTGTGTGAACCTTTCCAGAGTTGATTCTACAGTCCCATCTCTGTATCATTCCAGTACCTGAAGTAAAGCATCCAGCTGAACTAAATGACTACAGATGGGTAGCGCTCATATCCCACATTATGAAGGTCCTAGAGAGGATAATTCTCTGTTCTTGAGAATAGAGGTCAAACACACAATACATCCCCTGAAGTTTGCTTTGGTGTGGATGATGCTGTCCTCTACATGTTTCATTGTGTGAAAGAACCTGCAAGGTATGTGAGGATTATGTTCTTTGATTTTTCAAGTGCATTCAATAATCCAAATAATCATCCTCAGAGACAAGCTCAAAGGAATGGGGGTGGACACCTCCTTTGTTTCCCTATGGAACTATTATCATTCCAATTCTTGCACACACTGTACACAGCACACTTCAAGTACAATTCGGAGTCTTGCCGCATTCAGGGTTCTGATTAAACTGCTATTTTTGTGTGTATCAGGAGTCCACAAAAAATTGCCTCCTTTTGAACAATTCTAAAACCAAGGAAATGGTTGAGAATTCAAGGGTCTGAGCTCCCTCCTAATCCAGTCAGCATCTGTGGTGCAGATGGTGAAGTGGTACCAGCCTATCTGGACAATAAGATGAACTGGTCACTGAACACAGACCTTCTATATAAAAATAGGGAGAGACAGCTATTCTTCCTACGTCCTTAGATATCTCCAGTAAGATGCTACACATTTTACCAAACTATGGTAGCAAATGTGCTGTCTTAAGCTGCAGTCTGCTGTAGATGCAACATAAATGTCTGTGGAGATTCTCAGTCGTCCAGGTGAAGTTATCTAGAGGTTGACTCAACCTCTAGATGAGGCAGCATAAAGCACAGATATCTTCAAAATTCCACCAGTATCTTCAATTCACCTGCCAGAGTCTTCAGTTATTCAGTCAGAGCCGCCAGTCATGGTCTCCACCATAGCCGTCTACACAGGCTGTGCCTGAGTCATCTTCCCAGGCAGAACCTGAGTCCACACCTGAGTCTTTGTCACTCCAGTCCACACCAGAGTCCCCTGCTATGCCTGAATCCCTTGTTACTGCACCTCAGTGTGCCAACGACCACATCCCTGCTGAGGCTTTGTTCCTGTTTCCTGGACCCCAGTGTGCCAATCACAGTGCAACTGCTGAGGTCCTTGTTCCTGTCCTGGTCATGGGTTCTCCAATTAAAGTCAATGACACCACTGTTGTTTCTCCTGGTTTCGTCTGTGGGTCAGTGGTTGGAGATACCATCTTAACTGTCAGTCCTCCCAGTGGGTCAGCCACCCCTGTTGTCACCTCTTGACCCCGCCTGACCCTGATCTGGCTGGCGGGTTGCCAACCGGAGCTATTGCTGTCACCCCACTCCCTGGTATTCCTTGTGGGTCGGCCGATACTGACGGTCGCTCCTCTTCGCAATTCAATTCAATTCAATTTTATTTGTATAGCGCCAAATCACAATACAAATCATCTCAAGGCACTTTACAAAAACAAAAAACCCAACAAATCCCTTATGAGCAAGCGCTTGGCGGCAGTGGAAAGGAAAAACTCCCTTTAACGGAAGAAAAAACCTCTAGCAGAACCAGGCTCAGTTTGGGCGGCCATCTGTCTCGACCGGTTGAGGTGAGTGGATAGAAGAGAGAGAGAGGAAAAAACCACAACAATAAACAACAAATAGACACTGCAGGTTGGTGGAGCCAGTAACTGCATATACATCAGCATATACAGCTCCAGGACCAGAGACACCTGCAGAAGGTACAGAGAGAGAACAGAGAGAGAGGGAGAGAGCACAAACTAGGGGAGAGAGAGAGCACAAGGTAAGTGACATTCAGTGGTGGAATATACATGTGAGGGGGGGGGGAGGAGAGGAAGAGAGTGGAAGGGAAGGGACGAGGAGGATCATTATGGTCATGGGCTGGGTCAGTGGGTGCCACCAACACCGCCTCTCCTATTCTTGGCAATTCCTATGGTTTGGGCACCCCTGCTGAGAAAACAGATGATCCTGCTTGCCTAAGGGGCCATCCTCCCATACATCCCCGGACTTCCGTTTACCTGAAAGGCTGGTCAATGGCCTTGGGTTCTTGTTCGCCTGCGGGTTGCCCTCCTTGAAAGACCTAGACAACCTGCTCACCGTAGAGGCCGTCATCTAGCAGGACCTTTGATTTCTCCTGGTCTTCAGGGCCGTCCACCAAAAAAGCTCCAGTTCCTGGTCTACATCAGTTTTTGTGTATTTGTTCAGCCTTTGCTCCTAGTTCCTGGTTTCTTGTGTGTCATGTGTTTGTGGGTGTGTATGTGCTCCTGTTAATGCAACAAGGTCACAAGGGGCACCTGATGCTCATCGACCATTAGAGGGACTACCGTTTAAGATGGCACTCTACCTTTGCCAAAAGTAATGATCTTCTTTAGTCCTCCTGTGCAGTCAAGTTGTCAAACCCCTTACTTCGGATCTCAGCAGTTGTCTCCTGAATTTCTCCCTGTATTGCATCACCTGGCAGTTCACTCCGTGTCTCCTGGATCAGTGCCTTGATCATTACGTAAGTAAGTGCTGTTCCCTCCATGTCTCCTGGATCACTGTAATCCCTAAGTGTGTTCCTCCTGGAGTCTCTCCTGTGAATCACCCTGTTCTTGTTTCTCGATATTTCTGTGTTCATATTACTAAAAGTTTGCACTTAATAAAAGCTCTTTGTCTGCATATTTGGGTCCAGAAACACTCCGCTATGTCTGATCTTTTTTTGTGAATGCACCTTACATTTCTTTTTTACTATATTTTACATATGTGCAATGGAGCACTGTGCCAAAGCAATTTCCTGAAAGGAAAATGTCTTATTCTTACTCTGATCCTTACATATTTGACAAGAAATAGAAGATATAGTTCTTGACTGCCAGATTGTAACTGTATTCTCCCTTTGACTTATATCTTATATTCAGCTTATATCTATACATATTATATGTTGCCGGTATATCTGTATGTACCATATACTGGTTCTTACTTCCATTATGGTTTATCTGGCATTTTGGCAATTGTATTAAGTAACTGCTTTACTGCCTTGCTCTCAAAGGTGTCCTAATCATAGGCACAGAAAAATATCAGTTTGCAAACTCTCAGTCCCACACTGTTAGACAAAATGAAATGGTTCAGCTTCACTTGCTGATGATTACATTCATGTTCCAATCAGACCACTTTGAGAATGTATACATGTACGAATGTATACATGTATGTATGTGTTCATATTCATTGTTTGGCTGCGCCTTTGTTAATTTAAGTTTATTTTATATTTTTATTAATATTTTTCTAACCCTTGCATTTGCTATCTAATATTAGGAACAAAAACTACAGATTATCAGTATTCATCTTTAACAGCATGGGAAATGTTAATGTGTTTATCAGTGCTCACTTGAATAGAGTGCACATACACACATGCACACACACACCATCCACGCATATCAAAGTTCATGTGTTTCCTTACCTGGCATCAAGACTTTGTCCCAGTATCTGTAGACAGTTAACTAGGGATGTGGCATTGTTACCTAGAGAGCAGAGAGGACCACATGATCTCAGGGATGTGAAGAGTCAAGCTTTAGTAAAGCATTATGACTCTACCTGTTCAAAGTGATGAGGAAATGAACAAGCCGAGCACAAAACAAGTTTGTGGTTTTGTAAAAATGCAGTGGAGAGCAACAGACTCAAAGAAAAATGAGGCTCTATTAAAAAAGAAAATATATGCATAAGCGGGGATAAACTATGCAGTCAATACAACAATTTATTTCAATCATTTAATGTTAAGTTTACATTTTAATTAGTAACGGTATAATAATAATAATTAAAATAATAATTAAGGTCAAATGTGTTATTTATTACACAAACAATCTCTCTTATAACAAGTTGCATTATACATCACACAACACACAGCTGTGTAGCAGAAAGAGTATACATTAACCAGGAACATCATGCATTCATGCACTCAGGCACATGCACACACAATCAACTCTGTTACTTCACAAGCTGTAAAAAAAATGAGTGAGGAGGGGTGTTAAGGGTCCCTCAAAAGGGATTAGTCTGCTGTTCTAAGAGCCCTCAACAGTTCTCCCTTTGACCCACTTTAATACAACATGAAAATGCTGTGCCTTTAAGAAGTTTTGCTTTTGATTTTGGCTGCAAGCATTTAAGTGATATTCTTGCACTGTCCTTGCATCTTGTTTGCACGTACAATACTTATCCAGTGGGAACCTCAGGGTGATTTCACAGCTTTTACTTTTGTCAGACTATATACTGTATATTATTACTATGAGATGGCAACCCCACACAAATTTGATATTTCCCAGGTTTATACGAGGATAATCCACCCATTAAAATTTGCTGACTAATAATGATTTATGTGATATTGAAATGTGGTTAAAATCAGATTTATTTTTAGCCTTTGAAAACAGACAGGCCTTGTCAACCCACTATGATGTCTTCAATTTTAAATGCAGATTTGAAAGATCTATATGGGCGGCTACTATCAACATAATTAAAAATATTTAAATATATCAAAGTTGCCATTCTTTTTAAAACCCTTCTCTTTAGACCAGGAACAGCTCACAGCCCACCTAATTATCTCAAATTTTCTTTCTGGGACAGATACTGTGTGTAGTATAGCAGTGGTTCCCAACCCTGGTCTTCAAGGAACAGCGTCCTGCTTTTTTTCCAGCTATCTCTGCCCTTCTTGCCTCTGATTGGACCTGATCCAGCTGTGTATGGGCAATGCAGTGCAATGGGTATGGGCAATGCAGAAAACAAGCAGGGCTAGAAAACAAGCAGGGTAGTACTAGTTCCTTGAGGACCAGGGTTGGGAACCATTGTAGTATAGTCGGGTATACTGTAGGTTTGCATGTCACAAATGCATTCACATTGCACTTATTCAAAACAAAATTTGTGTCTGTTCAGCTAAAAAGCTTGATCTATAAACCATCCTTACCAAATAAGGATATCCTATGTCTGACAAGAACTCCCAGTTTGCAGAAAAGACTGAAAAGAATCAATAAAGAGAAAAGGAGGATATAGAAAGAGAAGCAAAGAAACATAAATAATAATACTTAATTGTAATCAAATATGAGAGAACTGCAAGAAACCAGAATGTGCAGGAGACATCAGGAACACTGATGTTTCATCAATTAAAAATATTAGTCATTTAAGCATTGTGCAATAGAGAAAGTGGCACACCCTGCAATGTCATCTTTGGCTTTCTGTTTATCTCTCATATCATTTTCCACACTTACCTGGTCACCATCTCTTTCTCCTTGTTAGAAGCATGCCCACCACTGCTAATTGGATGGATGGCTGTGGACAGGAAGTACAGCCTGTGGTTTTTAAAGTATTGATCCACTAACGGCAAGACCACCTATGGATGAAATGGCATAAATACAAAGCTTGTATATAAAGTGTAAAATTTGAGAAGTTTAGTTTGAGAAGTAAATATAAATATTTGCAGTTTTGCAATTATTAGTAGATGACAAGCTTGAAAATGATAAGCTCAGGTAACCATTTTGTATTGCACACACTTTACTGATTGACCCTGCCATTCACTCTTGTTTTCTTTGCAGGTAATGATGGTGGGTGGGGCAGAGAGGGAGAGCTGAAGGAGTGGTTTACCTGAGCTAAGCAGCAACACAGGCACACCTGGGCCCTGTGTGCATCATTCAAAATTACATACACACACAGACAAACACACACACACCATTCCACTCATGCAATTCAATTCAATTCAATTCAATTTTATTTGTATAGCGCCAAATCACAATACAAATCATCTCAAGGCACTTTACAAAAACAAAAAACCCAACAAATCCCTTATGAGCAAGCACTTGGAAACAGTGGAGAGGAAAATGGAAGTCTTTAATGGAAGAAAGAACCTCCAGCAGAACCAGGCTCAGTTTGGGCGGCCATCTGCCTCGACCGGTTGGGGTGAGTACAGTGGGTACGGAAAGTATTCAGACCCCTTTAAATTTTTCACTCTTTGTGTCATTGCAGCCATTTGCCAAAATCAAAAAAGTTCATTTTATTTCTCATTAATGTACACTCAGCACCCCATCTTGACAGAAAAAAACAGAAATGTAGAAATTTTTGCAAATTTATGAAAAAAGAAAAACTGAAATATCACATGGTCATAAGTATTCAGACCCTTTGCAGTGACACTCATATTTAACTCACATGCTGTCCATTTCTTCTGATCCTCCTTGAGATGGTTCTGCTCCTTCATTGGAGTCCAGCTGTGTTTAATTAAACTGATTGGACTTGATTAGGAAAGGCACACACCTGTCTATATAAGACCTTACAGCTCACAGTGCATGTCAGAGCAAATGAGAATCATGAGATCGAAGGAACTGCCCAAGGAGCTCAGAGACAGAATTGTGGCAAGGCACAGATCTGGCCAAGGTTACAAAAGAAATTCTGCAGCACTCAAGGTTCCTAAGAGCAAATAAAATGAACTTTTTTGATTTTGGAAAATGGCTGCAATGACACAACGAGTGAAAAATTTAAAGGGGTCTGAATACTTTCCGTACCCACTGTATTCCTGGGGCCAGAGCGGGCGACATCGAGTCAAATCTGAAGCTGCTGGCTAACGCTAATCGTAAATATGGAAATATTGTTATTCACATCGGCAGAAATGACATCCGATTACGCCAATTGGAGGTCACTGAAATTAATGTTCTGTTGGTGTTTTCTTCTCCACTGTCGCCAAGTGCTTTTTCATAAGGGATTTGTTGGGATTTTTGTTTTTGTAAAGTGCCTTGAGATGATTTGTATTGTGATTTGGCACTATACAAATAAATTGAATTGAATTGTTAGTTGGTGTTGTTTTGGAGACGCTTTGTTGGATAAGTAATTTGATAATTTGGGTTGTTCGTTCTTTCAGTCAGGAAGAGTGATTTCTTTGCAGTGTGTGCATGGTCTTTTCCTTTTGTCTCCCTGGATAGGTTTAGCAATGTGGTCCATTTGGACATGTTGGTTTGTTATTTTAGTTATTATTTTATTATATTTTATTTTACTTATTTATTTTGTGCAGGGTGCTGTCAGAGCAGTTGTCTTGGAGACACATCCAGAGCTGTCAGGTGAGTAACCAGCGCGCTCGGAGCTTAACCCACCGCTAATCTGCATGAAGACTAGGGTTTAGTGAGAGGGGTTAGTCTTGGATAGTCAGAGGAAGACTTTCATATTAGTTCAGGGGAGCACTGTTGGTGTCTCCTACTGCATTGGTTGGCCTAGCTAGGACTGGCTGTAGCTTGTTTTCCAAATCAATCCAAATTTCATGATCATGATCATGTCAGGGGTCAGGGCATTTAGGCGTCAGGCAAACCTATAATAGGATCTTGCATCATTTCTTTTGGCCACAACTGAAAAAGGATGTTTCCTTACACATTAAAAATTGTAGTACATGTCAGCTAACTGCTAAGCCAAATCAGGTCATTAAACCAGCTCCTTTGTAGCCACTTCCAGCTATAAGCCAGGCATTTGAGTTTCGTATTGACTATGCCTAATGACTATACCTACAGTGGTGTGAAAAAGTGTTGGCCCCCTTCTTGATATCTTATTTTTTTGCACGTTTGTCACAGTTTAATATTTCAGATCTTCAAACAAATTTAAATATTAGTCAAAGATAACACAAGTAAACACATCATGCAGTTTTTAAATGAAGGTTTTATTATTAAGAGAAAACAAAATCCAAAACTACAGGGTGCTGTGTGAAAAAGTGTTTGCCCCATAAACCTAATAACTGGTTGGGCCACCCTTAGCAGCAACAACTGCAATCAAGTGCAAGAGTCTTGCAATAACTTGCAATGAGTCTGTTACAGCGCTGTGGTGGAATTTTGGCCCACTCATCTTTGCAGAATTGTTGTAAATCAGCCACATTGGAGGGTTTTCGAGCAGCATGAACCATCTTTTTAAGGTCATGCCACAGCATCTCAATTGGATTCAGGTCAGGACTTTGACTAGGCCACTCCAAAGTCTTCATTTTGTTTTTCTCTCTCTTTAGCCATTCAGAGGTGGACTTGCTGGTGTGTTTTGGATCATTGTCCTGCTGCAGAACCCAAGTTCGCTTCACTTGAGGTCACGAACAGGTGGCCGGACATTCTCCTTCAGGATTTTTGGTAGACAGCAGAATTCATGGTTCCATTTATCACAGCAGGTTTTCCAGGTCCTAAAGCAGCAAAACAGCCCCAGACCATCACTGTTTCCGGGTAAGTGAATCACTTCCTATTGCAAGCGTGTCGTGTTGTGTGTGTTGTACAGTTTGTCTACAGATTAGCAACAGACTAGCTATAGTGTAACACACCTAAAAACCAACTAAACTCTCTAAACAAATCATTAACTGCTACATTCCGGTACTAGTCAAGTACCTTTCTATTTTGACCGGTATTTATTGCTATTTCCTGACTTAGCGTTCATTAGCCTACCGGTTAGCTTAGCTAGCTAGTAACATGGCTTCTCCATCTCTCTCTCTTTCCTGCTTGGTGTGCCACATGTTTAGTTATTCCTCTGCCTCCTTTAGCGATAATGATACCTGTAATAAGTGTAAGGTTCTGCTAGCTTTGGAGGCGAGGATCACTGATTTGGAAGTGCACGTTTGAACAAACGCCAGCTAGCCTAGCCCTGTTAGCTGGTGTGGAGCCACCGAGCTCAGGTCTGTTAGCGGTCCAAGGGCAGCTCCGGAGCAGCCCGGAGAATTAGCCTGGGTGACGGTCCGACGGAGACATACTCCTAAGCAGAAGCCCACAGCTCCTCACCTGCCTGTTCACGTTTCTAATAGATTTTCATTAAAATGCCTCTCTGCAGTTTCCTTAGAGCTGTCACCCCCTCAAACCACATAGAAATTGTCTGTCCCTCGAACATATAAATCAAATAAATCAGAAGTTAACAGAAGAGGAGTTATTCATAAAAACTTAATAATTAAGACCACTCCTCTTATTGAACAGAAAAACAGAACTGTCAAATGTGGATTATTAAATATCAGGTCTCTTTCATCAAAATCTCTGTTAGTAAATGATTTGATAACTGATTACCAAATTGACTTACTCTGTCTCACTGAAACCTGGCTACAGCATGGTTCCTCGAAGCACAGGTCAAGGTGGAGGAGTGGGTGCAATCTTTCACTCAAACTTATTATAAAACTTTCATCCTCAGAAGAGCCACACTCTTAGCCTCTCACATCCAAACTGGAAAACACAAAAACCAGTTCTACTTGTCATTGTGTACCATCCACCTGTCCCTTACTCAGAGTTTTTAACTGAATTTTCAGACTGATTTAGTGCTTAGTTCAGATAAAGTCATTATAGTGGGAGATTTTAACATTCATGTAGATCAGGGGTATTCAACTAAAATTTAAAGAGGTCCAGTTAGAGAGAATTTCTTGAAGCAAAGGTCCGGAAGATCATAATGTCTAACTAGTTAGTGTGATATCTATTTAAGTAGCCTAGTAGTTTTATCAAAATCTGCATGTAATCAATACCTGACTGTCAAATCAAATGAATTCAGTACAATTCAAAAACTTTCTGACAATATTTATTGTCATGTAACATACAATTGAACATATATGTATGGCTGTAGATATGTATAATGTTCTCTCATTAACTAAGTTCTCTCTCTTTCTCCGTCTCACTTTACAGTTTCTCTCCCTTTGTTTTCTACATGTATCGCTCTCTTTCTTTTTCTTTGTACTGTCTTTTCATGCAGTGTTGCCAACTCGTCAGTAAGGAAAGTAGCTATTGGCTGTCCTAAAAGTCGCTAGAAGTCGCTGAATGACGTCATTGCGCAATTTGCATAATGTCCATGGCACATGCTGTAATTGTGATGGAGGCTTTTGCCAACTTCAAAAATGGAAAGTAAGAGACAATTGTGATTCTTTATAAGAAATAAGGGACACTCAAAATATTTGTACTGTGCCATATAATGTAGCATGACGGCCTGCAGTTAATAAGTTCTCAGAACTAAACACATTTGCCTTGCTGTAAATGAGGCTGTTTGAGTTAAATGCAGTGATTTATTTTAGACAAAGAACATTTTACCTTTTATTTTATTTTTTTATTATGCCATGCATCAGTACAGACCACACACATACATGATCGCATGCGCGATTCATTTGCAGTCGGGACGCGGAGGCGTGAACACTTCCTGCTGTGACTGCAGCTGGGAGGGACTGCTGCGAGAGGACTGGGCCGCCTGTGAAGGCTTTGGGACGGGGGAGGGCTCGCGGCTGCAGCTGATTAGCCGTCTTACTGCGGCAAATTGAGAGAAGTGTAAGAACGGTGCAGTACAGACAAATCAGAGTCTCCAAAAGTCTCAAGTAACACCAGAAAAAGTCGCCAGATTTGTCGCTAGTCGCGTTTTTTTTTTTAAAAAAAGTGTCGCTAGAGGGGTCTGAATACTCGCTAAATATAGCGACAAAGTTGCTAAGTTGGCAACACTGTTTTCATGTGTAACTTGCCTCTAGCGCTGTTTACACTGTAGAGTCGTAATGTTTACCGCCTGGGATGCACAGACTTCATAAGCTGAGTGGTATCACGTGGGATGGCTCAACTCGCATGCAATTGGTCTGTGCGTTTCCACTACTGTAAAGTCTAAAAAAGCTGCGCCGGTGGAAATAGAAGCGCCCCGTTAGGTTTTAAATCATAATCTTCTGTTTTGGCTGTACGTCCGGGTCCGTATGGGGCGGCTTCTGGGTCCGCACTCGGACCGCGGTCCGCCTGTTAGTGACCTCTGATGTAGATGTTGAAAATAACAGTCTCAGCACTGCATTTAATTCTATATTAGATTCAATTAGTTTCACTCAAAATGTTAATAAACCCACCCACTGTTTTAATCACACCCTTGATCTTGTTCTGACCTATGGCATTGAAACTGAACATTTAATAGTTTTCCCCAAAATCCTTTTATGTCAGATCATTCTTTAATAACTTTTGAATTTAAGATGATGGATCATGCAGCGTTTGGAAGAAAATTCCACTACAGCAGATGTTAATCTGATGATGCTATTAATAAATTTAGGAAAATGATTCCATCTTTATTTAAATCTATGCCAAGTACGAACACAGTGGAGGGCAGCTGCCTCAATCCCACTCCCTAACAAATTGATCATATTGTTGACAGTGCTGTAGCCTCACTGCGTGAAAGGCTTGATACTGTGGCCCCTCTGAAAAAGACGTTAGTGAATCAGAGGAGATTAGCCCCATGGTATAATTTACATATTCGTACCTTAAAGCAGGCATCACGAAGGCTGGAAAGGAAGTGGCGTTCCACAAACTTAGAAGAAATTTTTCTAGCCTACTAGTCTATTAACATATAGAAAAGCTCTCCATAAAGCCAGAATTGCATACTATTCATCACTAATGGAGGAAAATAAGAACAATCCCAGGTTTCTTTTCAGCACTGTAGCCAGGCTGACAAAAAGTCACAGCTCTGTTGAGCCCAGTGTTCCCTTAGCTCTCAGCAGTGATGAATGACCCTGCCATTAATTAACTCATCTTTATTAGACTTAGTAAATTTATCTCTAGTATCAGGCTACGTACAGCTTTTAAGACTGCAGTAATCAAACCCTTACTCAAAAAGCCTAGTCTTGATCCAGGAGTCTTGGCTAATTAAAATGGTTCCAATCCTATTTTTCGGACAGATTCCAGTTTGTTCATGTCCATGATGGACCTTCCACACGAACAAAAGTTAGTTATGGAGTTCCACAAGGCTCTGTGCTAGGACCGATTCTGTTCACCCTGTACATGCTTCCTTTAGGCTATGTCATTAGGAAGCACTCTATTAATTACCACTGCTATGCAGATGACACTCAGCCGTATCTATCTATGAAACATGTTAACACAAACCAGTTCACCAGACTTCAAGCCTGTCTAACTGAAGTTATTGTATTTGGGCCTAAAAACCTCAGAAATAACTTTTCTAAAATTATAGCTACATTGGATGGCATAGCCCTGGCCTCCAGCACTACTGTGAAAAACCTTGGAGTTATTTTTGACCAGGACATGTCCTTTAACTCACACATAAAACAAATCTCTAGAACCGCATTCTTTCACCTGTGCAACATTGCCAAAATTAGGAACATCCTGTCTCAAAATGATGCAGAAAAACTAGTCCATGCATTTGTTACCTCAAGGCTAGATTACTGTAACTCATTACTATCTGGATGTCCCAGTATCTCCATAAAAAGAATTGAATTGAACTGCACCATATTTTACTGTTGGTATGATGTTTTTATTTTGAAATGTGGTGTTACTTTTACGCCAGACATGGGACACACACCTTCCAAAAAGTTCAACTTTGTCTCGTCAGTCCACAGAGTATTTTCCCAAAAGTCTTGGGGATCATCAAGATGTTTTCTGGCAAAACTGAGACGAGCCTTTATGTTCTTTTTGCTCAGCAGCGGTTTTCATCTTGGAACTCTGCCATGCAGACCATTTTTGCCCAGTCTCTTTCTTATTGCGGAGTCTTGAACAGTGACCTTAACTGAGGCAAGTCAGGTCTGCAGTTCTTTGGATGTTGTTGTGGGGTCTTTTGTGACCTCTTGGATGAGTTGTCGTTGCGCTCTTGGGGTAATTTTGGTCAGCCGGCCACTCCTGGGAAGGTTCTCCACTGTTCCATGTTTTCGTTATTTGCAGATAATGGCTCTCACTGTGGTACAAAAACTCTGTTCCTCACGGACATGAATGAAAACAGCACACAACCACACATAACCACATTCACATTCACAGGTTAATGCTCCAATAACAGACAAAAGAAAGCATAGGGTATATATAGACCAGAAACACAAGACCAATTGGAAACAGATGAAACCACTCTAAACTAATAAATGTAAAGCTACCTAGGATCTTATGAGGCGATACAGGAAACCGGAAACCAAAACAAAAGTCCATACAGGAAACCCAAATCTCTGAACCACAACAAATACAAAGAATCTAACAAATGAAACCTGTTGATTTTTGTTTGACTTTTGTTAATGTCCAGTTGAAAATCTTTATAAATACGGCAATATCATTTGCAAATAGGAGTTGGGAAACATAGGTGCCCCATACAAGAACAATATTAAGTTTAAAATATTGCCAATATTTGCGGTTATGTATCAGAGCACAGGATGTCCAGCCTATCCTTTGCATACAATCATGGCAAGGTCAGTTGTTAAATTCCTAACACAGTTAATTTCTGTTTCAGATTCCTAATGTCATTCAGATTGATCAAGGATCTAATTTTACATCTCACCTATTATCCCTGTTGCTGAAAATGCTGGGAATCCATCACAATCACTCTTCTGCTTATCATGTATAAAGCCAAGGAGCTTTAGAGTGTTTTCACCAATTGCTTAAATCTTTTTTGCACGCTTATTGCACAGACCTTAGTGGTGACTGGGAGGAGGGGCTACCTGGGGCGACCAGGCGATTCACTGTGTCACTGCATTGAACTGTGTGAATGCAAAACTTTCTCCAAATAAACAATGACAAGACTGAAGTAATCATTTTGGGCCACAGAAACAAAGAGAAACTGTCAGCAGTCACCTCGAGTCTCTTTCTCTAGCTCAACTCAGCTTAGAAATCTAGGGGTAACCATGGACTCAGACTTGAATTTTAACAGCCACATTAAATCAATAACATTGTCAGCATTTTACCTCATCAAAAACATTGCAAGAATCAAAGGGATCATGTCTAAAGCAAACTTGGAGAGACCCATCCATGCATTTATCTCAAGCAGGTTAGATTACTGTAATGGCCTGCTAGCCCAGGGCTCTCAAAACGAGCAGTAAGGCAGCTGCAGTACATTCAGAATGCTGCTGCTCGGGTCCTGACTAGAACCAGGAAGTACAACCACATTACTCCTGTTCTCAGATCTCTGCACTGGTTTCCTGTCGCTCGGAGAATAGACTTTAATACAGCACTTGTTGGGTTCTTTACCTAAGGACTCACCACTCTCAAGAAAGACAGCAAACGTTTGCTTATTTCTTGCAGCAAGGAGAGTACCGACAGAGCCTGCACTTTACAGCGTTAGTCTCCCACAGCACTCTGTCGGATACTTCCCCTTCTCTGCTTTTTATTCAAACCAGTTGAATGCACAGACATTACCAACCGAGGACATTTCCTCAGATAGTTCATTGTGCTGACCTGGGGCATATCTTGGTTGCACACATCCTGCTATTGTAACATTGTGCTTAACCGTCACTTACAACATTGAAGCTTGAGACAATGTGTTTCCTCTTAAAACCTGTAGTGCTTGTACATACTTGTAGGCTGCAAAATGACAATCCTCAACACAAAATATACATAAGTATTTTATCACTCTAACAGCACTGCTTGTGTATAAGTGGCTCAGCACCACAGTACATCTCTGACATGTTAGTGCCATATGAACCATCTCTCTGAGAACATCAGGGACAGGCCTTCTGATCATTTTCAGAGTCAGGACTAAACAAGGAGAAGCAGCGTTTCAGTTTTATACAATCCTCATCTCTACTATTTGCTGGTTCTTATTTTGACTTTTGCATATGTACTTTTAACTTTAACTTATTTCTGCAAAGCACTTTGAATTGTGCTATATAAATAAACTGCAGGAAAGCACTGGGTTTAGCCCCGGTGATTTAGTGTTTGGCCACAGTCCAAGGCCCATTGTCTGTTTTTAGATGGCAGATGGGTGGAAGGAGACAGATCTGCCCACCAACCTTACTGACAATGTGAATGGCTTTAGGCATCGGCTATATACAGCAGGGGAGCTAGCTAAACAAACATTAGCCACATCGCAGGCCAAAATGAAGAAACAGTATTACTGCAAAAACTGAGCTATGTGAATTTAGCATTGGTGACTAATTTTGGCTCTTTGCCCGTCGGTGAGCTCTCCCTTCTTGGCAAAGTTTTCTGATCCATACACAGTGGTAAAACATGTTTCAGATCAGAATTATTTCATTCCGAAACTTGATCATGGGAAGTCTGTCAATATGTTTCATATTTATCTATTAAAACTATTTTATACTCAGTCTTCAAGTGAGTTCGGTGCTGCCCAGCTGGTGTCAGCACTGGTAAGTCTTGCCCTAGTGGCTGATACAGTGGGACAATGTTATTCTTGAGCCTCAAAAAGTTAAAGAGGTTGCTTGGTTTAATTGCTTGGTCATTTACCTGAATCTGTATGGCTGTAGAGTTTGAAAAACTTATTTTGAAGTCGATCAGTATCCTGCATTATTTGGTGATGTGCTTTCCACACTGATTGGGTTGAGCATGATACTGATGTGGGTGACACACAGCCTCTCCGTCAACATTTTTTATCCTGAGAAGTGTAGATATTTGGATGCTGAGGTTGAGTACATGGTTAATAATGACCTTGGCTGAGTCCGAAATCGCACATTATCTAGTAGGTACTACATTTAAGTATGTACTTCCCGACCATTAAAACAGTACGCTCTATATAGTATGAATAAGAGTAGTATGAATCTTCCACCACTTTGCTCTCAGAGTGCAGGTCTACTTGTGGTTCCCAGAGTTTTCAAAAACAGAATGGGAGGCAGAGCCTTTAGCTATCAACACCTCTCCAGAGGTAGGGATGTTATTTGCTCCTCCAAATTTATTTCCCAGGTAGTTTCACTCCCCCCTTGGCCCAATAGGCTCACCAAGTGGGCTAAGCAAATCTGGTGAGAGTCGTTAGGCCCATGCCCCAGTTGGTTTCACTTCACACCTAGTCTGAATAGTAGGCTCGTTAAGTGACCAAAGCAGTGAGCTCAGGTGAGGGTCGTTAGGATCTAATGTTGGACTCCTGATTCCACAGCTGTCTTCAGAGTCTGTTCTTCCTGAGAAACATTGGATTTGTTCCTTAATTTGCTGGGAACAGATGAAAGGGCAGCCTGGTATATTGAAGATATACCCCTGTTGAGAGAGGGTTTCTCCACTTGGCCATAGATAACTTCTCTGACTCCTCTTTCAAACCATCTATCTTCCCTGTCCAAAATGTGTACCTCACTGTCTTCAAAAGAGTGTCCTGTTTCCTCTAAATGGAGGTGCACAGCTGACTGTGGTCCCGAGGAGCTGCTCCTTCTGTGTTGGGGCATCCTCCAGCTGAGTGGTTCTTTGGTTTCTCCAATGTAGAGTTCTGATCATTCTTCCTTACACTGGACAGCATACACCACATTGCTCCTCTTTTGTTTTGGTATCTGGTCTTTAGGGTGAACCACTCTCTGTCTCAGTGTGTTGGTGGGTTTGAAGTGGACTGGTATCTGATGTTTCCCTAAAATCTGTTTAAGCCTCTCAGAAACCCCTGCTACATATTGTTTTTTTTGGCCGATGTGGATGTTACCTTGTTGAAAGCCCACTTGGGGTAGCCACAGGTTTTGAGGGCTGTTTTCAGAAACACTGTTTTCTCAAAAACACAATCATGTATAAACTTGCTGCTCACATATTATTGTAGCCCAGTTTGTGCTGAGTATCAGACTTTAGCCATTAATATATTTAAAAGCAACTAACAAAAGCACAAATGTCAGGGCATGTCAAAACTTGTCTAGGGCCCCAAAACACCCTCAGACCCCAGAGGGTTAACTTAGCTCCCTAAAGTTCAAAAGGTTGAGCTGGGCGGTAAAAGTTTCTTCTATTCTGGTTGATAGTTGTTTTTTTGTGTTGCGATGGAGTCCTTGAAGTCACAACCCTGACTCTGCCTTTCACTCCTTTCTTTGCAGGTAGTGGTGGGTGGAGCAGAGAGGAGCTGAAGGAGTGGTTTACCTGAGCTCATTAGCTGCACAGGCACACCTGGGTCCTGTGTGCCAGTGCTCTCTTGAAAAAGCACATGGAGCTCAGTCTCTGGTTTTCTCTTCTCTCCCATAAGCACCCACCTGGCTGTCTGCAGTAGGTTTGAATTTTTGTACCATTCAACACGTACACACACACACCCACACACCACCCTCATGCACTCACCTACATTTAGTGATGGCAAAATCGAAGCTTTACGAAGGACTGAACCACTTTGAGAAAACTGCCCTGAAAACGACACACTGCTTCGAAGCATTTGATACAGTCAGAGTGACATCTGCTGGCTGGCTTTGAGAACTGCATCTGAGCGGATGTCTTGACAAAAGCCTCATTGCTTCAGGCTGTAATGGATCTCACATTCTATCTTTCTCTGAGGCTTTAATAAAAGTTATTTTGTCAAAGGTGTGTCATTGTTTTTGTCTTTGCATAATGCAATATTTAAAGATGTTTGTACAACAGGCAGCCTTGATGAGGCAAATATGTGTAATAGTAAAATTGTATTGGTAGTATTTTGATGCTGGTGCTTATGCAATTTTTTTATATTATAAATGGGGTATTTCAGTGACTTTGGCATTTGTGTGGGTTCAAAGATTTTTATTTAGAAAAATAATTATTTCTACAGTTTTAATCTAATTTAATGATCTAATTTAATGGTTTTAATCTGCTCCTCTTGTGGCTCACTACGTCTCCAGCTTTGGAGAAGACCCGCTCGCATGGCACTGATGTAGCTGGCATGTGAAGGTATATCTCGGCCATCTGAAAAAGATGGAGATACATGGCTGCACATGTATCCCAGTAACTGAGTGGGCCTTCTCCTCTGGAGAGGTAGGGCTCAGACAGGTATCTCTGGATTTCCACAGTTGCATCTGCTGTTGCACTATGTGATTTGTGAGTGGCACCTAAAACAAAAGCAAGTCAGTAATTTTTTTTGCATAACAAAATTATACTTATGTTAATAATTCTAACCAACTCGACTGTCCAAAAGATCCCACAGGCTGTCTCCTGCCTCAGGCACAGGTTCTTCCTCTGGTGCTGACCGATAAAGTGTATTACATTTATTCATTATCTATACCGGCTTATTATTTGAAGTTGATTACATTCAAATATAATTTGTGTGTACAACTATGTAAAAGACAATGATAATAGTCTCCACCAGCAGTAGCAGCATCTGCTGCTACTGTATTAGGTGTGGTCTCTGGGTGTTTGGAGCGCAGGTATCGCAGCATTGAGGACGTGTTGCTGCTGTATGTCAGCTCCTGAGCACAAATCAGGCACTTGACCTTTTTGGGGGTAATCAAATCAAAGTGCTCCCAGGCACATGATCGTGCTCTTTTTGGCACTGGTTCTTCCTCCATGTCCCTTCCTCACTGGCTCACTCAGTCACTCACCTTTCACACACAGAATCTCACACAACTCTTTCAGTCCCTCAACTCACTCTCTGACTTACCTATTACTAAACCTACTCTGTTTCTATGTCTGTCTGGTGTGTGAATAAGTGTGTGGTGTGTGTGTGTGTATGTGTTATTCATTGTTTGTAGCTAAACTTAATAGACCTAAACCTAAATGTAAACTAACACTCTCCCTGACTACAATTCAAATGTCAATAATAATGTCTCTAGCAATCTCTTCCTCTCAAAATACCCATGGTGACTCAGTGACTCAGACCTTTTAAAGCCTTGACATATTGAAAAGCTCAGCTCTTTCAAAATTCCCACGAAGCAGCTCGACACGTCATGTGATGTAACGAGGCCTTGCTCGCATTGGTCATGTGATTTTGGGCATGTTGAAGCAGGGATCGAAACACTGCTCAGCGACACGTCCAGTTCAAAAGGTCGATAACTGTGTCGAGCAGACGGGCTCGAGCGTCCCATCACTACCTACACGGCTGATTTTACTGACCACATGCCCCGTCTTTAATCCTTAGTTCTATTCATTTACTTTAAATCAAAATATCTGTTCAGTTGGGTGATGCACACAATTGCACAGTTTGCATCACCCTCTTTTGGCATTTGGCATTTGTGTGGGTTCAAAGATTTTTATTTAGAAAAATAATTATTTCTACAGTTTTAATCTAATTTAATGATCTAATTTAATGGTTTTAATGTAATGTTTTAGTAGAATCATCTCAAACTTTACAGAAAAGGTCAAATATGCTACCCATATACCCAACTGGTACTCGTGAATAAGTAAAGATAATGAATTCTCACCATTCCAAAGAATTTAATCTGCTGTTTATGAGGAATCTTCTCTCCCTTTGGTCTTGCTCCCAGGTCTAAATGACAGAATCAGAGATAAGATCTGAATAGGTTTACAGATTACTGTTACACACTGTGCTAAAAGATTAATGCTAAATAGTGTATTTGTGTCACTTAATTTAAAAAGTAAAGTGCTACCTTCAGAGAGTTAGCTTACAAGCACACAGCATCACTGGCATCATAAGCATGTGTTTGTATGTATGAAAGACAAGACAAGTTACAACTGCAGTAGCTCCATAGTCTTGACAGTCAGAAGTCAACACAGTAAATTAATGGGTTTCTGGGTACTGAGAGAGGCAAAGAGAGTGGCAATTGTTTGTATGGATTTGTATGGAAAGTTTAGAGATCTAGATGGAAGGGGAAAACCTCTGGTAGCAATTGCTCTGGCAATACTGAAAATAATTCAAAATCAAATAAGTCAAAATCCTGTTTCATTGCCCAGCTATGAATTGCCACAATATATTCCATGCATGTTGCATCTTTTCAGAACGGTCATTTGTTAAATTATTCATTAAGCAGCTGAAGAGTCTCACCAAACTCCATCATGTGCTGATGAGCTTGGTCAACGTATGTGATGAGCTGCTGGAGGAAGGTGTAGGCAAATCGTTTCTCTATAGCTGGAGTGTCCAACTCCTGTGACTTTACACCCCTGTAAACACCAAAGACACTCTTGAAGGATTGATCAGACATTTTTAAAATACACTCATTAGTTATCTTTCAGTACAGAGATTGAAGGAATGAAAACTGCTTGTTTAGCTCTGTCAAATGTGGGGGAAAAAAATAAAAATTATAAAGCTGTCATGTAACTAGGATTCTTAGTACAAATAGAATCGTGAGGCTCCATATTCCTCAATCTTTTTTGTAGTTTTGGGCTTAAAACAGTAAGAGCTGCAGGGCACTTCAGTCCATAGAAAACAAGGGTGGTGTTAAAGCTCACAAAACCCATTACTACTGTATGTGTACAATTGTTGTCTTGTGTGCACACGACAGGACCCCAGCTAACGTATGTAACTTTTTTGGGAGTATACTTTGTATATTAATGTAAAGGGGGCTTGCCTCATTGAACAGCCTGGCAGCACACTGCTGCACGTGAAAGTGACTTTGTGACCCATACTCAGAATTTGTGCTCTGCATTAGAAGTTAGGAGGTTAGGTTAGGAACAGCCAATGGGTAGCAGTTGGGGGTTTGGTGCCTTGCTCAAGGGTGTCACCTTAGTTGTGGTATTGAAGTGCCAGTCCTGAACCCGCAATTAGGCCACGACTGCCCTTGTCTAGTTATTAATTAATTAATTATATTAATTAAAGGCCTTTTTCATTTTTAAACAGCCACTTGACTGCCTAGAATTTGATTTTATCTCGCACCCTAACTATGGATAAGTGCTGATTATTTTGACTGTAAATTTTAACTTCTTCTCCTGCAAAAGACCAGTGGTGGGGGGTGGGACGGAGGGGGGATATCAGCTCTCATTTGAATTAATTTTCCTCATACTTATAGGAGTGATTTGATTTAGTGCTGTAGACAAACAATTTCTATCTTCTTGTATTCTCAATGCACATCCCAGACATTTGCAGTGGACATAAAGTACACAGGAAATTGATAATATCTCACTCTAGACAAGACATTTGAACAAACAAGCATATTTCAAGCAATAGAGGTATGCACATGTAAAAGGCTAACACACTGTAGTATTTCAAATTTAGTATTTTTCTAATTTACAAATTTCAAGTAAATACATACAAAATTTAAATTTCCTTTACATCCTACCTGTATGTATTTCCTACCTAGACACTGTGTAACTGTTGATCTGGAGGAACTTGAGGATGTCTTGTGCTTTTTCTCTGTCTTTGGATTTCTCTTTGGCCGTCAATGTATCATAAGGAACCAGAAGGGGGTGGTTTCCTCCACCTAGACACAGAAACACAACAGGACGGGGGGCAATGGAAATGGGCTAATACAAATACAAATACAAAGGACACTTGTCTCTCTAAGTATTTTTTTGTAGTTTCAAGAAAAAAGAAAATCTGAAATGTGTTAATAATGTTAGATTCACCTTTCGCTTCCAGCTCCACTTTCTTTTTTCTAGCCCATATATTATGATAATTCTCTGCAAGAAGCTCTGCCATAGACTAGAGAAACAAAACAACATATATGACAGTGTTGCACTGTACAGATCTTTCTTCCTCAATACACTCTGGTGTTTATATTGGTATCAATATTCAAAGAAGTTTCTGTTTTATTTGGTCATACACCCTATATTATTTTCTCCCTCTGTGTCTAGTTACCTACCTGCATGTCTCTGGACAATGTAACATTGCTCATATCAATGGGTCTTGGACTGAAGGCCAGGGCACCTTCAAATGACAGCTGTAGAAGAGAATATATTGCTGTCACCTATTAATGTCATTTTCATTTTTTATACCTTTCACCGAAAAATTCATGTATTTAATTTGCATGTGTGTTTGCTTGTGTAATTGTGTATATGTTGGTGTCAAGTGTGTTACTGTTTCGGTGTGTACTTGGCTAGCCTGTGATATCCTCCTAGACTTGTTATGGAGGTTGGTAGGGTCTCCCTCTCTGATCCTATCAATGCTCCAGCCCCATGACAGCATGGTCTTCAGAGACTCTCTGACTGACCCACAGTATGACTCCTTATCCTGCAAAAATACAACCCAACTACATTATTCCATTATAAAATTTCCTTTGTAAGAGAAGAACAAACATGTTCACTTCTTCAAATGATCAGTTTCTAGTATATTTTCAGTGACATAAGGCTACTTGGTCTGAAAAAAGCCAACTCATTGAAAGGTCTTTAAAGGCACCTGCCTATGCAGTACCTGAGGAAAGGGGTTTCTTGGCTTCAAGATAATATCAAAATCAAGTGGCAGCCAATTGCTTGGGGAAAATAACCCCCACATCCATGTCTGGCTAATGATATATAATTATTAGCTGTCCAAAGCTGCCAATTATAGAATTTTACAACAACTGTCATTTTAAATTTCCACAAAGCAGGACATGAAGGCAGTTGGCATGATATGTGTTGACTTCAGAAACAACTGAAAGCCTTCAGGTCTTTCTCACCAAGGTAAACAGACTGTACCTTTTCAGGGAGGCTTTTGTATGGTTTCAGTAAAGGGTGGGTCTTGCTGATTTCACATATCTGTTCCCCATATGACCAGCCATTGGAAAACTGTACAACATACATGAGATATGTCAAAATTATAGCATATTCTTGCACAATATAACTACAGGGATATAATCGAAACAAATTAGTTACACAGTTACATGTTTGAATTGTGAACATTATGTGACCTGTTGCCTCACCTTTTCTATGCACCACTTTTCATGGTTGTGCTCTGCATATCTGGTTATGAAACAGTCCAGTTTTTCTGGAACAGTTACACTAATGAAGACAGAACAATTTCAACCATGTGGGATCACCTGTGAGTCACACCAACATTCCTCTAATTTATTTTTATAACTAAATGCTTAGGACTTATTCATTTGCATCTGGATTTTATGTTATCCTTTATAAAATACTCAATGCACATCTAATTAACATGACAACAATAAAAGAAAATTCTGGCATGTACAATGGAAGTTAAACTTAAAAATATATATACTTGGTAGTATCTGCAGGCTGTGGAGTGAAGTTTCCATCTGAGTCCATGGATGCCTCTTTCTCCATCATTGCCATATAGTTAGACTCCATGTAGTCTGGAGGAAGAGCTCCAGCCACAGCACTGAGACAGGGCAACGCCAGCTTAAACAGCTCCGGGTCAAACTGCTGCATCATGAAGACACACACACAGCATCCTGCTTTATACACTGTTAGACAGCACTGTTACGCCACTACTGGAAGCTTAACCCTTTTTGGTACTGTTCTCACATTTTTAAAGGTAATGAAATTTGAATATTTGTGCATTCCCTGAAAATCTAAAGTAATAATTAGGGATTGTAATTTCTTTCTGGATGAAAACCATTAAGCAGACTATGATGCACTACCAAGGCCCAGATTTTTGATATGTGTTACCTACATGCCCACAGGGAGCACAACGAGTGTGGTTATTTACTTTGCTACTTTTTGTTCTATACTACTGCATAAGTTAAAGCATGCAGAAAATACCAAACAATTATCATTTATACAAATAAGAAAGATCAGCCAAACAATCTGACATCTCCATACTAACAACCACAACTACTGTAAATTACTATTAGTAACAAATGTCTACTAATTTTATGATCTTAGTAATATTTATTATTGTTTACTGGATAATTTATATATTTTGTAGAATTTAAGAAGAAGAAGAAGAAGTACTTTGTTAATCCCCAAGGGGAAATTCAATTGTTGCAGCAGTTATTCAAAGTTTTTAAATTTGAGATTATTTAAATTATATTGATTAACAGTAATTCATAAAGTAATAAAATAATTAACTAATTATTTATTTTGGGGGGTTTGTGTGTGTGTGCGTTATTGTTTATATTGAGGAATTATAGTCTTATGGCCGTGGACACAAAAGACTTCCTGAATCTCTCAGTCTTGGCTTTAGCGGGAATTAGTCTGTGGCTGCATGAACATAAATAACATTTTGTAAATTTACTTGACTCAAAATTTACACTTTTCACACTATTCACTTTTCATATCCTCCTTAAATGCAAATTTAGGCAGTATTACATATAAAGGCCAATTTACTAATCATGCTACTCATCTTGTGGAAACATCCATCCATTATCTATACCCACTTATTCCTAACCAGGGTCACGGGGATCTGCTGGAGCCTATCCCAGCTCTCTCTGGGTGAAAGGCAGGGGTACACCCTGGACAGGTCATTTGTGGAAACAATAAAGGTAAAATTTATAATGGGACTCTGGATAAGCTAAAGCAATTTGGACTTGAAGATAACACATTTATAGAAATCCTGTTGCACAAACTGAAGATGTGGAGTGTGAACAATATGACCATGTATCTTTTAGGGAAGACTTAAGAAAGAGATGAACTTTGTTGCATTATCCCAAAATCAAAGATTCAGTGTTGTCAGTGTTGTATTTTGAGACATATTGGGGATTAAAAGTCAGGATATACTGTATCATCCACTAATGCAATAATATGATATTTCTTTAATAAATAAATCTTGTAGGTCCGTCATCCTTATGGAAGCACAAAACAAAATTAAGTACCTTTTATACATTCACATTTTTTTTTTGTTATTGGTTTAATGTTCATTTAAGTTCTACAGGCATCTAAAATGTCTACTGACTTACCTTGTGTGAAAGCGCATCAAATATTCCCCAGAACAGTTTTCTGGAGAGGTGAAGTTCTTCATCTGATGCAGCTCCAAAGTTACCCCATCCTCCAGCTAAACAGTAATACTTCCAACATCGCTCATAGTGATTGGTCAACAGCTGGGGAAAGTCAACAGGTGATTCATCAGTCCTCTGCTGTCTTTAAAAAACCATTAAACAAATTCAGCCAGCAGCACAAACCACTTGAAAAGATTGCTTGACTATTCAATTTATTTTTATAGCACTAAGGCACTTTCCCAAAAAAAAAAAAAAACAGAAGAAAACAAATCCCTTATGAACAAGCGCACTCTATGACAGTGGAGAGGAAAAATCTGAACTAAGCACTAAATCAGACAGGAAGTTAGTTAAAATCTCTGAGTAAGAGACAGGTGGACGGTACACAGTAACAAGTAGAACTGGTTTTTGTGTTTTCCAGTTTGGATGTGACAGGCTAAGAGTGAGGCTCTTGTTACGGTTCTGCCAGGTCTCCTCCCTGGCAATCACCCCTATTCATCTCACCTGTTCCCAAGTCACTCACCTGCACCTCCTCTGCACTCTCCCTCTAGTATAAAGGCACTTCCCTCACTCCGAGTCACTGTCGGATCTCATTAACATTCCCATTCCTGTTTCCTCGTTTCCCGTTATATTGTGAGTACTGAAATAAAGACCTTCAAACATGTTTCTTGTTCCCGTCTCCGATGGTGTCCATTACAGAAGATCCGACCAAAACCGAACAAACAGAAGGACAAACACCGGACATTTTCCCTGGTCCTTCCCTCACTCCCTTCCACCGCTATCTCCATCTCAAACTAACCCAGCTGAGCCAACGGATCAGGATCGGCTCCTCTCCTGCCTTTTCCTGCTCCTGTCGGGTGGTGTTCGGGAAGCCCGGAGCTACCAGGAGGTTTACGAACAGTGCCTACACCTGGCTCGGAATGTAGCCGACTCAGCCTGCCGGCTCTCGAGGACGGTGATGGGACGGGCATGCAGCCACCTGGCCATGGTTTTGGCGGTGATCGAGAAGTGCAGTGTACAGAATACACCTGTGGAGGAGGTTTGGAAGGTGTGTGAGTCCCTCACCTTATTCCTGTAGCCGGTTTCTCGACCCTCTGCCTCTCCAGTACCTTCTCGCCGGTCACCGCCTCCAGCGCCGATCCCCGAGCAGCCATGCTCCGCACAGCCGATTCCTGAGCCGCCGATTCCCGAGCCGCCGATCCCCGAGCCGCCGATCCCCGAGCCGCCGATCCCCGAGCCGCCGACTCCCGAGCAGCCGACTCCCGAGCAGCCGACTCCCGAGCAGCCAACTCCCAAGCTGCTACCAGGGCCAGAACATCTGGATCCGCTCGAGTTTCCTGAGTTACCGTCTCGCCTGTCATCTCCTCCGGAGTCCCTACAGCTGCTGCCGGACCCGCCTCTGCTCCCAGAGCTCCCGGACCCGCCTCTTCTCCCAGGGCTGCCGGACCCACCTCTGCTCCCAGACCCATCTACGCTGCTGCCAGTCCAGCAGCAACAGCACCCGGCCGAGCCTACGGAGCTTCCCGAGTCGTGGCCCCGGTTGTCACCCTCGTCACTGCAGCCTCGCCTGCCAGTGCCACCGCCAGCGTACCTCGAGCTGCCGCCACTGCGGCAGCCACCGGAGTTCCCCGAGCAGCCCATCATGGATTCTTTCCTTCCCACTAATCTCCCGGACCCACTCATGCCCTCGGTGTTCCCAGAGCCTCCTCGGCCGCCAGAGTCGGAGCCAGAGCCTCCTCGGCCGCCAGAGTCGGAGCCAGAGCCTCCTCGGCCGCCAGAGTCGGAGCCAGAGCCTCCTCGGCCGCCAGAGTCGGAGTCGCCTGGATCCCCTGAAGTTCCGGTATTTCCTGCGTCTCCCGTGTCTCCTGCGTCCCCTGGGTCTCCAGCGTCCCCTGGGTCTCCAGCGTCGCCAGAGCTTCCTGAGTCTCTGCCTCCACAGCGGCAGCTGCCTCTACCGCGGCCCACGGAGCCGTCGCCTCCACAGCTGCAACGGCCATTGCCTCGGTCTCCGGAACCGCCACCTTTGGAGCTGCCACCGCAGCTGCCGCGGCCTCTGTAACCACCGCCGCTGCAGCAGGTGCAGTCCGAGCCAGAGTTCCTTCAGCAGTCTGAGCCAGAGTCTCTCCACCCGTCCGGGCCAGGGTCTCTCCAGCCGCCCGATCCAGAGTCTCTCCAGCCGTCGCCGTCTCCAGGGTCTCTCCAGCCGTCCAGACCTGAGTCTCTCCAGCCGTCGCCGCCAGAAGAGTCCCCCAAGCTGCCACCGTCGCCGCCAGTGTCTCCGGAGCCGCCGCCACCGCAGCTGCAACTGCCGCGGTCCCCTGAACCGCGCGGTCTCCGGAACCACTGCCACCGTGGCTGCTGCCTCTCCTCTGTCCCCAGTTCCCAGTCTCCTCTGTCCCCAGTCCCCAGCCTCCTCTGTCCCCTGTCCCCAGTCTCCACGGTCCCTGTCCCCAGTCTCCACGGTCCCTGTCCCCAGTCTCCACGGTCCCCTGTCCCCAGGAGGGCGGTTCGGCCCCCAGGAGTTGGCCGTGGAGAGGGGGGGTACTGTTACGGTTCTGCCAGGTCTCCTCCCTGGCAATCACCCCTATTCATCTCACCTGTTCCCAAGTCATTCACCTGCACCTCCTCTGCACTCTCCCTCTAGTATAAAGGCACTTCCCTCACTCCGAGTCACTGTCGGATCTCAGTAACATTCCCATGGACACACCGTTCCTGTTTCCTCGTTTCCCGTTATATTGTGAGTACTGAAATAAAGACCTTCAAACATGTTTCTTGTTCCCGTCTCCGATGGTGTCCGTTACAGCTCTCTCACGAGTTATAATTTTCTGAGGATGAAAGTTTAATAAGAAGTTTGAGTGGAAGGTTGCAGCAACACCTCGGTATGGTATGGTAAATATCCATCCCTCCATCCATTTTCTATACCCACTTATTCCTTAACCAGGGTCACGGGGATCTGCTATCCCAGCTCTCTTGCAGGTGGAAGGCAGTGGTACACCATGGACAGGTCACCAGTCCATCACAGTGCCACATATAGACATACAAAGACAAAACATCCACACACATTCACACTCACTCCTATGGGCAATTTAGAGTCACCAATCAACCTTGGACTGTGGGAGGAAACCGGAGTACCCAGAGTAAACCCATGCAAGCATGGGGAGAACATACAAACTCCACAAAGAAAGGCCGGGTTGGGAACCCACGACCGTCTTGCTGTGAGGCAACAGTGCTAGCCACTCATCCATCATGGTATGGTAAATATGTTTTTAGTAAATCAGAAATCAAAGACGCAGATGTGAAGTAGGTGCCACTGTTATTTACATGCTTTACAACTAGATTAAAAAATCATATATTTTCTGAATCTACGATTTTTAAACTGCCGAATTTGCCCAGTTTATAGTGGCTGTACCCACTATGACCCTGAATTGGACTAAGTGGTGTAGCGAATGGATGGATATTTTCTGAATGTGTTGCAGAAGGTGACTTTAATTAGTCAATTCTCTCCAATTTGTTACCATGACAGATGGAAAATCTTACCTGGCTCTTTGGGAATGTTGTCTAAGCCGAGGTAATACACCAGAAAAAAATGTGTACATTGAAGGCAGGTAGTATTGTAAAATTAGCTTCTTACTATTAAGATTTAGAAAAGGACTGAACTAACTGGGCTAAGATAAAAATGTGATGTTTCTCACCTTCAGAGGCATTTTGGTGTGTTCATTAAGCAGAGGTACGTCAAACACTAGCCTCCTCAGCAGGTGCTGCATCATTACAGGCCTGAGCTTACTGCACATTAATAAAATGACACACATTAGTTGGTTATTTACATTAACATGGAATAAATAAGTATGAGTATATAAGTATAAGCAGTATTTAAAAAGCAAACAAACAACATAGACACAATAATGAGCATGATGTCATTAAACGAACAGGATCCCAACTTGATCTTAAGACAAACCAAAGAAAAACATCCAAATTACAAGCAATGCCATTATAACAAACAATTATTACATTAAGACAAATGACTTACATATAAAGGTGTTTCATTAAAACTCACAGTTTTATTTCAAGTCTTACCCACACACAGCCAGCAGGCACTCTTCAATGCCATCCCTCTGGGCCTTAGTAAGGCAGCAGCCTTTGGATAGACGATAAACCGTGTGGAGGAGGGAATCGATCAATGAGGCAAATGGCTCCGTGCCCGCAAACAGTGGTGCACATTTAGTCAGGAGAGGCAACACAGCTGTACACAGATACCTATTAAGGGCAAGAGCCATGTCTGTGGCACAGAGAGCAACCTGAGACAGAAACAAAAGAATGGACCAGGGGAGAAAAGAGTATGCTTCAATGTCATTTAAGGTCTGGTCTCTGAAAAAAGTGCATTGTAGAAACAGTGGGATTAAAGAGGTGCAAGATGTGGCTGAGCTAACAATCTTACATTTCAACTTCAACATAAAAAATCAAACACAAATTACTGTAATTCAGAGCTTGTAGTGTAACTCAACGCAGGCCTGCTCATTTCTGATGGATCTGTTCAAATTCTCACCTTCCTTTAGGCCTTGTTCCTGAATGTTTTACAATTCCATTAATATGAGTTTACCTTAATTGTACACACAAGGCCCGGATATATATAGTTTTTGTTTTCTTTTTAAATCAAAATTTGAAGGGAGTTAAATAAGCATATAAGTAATGAATGCACAAATAATAAAAGAAAATTCATACTATCAGAATAATTTTAAGAGCATTAAATGAAACCTTCCTGCTACTCTACTATTTATCATCCTTCATTATCATAGTTGATAATGGGACTAAGTAGCTCTAAGTCACTTCTAACCGTGCCAGAAGAGAGCTAACACAGTGAATAGTATGTGCCCTCCCTAAAGAGCTACTACCAATGTAGTGATTTTACGTAAAGTTTGAGTTCATTGTTCCATCTGTATGAGGCTTTATCTATTTACGTATTTACATCTATGAATGTAAACTTTTACAAACAAGATAAATTTATTTCTAAGAAAATCTTTTTTTTTCATTCGTGAATACCACAGCTTTGATATAGACATCACATTTCAACAACATATTGTTAGGCTGAAGCCAGCTTTGAAGTGAATACTGAACAGATACGACAATGTAAAAAAAAACTGTCCTGCAGTTTCTATAGCCCTCTCACAGAATCCACATGAAATGTAGAAGAAGTCATTAAAGGGACAGATTTTAAAGATTTTAACGATTTTAAGATTTTAAAGGTCACTTCTTTGGCTTTAGGCAGTGTAGTGGAAAATCTACTTTATGAATTTTATGAAGATTTTCTTTTTCTATGAACAGTATAAAGATGCTCTTAGTACAAATGATTGTTTTGGCACCTGTTTGTTTTTGTTTTGCATTTCTGTCTCAGCTCACTTAATCAGTCTGTTCCCTTTCAGGGACAAAGACTGGCTCCAGCAGCTTCTGTATCCATCCTCATAATACTGAAAGTTGGGAAAAACAACACAAGGAAACAAAGCAAGTAGCGAGAAACAAATATTAAAAAAAATATCCAGGATTTCAAAATCCTGGATTTTTTAACATTTAGTAGTTTTCATTAGAACTGAAAGTTATGGCCAAATTAAATTAAATAGTGAAAATATGACCCTTGGTGGATGAAAACATCTCCAACAGTACATGAGGATTAACAGTATTGCAAGGAATGATTAACTACAAGTTAGAGGAGACTAGAATGAAAAAGCAAGTGTCAAAAAAAGGAATTTGCAGAAATGGAAAGCCATTTGAAAGCACTGGCTTTGTGGAAAGATGAAGCAGTATGCATGGAAAGAAGAAAGGCTAATGAACAGTGAATTAGAGAAAGATAATAAAGGTAATGACCAAAGAAGAGATCACCACCATCGTCTCCAACAGCGGAGCAACTAAACATCGACCAGATGGACGGCATGACAGACCCAGAATATTTTCCCTTTTCCAGCTGTACCATAGTCTGTACTGCTGACCACCTCCCCATGTTGGAAGTAGCAGGTCCTCAAAAAACACAACTGGCTTTCTGTCTACAGTTAGAAACTGTCATCAAAGAAACCAGGACTCATTTGCCTCACCTAAAAGACTCTGGTGAGAAGCTCACCGATGAACTAACCATATTCTACCAAGAGTTCAGTCCCACTGTCCTATAAGGTTGTCTTCTTTTTTCTATACTTCATTTGGCTTAGGTTGTGTTGTGTTATCCGTCTTTTCACTGCCATGTTTATGAGCTACACCATCAATTGGTGATGTTTACCTGTCTGTTCACTTTCATTGGCTATTTTTGGGTAATCCAGAAAGATTATCCAAAAATAGCCAATTGGTTCGCATTGCCGGCAATAAGTCAGACCTGTTCCCAGTGCACATTGGACTCCGGCAGGGCTGCTCTTTGTCACTGGTTCTGTTCATTATTTTTATGGACAGAATTTCTAGGCGCAGCCAGGGGCCGGAGGGAGTCCAGTTCGGGGACCACAGGGTCTCATCTCTGCTTTTTGAAGATGATGTCCTGTTGGCTCCACCGAGCCAGGACCTCCAGCGTGCGTTTGCAACCGAGTGTGAATCGGCTGGGATGAGAATCAGCACCTCCAAGTCCAAGGCCATGGTAGTCAACTGGAAAAAGGTGGCTTGCCATCTCCAGGCCAGGGGAGAGATCATGCCTCAGGTGGAGGAGTTTAAGTATCTTCGGGTCACAAGTGAGGGAAGATTGACAGATGGATTGGGGCATCGGCAGCAGTAATGTGGTCGGTGTACCGGTCCGTTGTGGTGAAGAAGGAACTGAGCCAAAAGGTGAAGCTCTCAATTTACCGGTCAATCTACATTCCTACTGTCACCTATGGTCATGAGCTTTGGGTCATGACTGAAAGGACAAGATCTCGGATACAAGCGGCTGAACTGAGCTTCCTTCGCAGGGTGGCTGGGCACTCCCTTAGAGAAAGGGTGAGGAGCTCGGTCACCCGGGAGGAGCTCAGAGTAGAGCCGCTGCTCCTCCACATCAAGAGGAGCCAGCTGAGGTGGCTCGGGCATCTGTTCCAGATGCCTCCTGGGCGCCTCCCTGGGGAGGTTTTCCGGGCATGTCCCACTGGGAGGAGCAGTTTTGTTTCTTGTGCTTAGCACCAAGTGTGGGCCAACGATCCTTATCTTGGCTCGAGGCTCTGGGACTGCGATGGCAGAGGTAGCAGAAAAGATGTTGTTTGATGTTGTTCTCTGGAAAGCAGGAAGCTTCAAGAGCCACTGAGTCCAGGAGTCACCAGTCCTCTTTCATCTGATGCAGCCTGAATATCTGACCTTTAGGTTCCACATTTTTTTGAGTTAGCCATAAGCATCTAGCATAGTCCAGTAGTGAGATCTATGGAGACATTGTTATAAAAGACACAACTGGACTGTAACTGTACTTATATAGCACTTTAAAAACAACCAAACTTGACCAAAGTGCTTTACAAAACAAAAACACAAAAACAAAAACAGGAGTAAACACCAAGCACCAAACACCAAAACCACAAAAACAAATTAATCGAAATAAATAAGAAAAATAAATGACAAATAATGCCAACAACTCAAACTGTGTCAAATACCATTGAAAGCAAGTGAGTTTTAAGAAGTGATTTAAAAGTCAATAATGAGGAGGCCTGTCTAATGCGGAGAGGCAATTCATTCCACAACTTTGGTGCTGCCACCGCAAAAGCTTGGTCCCCTCTGAGCTTACGCTTGGTTTTCGGTACCCTCAGAAACAGTTGGTCAGCTGACCTGAGCGGCCGAGTAGGAGCAGAAGCTCAGAGAGTTACAGTGCGGCAGCACCATTTAAACATTTAAAAACAAATAAAAGGAGTTTAAAATGGACCCTAAAGTGCACAGGCAGTCAGTGGAATCAGTATAAAACCGGAGAGATATGTTCATATTTAAATGTGCCAGTTAAAAGACGTGCAGCAGCGTTTTGTATATGCTGCAGTCGAGAAATAGAGGATTGACTGACACCGAAAAAGAGTGCATTACAGTAATCAAGCCTGGTGGTAACGAAGGCATGGATTACTGTTTCAAGATACCACTGAGTGAGAAACGGTTTAACTTTGGCAATTTGCCTCAGATGAAAGAAACTGGATTTAACCACCGATCGGCTCTTGCTGTCAAGCTTAAGGTCGAAGTCCATTTTGAACCCTAAATTTAGAACTTCGGGTTTGGTGTATTCTGTGACCCCACTTATAGATCTGGGGCCAAGTACCAACACCTCAGTCTTTGAATCATTAAAATGTAAAAAGTTCAGGGCCATCCAGGCTTGTCATCCAAGCACTTGCATAGTGAGCTAACTGAGAAACCATCTTTCTTTTTAATAGGAACATAAATTTGAGAATCATTTGCGTAACAGTGGAAGGTAATTGCCATGTTTTCTGAGGATAGAGCCCAGGGGCAACAAATATAAGGAAAAAAGGATAGGTCCTAAAACTGAACCCTGTAGGACCCCATAAGAAAGAGGGGCAGAGGAGGAGTCTCCAATGCAGACACAGAAAGTTCTATCTGTCAGGTAGGACCGAAACCAGGCCAGAGCTACACCCTTTAAACCAGCCCAGTGTTCTAAATGAGAAATCAGAATATCATGGTCCACAATATCAAAAGCAGCAGTTAAGTGAAGTTATACAAGAACCACGTAGTCACCAGAATCACAAGCTAAGAAGATGTCATTAAAAACTCTCAAAAGAGTAGATTCGGTGCTATGCATTGCTTTAAATCCAGATTGAAAGACCTCCAATACATTGTGTTAATTTAAAACAGCGGAATCTGGAGATTGGCCTGAAATTGGCAAGAACATATGTATCTAGCCCAGGCTTTCTGATTAGTGGCTTTACTACTGCATGTTTAAAATTGCTAGGAAACACCCCTGAGGTTAGACTGCCATTAACAATGATAAGAACAGACGGACCTAACGTAATAAAAACCTCTTTAAAAAGTCGGGGGTGGAACAGCATCACACGGAGAGCCAGAGGGTTTCAACAAACCAACAATCTCCTGCAACTGAGACATAATAACAGGCTCAAACTATTGGAAAGCAGCAGAGCAAGGGTCAGGCGCTGATGGGTCAAAAACAGGAGGTGAGATTTGGGCTCTCATGAATGAAAAAGGGAAGAAAGTTTTCACAGCTTTCAAATGAGGCTTCAAGACGCAGTCTGAGGAGCATTAAGAAGTGTGTCAATAGTCTAAAACAGTACACAAGGTTTGTGACAGTTTAAGAGAATAATGTTAGAAAAGTGCTTCCTTTTAGCCTCTTTTCCTACAGACTGATGACGCCAACTGTCTTAACAATTGAAGAGATACCTGCAATTTATCCTTCTTCCACTTGCGTTCAGCTCGCACCACTCACGTCTCACAGCATGGGTCTCATTATTTAGCCAGGGCTCAGGCTTGATCTTGGTCTACCTGGTTTTAAATGGAGCCAGAGCATCCAATATATTTTGGCAGGTGGAATGTAACCAGGAGTAGAGCTCGTCTATATCGGAGAGCGTAGGCTTGGGAATGGCACAATTCCTATTGTAGTATGCTGAGAACTGAGCGACAGTAGAGGGGTTAATAATATGAGCGTGATGAGCAGGAGCGCAATGTTAAGTACTATTACAAAGCAGAGTGATGTCAAATATCATAGGAATATGGTCTGAAAATAAAGCGTCATGAACCTCCAAATTAAGAATAGGTAGACCACATGATAAAACAAGATCAAGAGTGTGGACCTGTATGGGTTGTGTGGGTTGAGACACATAGGTTAAAAGAATCAATAAGGTTTAAAAAAATCAGTGGCCATAGGTTTGTCAGGACAGCACACATGGATATTAAAATCACCAATAATGAGGACAAAGTCGTATTTAGGCATGACCTCACTCAGGAAGTCAGGAAAGTCGTTTAAAAAGTCTTTGTTGTATTTTGGTGATCGATAGATCACCGCACATAGAATGAGAGCAGCCTAGCTTGAATATACACATTTCAAAGCTGGAAAACAAGGAGGGTAGTGAGAGCTGTTTACATCGATACACATTCCCTTAAACAGCAGCTATCCCTCCTCCTCCTACATAAAAATGTAGGCAGCTACAGACTAAATGTCCAGCAACGTCCAGGCTGAAATGATAAAAGCCAAAACCATATATACTACAAGTATAGCGGCAGTCTAAAAGTGCTCAAACAGTAACCAGCCACAGTGCTGCATGGTGCTGACATAAGCCATAAACAGCCATGTCAACATCATTCATTAGAATTCATATGCAGTGGTCTTCCTGGAAACCCAGAAAATGAGTGATTTTAGCTCATTTTTGGTCACTACCAAATCCTGTGAAAAATATCTCTCTCTGCTAAATGCTGCACTGTGCTCACCAACTTCTAACCATGTCTGAAATGCGACTGAGCGGGTAATGGACATGGCTTTTTAGAGATTTTCTCTGACAAATCTGCCAGCTTCTGCTGAACATAGGACTACTCAGAGCTGAGAATGAAAAAATAGAACTAAAGTAAACTGACCACAAATAGATTTAACACTCTATAGAGCTAAGTGGCACTGCAGAATTACTGATAATTTCACAAATTGCATATGCTAGTAATTTGAACCATTGTTAAAGACATAAATTGAACTGACATTGAATGTCACTAACCTTGTGCTCTCTGTCTCCCCTAGTTTGTGCTCTCTCCCTCTCTCTCTGTTCTCTCTGTACCAGGTGTCCCTGGTCCTGGAGCTGTATATCGCTGATGTGCAGTTACTGGTCCCACCAACCTGCAGTGTCTATTTGTTGTTTATTGTTGCTGTTCTTTTCTCTCTGTTCTATCCACTCACCCCAACCGGTCGAGACAGATGGCCGCCCAAACTGAGCCCGGTTCTGCTGGAGGTTTTTTCTTCCGTTAAAAGGGAGTTTTTCCTCTCCACTGTCACCAAGTGCTTGCTCATAAGGGAATTGTTGGGTTTTTAGTTTTAGTTTTTGTAAACTGCCTTGAGATGATTTGTATTGTGATTTGGCGCTATACAAATAAAATTGAATTGAATTGAATTGAACTGAGCTGCACAACAGATATACTCACAGTATCCAGAGAGGCAGCAGCTCTCAAGTCAGGTAAGAATCCGACTTCCAGCAGGTGGAACAGAAAATTCTGGTCTTCTATACCATACACCCGGTCCAGAAAAAGCACCATGGCTGCTTTATGATCTGGACAGAAACCAGCTGACATGTCTGGCTCCACCACCATTCCATCTATGCATGCACAGGCACAAAGCACACACATATTTATAAGATAAGATCAAATGAGAGAAACTTTATTCATCCCCAAAGGGAAATTCAGAAAAAAATTTTGTAAATGATTTTGTAAATGATAAAAATTTGTAAGAATAAATGTCAGGATTCAACCATTAATAATATAACTAAATAATATAATATACCTATGTATTTTCATGCATGTTCTTAAAGCTATGCTGAATCTATTTAAAACCAGGATTACTGTTATGCATGTAAGGTGGGGTGAGAGCTGATAGGTTTGCTTGCCTTTAGCCAGGTTGGGCATGGAGAATGGAATACTGATGACTCCCACCAGGTCTTCAATAGGGATGAGAGACCTCAGAATAGCTCTGATACGGATAGCTTCACCTTTGCCAGCATGGATCAGCTGATATAGAACAGCTCTGGTTAGTGTGAAGTATGTATGAATGTTAATCTGTGTGTGTGTTTGTGTGTTGACCCTTACATGCATCTCTGGAGCACAGCGTCCAAGCAGATCAATGAGAGCAGCATAGAAGGTCATTATGGCATTCCCCATATGGATGGTATCATCTTCCTCTTCTTCCAGCATATCTCCTCTACACACACATACACCCCCCCACACACACACACACACACTTAAGAACATTTAAATTTTTTATTCAAATTTTTCCAATTAAGTGAAATGACCCACACTGTTATTAATTCAGTACAAGGCAGCAATGGTTTTGTAAATACTATATGAGCATATTGATGAGGCAGACATTGTCTTACAGTGTCTTGCTGCTCCCAGATGTAGGAGAAGGACCATCTCTTGAGGGATCCTGAGAGATTTTAATGGCTTCCTCCATTGCTGCCAGCAACCCATCACCACCTTCACCTCGAAGAGCAGGGCCAAAACATTCTGGCCGCCGAATCAGAAGCCTTACCACAACATTGGCATTCTCCTCCACACTTTCACCTGAACACAGAATAGTAGAGGTATTGATGACATTATACTGTACACTAAACACATGCTACATTGGCAAAGGACAACAATTCTAAATGAAAAAAATGAAATTGTGAATTGAAAGTGTTTAAATTTTCACCGTTGCAAAAGACAGCAAAGCGCAGAAAGTCAAGGTAACGTTCCCCCTCCACTGGGTTCCAGCCAATGTCAGGGTATCCTTTCCGCACCAGCATTACACAGCTTTGCAGCCCACAGCCTGCTAGGTACTGCACCACCTGCAAAAACAGTGGCAAATAGGATATTTTATTCTGTAAGGGATTTGCTACATAATTTCATTAAGAAATTGGAATCTCTGTACACCTGAATGTGTGATAGAAACAGCAGGGAAAACCATACATGAATAAAACTGAAAAATAATCCAAAACATCTTGTAATCACCTGACTCTGTTATGAGGTATTCGCATTGCCATCAATCACTGACAAATACATCTAAAAAATGAACAATTATCTGGCCCATTGATGTTGTTATATAAATATTGAGAATTCTTATAATAAATTGTTTATTTTTATATTTTATTAATTTTTATCACCACGCTCTAACTATCTGAGCCCTCTGAGAAGCAACCACCAGATACCTACAAAGAGTAAGGCAAGTCCTGAGAATTCAGCTGAAAGAAGAACAAGGTCTTGACTATCTATATAGTGTGCACGTCAAACTAAAACATCACAATTTTTGGATGATGTAAATTTGCCTAGAGGTCACTTTATTACTTATGCAATTACGTGTACCATTATATAGAATTTGTTATGTGTTGAGGTGCTGGCAGGAGGATGGAGTGACAGGACCCAAATGCAGGACAAAAGAGGTTTAATTATTCCCCCTGGAGACTCCAGGGATCAGGAGAGAAAACAGAAACACAACCGGGTGTCCCGGTGAACAAATAGTAGCCGGTTAGGCGGCACAGTCTGCCAAGCAGACACATATAATAAAACATGAAAATAATCCACAATTAGCTACACACATTAATACTGATTACACCGGTTAACAGGCTACACGGGTTAATCAGGATTAACGGGCTAACACAAGTCACACAGGTTAACGAACGAAACAGGTTAATGCTTCTGCACTGAACAAAGGAATACCAGCAGTACATATAGCCGGCAGAGACACAGTAATTGGACACAGGTGCGAACAATGTGATCAATGTGAAGCTGCCGGGGACTGATGCAGGGGGAAAACTGGAAGCCCTTTCATCATAAAGGTCCCCGGCAGGAAGTCCCAAAAGGGGACTCATAACAGAATTGTCTTTATAATGTGTAGTTCTCCCTCATCCTAAGTATGAATGGGGTAAACACTGGACAATAAAGAACACTTCTGGGTCTACCTTAAATGCTTTTGGATTGCTGCAAATGAAAACGACCTTTAAAATCATATATTGTTTTATTGAAAGAAGGTTCTGGGTTGGAATCCTGTTTGACCTTGGGGCCTTTCTCTATGGACTTTGTATATTCTTTCTGTGTGTGCGTGGATTTTCTCCAAGTACTCCAGCTTTCTCCCACAGTCCAAAAACATGCAGACATTAAGTTAATTGGTGACTAGCGTGTACTCTGCTTTTTGCCCAATGTTGGCTAGGGTTTGCGCCTGATAATGGATAGAAGGATGGTAAAATGCTGGATGAATTGTTTTACAGTGTAACAAAAAATCAACAAGAAAACAATTTTGGCCCTCTTAAAAGTCAATAATAATATTGATAATTTCATGTTTTTTAAACACATTTTAAATAAATTCATCCATCCATTATTTACCACTTATCCTTCAGGGTTGCAGGGTGAAGATGCCCTACCTAATGGCAGTAGTAACATTCTTACATTACAGTTTGACATTGTTGTTAGACCTAGAATTACCCTCACCTGATGGCTCAGCAGGACCAACAATAATTGGAAACTGTTTGTGGGTTTAGAGCCAACTCAACAGTGAGTACTGCAGCCTCAAAAAAGGTTTTAGCTTTTTGTTCATTCTGGTACATTTCAACAAGTTCAGGGAGACAAGAGTAGCATTGTTTAACAAAGAGACTTCCCTTGACCCTAGAAAATACCAGATAAGTCTTCTGTGAACTGTGTGTGTGTGCTATACACATAAACTTGCCTTGGCTTCACTCCTTACTTGTTTAGAGATTTTCCTGCTGTGTCATGTCCCCTTGATTATAACTAATATTTCTCAGATTTATTAGAGTTTTGACAGATTTTGAAACCCAAGGTTTATTATTCAAATAGATGGAGATAGATTACTGTGGAACAATCAACTCCCTGCAAAAGCACATGTATGCTGATACAGTTTCTGTCAGTTCATTTAAATCCACACATTCATTTATAAACACATTCCAGTCAGTGCAAAAAAACACACTGAATGTAATTCTCCCCTTCAGGACCAATTTATAAGGTCGAACAAGACAGACATCATCATGGTCCCACATATCAAGTGGAGCTTTACAAAAAACCTTGTAAGCTCCCTTAACAGACATCTGAGATGACAGGAAGAAAAAGTCACATACTGATAAAAGTTACCTAAGGATTTCCCAGATCTATAATGATTAAAATTGCCCATAACAAGCATAATGCCCTGAAGGTGCTGCACTGTTTTGGTTAAGGCTTGAATAGCATTATCAATATTTGCCGTTAGGTGGATGTAAACAAGAGTCACAAATAGCTAAGGGAATTCTCATGGAAGATAGAAAGGACGTAGAGATACAGAAAGGAGCTCAATACCTGGCGTACATAGTGATGCTCTAATGACCACTGTATTACACCAGTTTTTATTAATATACAAACATAAGCTCCCACCATGTGACATGCCAGTCACTGCGACTCTGTCCAAATGAAACGTAACTCTAAAGCCATCAATGTCCAAATTAGTCTAGAAGTCTTGTTTCTTAAGCCATGTTTCCTTGAGGGCAAGGGTACAAGCACTGCTATACTCTGACAAGAACTTGACATTCGCCTGCAGTTCATCCACTTTGTTGAGAAGTGACTGGACATTGGCAAGAATAACTGAGGGGGAATCTCTTAAGCCTTAAGCCTTAAGATTTGTTAATCAGCACAGCGCTGGGAAAGGCTACAAAAAAATTTCTGCTGCACTGAAGGTTCCCAGGAACACAGTGGCCTTCATAATTCTCAAATGGAAGAAGTTTGGCACAATCAGGACTCTTCCAAGAGCTGGGCGATGGCCAAACTGAGCAATCATGGGAGAAGGGCCTCTGTAAAAGAGATGACCAAGAAGCAGGATGGAAGGAGGATCTGACTGATCTCCTGAGATCCTGTGTGGAGATGGGACAAAGTTCCAGAGGGACAACCTTCACTGCAGCCCTCCACCGATCTGGGCTTTATGGCAGAGTGGCTAGACGGAAGCCTCTCCTCAATGCAAAACATATGAGAGCCCACTTGGAGTTTGCAAAAAAGCACCTGTAGGACTCTCAGACTGTGAGGAACAAGATTCTCTGGTCTGATGAAACCAATACTGAACTGTGTGGCCTAAATTCTAAACATTCTGTCTGGAGGAAACCATGCACCTCAGCTGCCCAACAGTGAGGCATGGTGGTGGCAGACTGGTCAGAGTTGAGGGAAAGCTGAATGGAGTAAAGTACAGATATATCCTCAATGAAAACCTGTTCCCCAGTGCTTGGGACCTCGGATTGGGCCGAAAGTTTCACCTGCCAAAACAACAACAACCCTAAGCAAACAGCCAAGACAACACAGGAGTGGCTTAGGGACAACTTTGTGAATGTCCTAGACTCGCCCAGCCAGAACCCTGAATTGAAGCCTGTAAAACATCTCTGGAGAAATCTGAAATTGGCTGTCCACTGATGGTCCCCATCCAACCTGAGTGAGGTTGAGAGGATTTGCAAAGAAGAATGGCAGAAAATCCCCCAATCCAGGTGTGCAAAGCTTGCTGTGTTATACACAAAAATGGGGAAAATGAATTCCAAAGTTCACCAAAGAATCATACAGGATAATGTGAAGGTGACTGTTCATCAGCAGAAGCTTACTATAAGTTCGGTGACACAGCAGGACAATGACCCTAAACATCGTAGTAAATGACTTCAGAAAAAGAAAATGTGTACAGACAAAAACAGATAGAGATGCTGTGAAATAACATTAAGAGAGTCGTTCACACCAGACATCCTACAAATGCATTTTCGCTGAAGCAGTTCAGTAAATAGGAATGGCGAAAACTTTATCTGAGAATGAAGTTCTTTGACCTTTCCATGTGCATTCAATACCATCCAAGAATCATACTCAGAGAAAGTTCAAAGGGATGTGCAAGCGTGCTGTTTTAAGCTGCACTCTGCTAGGGAGGCAGAAAAAAACAAACAATGTAAGGTAACTGGACAAACTTGAGGGAAAAAGCTAAGTCTAAGTGACTGGAATGAGGACTCTTGTGTCGATATGTCTAACTTCACCCTGGTCCATGCAGAGAGATGCTGAAATAAGTGCCAAGATAAAAGGTTGAGGACTGGTTTTATTTGTAAACAAGAGATGGTGTAAACCTGGTCATATTACGAAAGTCAACGAAAGATATGTTGTCAGAATATTCAGCTTTTGGCAGTTGGTCTCAGACTTTGTTCATGTTCACAGAGAGTTCAATCATATCATCACCATACTTGTTTACATTCAACCAAAAGCAAATGCTAATGTTCCATGTGAAGTCATCCATGACTGTTGCCACTATACAAACTCACAAACAAAACATTCTGAGGCCTCATTATAATATCAGGAGATTTTAAACAGATAGATAGATAGATAGATAGATAGATAGATAGATAGATAGATAGATAGATAGATAGATAGCCTCAAAGGTAATAATGGTGGAGGGAACAGCCGTAGCAGTCAAGGGAATTTTCTCTGGAGTTTGATGATCCAGAGTGGGGTCTGGTACATAGAAACTCAGTCTAAAACGCCTCTCTGCAGTTTCCTTAGAGCTATCCATGTGGAATATTAAATATCAGGTCTTCTCTTAAATATCAGGTCTCTTCCATCTAAATCTGTTAGTAAATGATTTGATAACTGATCACCAAATTGACTGAATGAATATGTCAGTCTGAATGAATCACCCCGCTCAGTCATAACAATTATATTCCTCAAAGCAAAGGTCAAGGTGGAGGAGTAGTTGCAATCTTACACTCAAACTTATTATTATTATTATTAAACTTTCATCCTCAGAACAGTTATAACTCGACTGACAGCCTCACTCTTAGCCTCTCACATCCAAACTGGAAAACACAAAAGCCAGTTCTACTTGTCATTGCGTACCGTCCACCCGTCCCTTACTCAGAGTTTTTAACTGAATTTGCAGACTTCCTGTCTGATTTAGTGCTTAGTTCAGATAAAGTCTTTATAGTGGGAGATTTTAACACTCATGTAGATGTTGAAATTAATAGAATCAGCATTGCATTTAATTCAATATTAGATTCAATTGGTTTCACTCAAAATTAAAAAAAAACACAAATAAACCCATCCACTGTTTTAATCACACCCTTGATCTTGACATGACATCAAAATTGAACATTTATTGTTTTTTCCCCAAAATCCTCTTTTGTCAGACCATTCTTTAATAACTTTTGAATTTAATTCAATTCAATTCAATTCAATTCAATTTTATTTGTATAGCGCCAAATCACAATACAAATCATCTCAAGGCACTTTACAAAAACTAAAACTAAAAACCCAACAATTCCCTTATGAGCAAGCACTTGGCGACAGTGGAGAGGAAAAACTCCCTTTAACGGAAGAAAAAACCTCCAGCAGAACCGGGCTCAGTTTGGGCGGCCATCTGCCTCAACCGGTTGGGGTGAGTGGATAGAGCAGAGAGAAAAGAAGAGCAACAATAAACAACAAATAGACACTGCAGGTTGGTGGGACCAGTAACTGCACATCAGCGATATACAGCTCCAGGACCAGGGACACCTGCAGAAGGTACAGAGAGAACAGAGAGAGAGGGAGAGAGCACAAACTAGGGGAGAGAGAGAGCACAAGGTTAGTAACATTCAATGGTGGAACATACGTGAGGTGGGAGGAGAGAAGAGAGGGGAGGGGAAGGGAAAGGAGGGGGGTTAGGGTAGGGGAGCTCAGTGCACCGATGGTCCTCGGGCAGTCTAAGGCCTATAGCAGCATAACTAAGGGATGGTTCAGGGTTGCCTGAAGCCAGCCCTAACTATATGCTTTGTCAAAGAGGAAGGTTTTAAGTCTAGCGTTAAAAATATAGAGAGTGTCTGCCTCCTGAACCCAGGCTGGGAGCTGGTTCCATAGGAAAGGAGCTTGATAACTAAAGGCTCTGCCTACCATTCTGCTTTTGGAAACTCTGGGAACCACAAGTAGACCTGCACTCTGAATAGCGAAGTGGTCTATTGGGATAATATGGTACTATGAGGTCTTTAAGGTATGAAGGAGCTTGATTATGAAGGGATTTGTATGTGAGAAGAAGGATTTTAAATTCTATTCTATATTTTACAGGGAGCCAATGAAGAGAAGCCAATATAGGAGAAATATGATCTCTCTTGCTAGTTCCTGTCAGGACTCTGGCTGCGGCATTCTGGATTAATTGGAGGCTTTTTATGGAGATATTGGGACATCCAGATAGTAATGAGTTACAGTAATCTAGCCTTGAGGTAACAAATGCATGGACTAGTTTTTCTGCATCATTTAAGATAATGGATCAGCATTTGGAAGAAAATCCCACTACAGCAGATGTTAATCTGGCAACGCTGTTAATAAATTTAGGAAAATGATTCCATCTTTATTTACATCTATGCCATGTGCCAACACAGTGGAGGGCAGTTGCCTCAATCCTACTCCCTACCAAGTTGATTATGTTGTTGACAGTGCTGTAACCTCACTGCGTGAAACTCTTGATACTGTGACCCCTCTGAAAAAGAAGTTAGTGAATCAGAGGAGATTAGCTCCATGGTACAGTTCACGTATCCGTACCTTAAAGCAGGCATCATGAAGGCTGGAAAGGAAGTGGCGTTCCACAAACTTAGAAGAATTTTATCTAGCCTGGAAAAACAGTCTATTAACATATAAAAAAGCTCTCTGTAAAGCCAGAACTGCATACTATTCATCACTAATAGAGGAAAATAAGAACAATCCCAGGTTTCTTTTCAGCACTGTAGCCAGGTTGACAGATGTCACCGCTCTGTTGAGCCCAGTGTTCCCTTAGCTCTCAGCAGTGATGACTTTATGCGTTTCTTTACAAATAAAATCACAACTATTCATCAAATGCTTCCTATAGCTGCCATAAATGAATCTTCTACTACAGTAGCACTTGAATCATATGTAAGACCTCAGTTATGTTTAGACTGCTTCTCTCCCATAGATCTCTCTCACATCAGTAGTTGCTTCATCTAAATCATCAACTTGTCTCTTAGACCCTATCCCGACTAGACTGCTTAAAGACACCCTGCCATTAATTAACTCATCTTTAGTATCAGGCTATCAGGCTCCAACCTATTTTTCTTCCTGCGCCACAATCTTCCCTCTGCCAAGGACAAGATACGATGGGAATCTGCCAAGGACAAGATACGGGAATCTAAACAAAATGAAGAAACATCAAAACATCCAAAGCCAACACTCCCCCCCGAATGCTCTAACATGGAGAGAAGTCAGAGCAAAGATGAGGAGGCCACACCCCCTCCACTAGCAGACACTGCCTGTGAGGATTCACTTCCCACAACCCCGCAAACCCTACCTAGTTCACCATCTTCCCGGGGCATCCCATTCCCCATCACCAAGAACCTCGGCAACCTGATGAAGCACATCACTACTAGGCCCAAACTGGGCCCCAGTGTCATTTTCACCCCCAGAAGCCCCTCAAAGCGGCATGCCCCACCAATTCCTAAGCAAGCTCTGCTGCAATCACACCAACCCCTCCTCCTCGCCGTCACCAAAATCATTCTTTGTCTCCACAGCCTGATAACAGCACAGTAAGCTCTAACTGATATGTGCTGGGTCCAGGCTGCAATACTGTTAGTCATGGCTCTCTCCAGGAAAAGCCGGGGCCCAATATGCAAATAGCTGTTTCAATCCCAGTTTTGATAGGTAACAGAAAATGTTTGGTAAATCTACAGAGAAATAAGACTTACCCAACGCATTCTGCAAATTTATGTATCCCTTGTCAACCACAGCATGTCCCAGAACATGGGGAAAACAATGTTTTTAACACACTAAATTTAGCTCTTTTAAATGTCAGGTCTTTGGTAGGCAAATCATTTTTAATCAATGATTTTATTATTAAGCACAAGCTTGATTTTATGTTTTTAACTGAAACATGGTTAGGACAAGATAATAATGCTGCAGTTCTTATTGAATCAACCCCTCCAAATTTCAGTTTCATGAGTGAAACAAGAATACATAAGAAAGGAGGAGGAGTTGCTATTTTATTTAGTGATAGCCTCAAATGCAAAAACATATCATATGGAAAGTTTGACTCCTTTGAATATGTTGCTCTTCATACCAAATCCTCCTGTCGAGCAATATTTGTAACTATTTATAGACCCCCAAAGTACAATGCACATTTTTTTGACGAGTTTGCTAAATTACTATCTATTGTATGCATTGATTTTGATTGTATTGTTTTAGTGGGTGACTTTAACATTCATGTTGATAATCTGAATGATGCAAGTGCAAAAGCGCTCTTGAACATCCTGGACAACTTTGGGCTTTCTCAGCATGTAACATATCCAACACACATCAAAGGACACACACTGGATCTAATAATCTCTAAAGGTCTTAATATTTCTGAGGTGGTGGTGACCAATGTTGCTCTTTCTGATCATTACTGTGTTTTTATAAAACAACCACCCCTGCTGTTTTGAACACAGGTGAAACAGAGGTAGTCAAAAAGCGGAATATTAATGAGAAGAGCTGTGCATTATTCATTCAGGCTTTTGCACCATCACCAACCATGCCATCAGCCCCTGTTGATGATCTTGTAAGAAGTTTCAGTTCCAAAGTTATGACTGTTATTGATTCCATTGCCCCAATTAGGACCGAGGTATTGTCAGCAAGAAAAAAGTCAAAGTCACCTTGGAGAAAGTCATGCAAAAGTCATGCAATGATTTTGCAGCCTTTTTCACAGACAAAATATCAAAAATAAGACAAACTATCTCTAGCTGCAGTCCTAGGAACATGAAAATATCACCTGTGCCTCCTTGTTCTCCAGTGACTCTAGAACATTTTGATCTCCTTGATCACAGAGCTCTGGCAGAAACGCTTCTACAATTAAAATCTACATCATGCTGCCTTGATATTTTACCAACAAATTTTTTTAAAAATGTTTTTAACAGCTTAGCTCCAGATGTATTGCAGATTGTCAATAGTTCTCTTCAGTCAGGGCAGTTTCCCCAGGCCTTAAAAACTGCTGTTATAAAACCTCTTCTTAAAAAGCCTAATCTAGATGTTTCAGCAGTAAGTAACTACAGGCCAATATCAAATCTTCCATTTCTGGGAAAAATAATTGAAAAAGTAGTTTCTCAACAAATTCACAGATTTATGGTGCAAAACAATCTTTTTAATGCACTTCAGTCTGGATTTCGCGCACACCACAGCACCGAGACTGCACTTATTAAAATTTTAAATGATTTACATTTGAATAGTGATGAATCCAAAACCTCTGTTTTAGTACTACTGGATCTCAGTGCTGCATTTGACACAGTTGATCATGATGTGCTGCTTGATAGACTAGAAGCGTGGGTGGGAGTTACTGGCTCAGTGTTAAATTGGCTAAAATCTTACTTACAAGATAGAGACTATTTTGTCTCACTTGGTAACTATGAGTCTGAGCGAACAAAAATGAAATGTGGGGTTCCTCAGGGGTCTATACTTGGTCCTCTCTTATTCAATATCTACATGCTGCCCCTTGCTCAGATTATGGAATACTACAACATTGACTACCATACCTATGCAGATGACACCCAACTTTATATATCAGTATCATCTCATGATTATAGTCCTCTAATTTCATTATGTGAGTGTATTAATCAAGTCAAAGAATGGATGTGCCAGAATTTTCTCCAGCTCAATACAGACAAGACAGAAGTGATTGTTTTTGGCCCCAAAAATGAAAGGTCAAAGGTCATTGCTCACCTTGACTCCATGTCATTGAAAGCTACAAATCAAGCCAGAAACCTTGGTGTAATCATTGACTCAGACCTGAATTTTAACAACCACATAAAATCCATCACTAAATCTTCCTATTACCACCTGAAAAACATTGCTAGAATAAAAGGTTTTCTGTCTAAACAAGATGCAGAAAAACGCATTTATTTTCAGTAGGTTAGATTATTGTAATGGCTTGTTCACAGGTCTTAGCAAAAAGTCAATCAGGCAGTTACAGCTAATCCAGAATGCTGCTGCCAGAGTCCTTACAAACACCAAGAAACTGGACCATATCACACCAGTTCTTAGATCACTACACTGGCTTCCCGTTAGTCAAAGTATAGATTTTAAAATCTTATTGCTAGTTTATAAAGCACTAAATGGTTGTGGACCAAAATATATATATTGGTTCCCTATGAGGTTTCCAGACCCCTCAGGTCATCTGGGACAGGTCTACTGTGTGTTCCCAGAACCAGAACCAAACAAAGTGAAGCAGCATTCAGTCACTATGCTCCTCACTTGTGGAACAAACTTCCTGAACACCTGAGGTCTGCTCAAACTGTCAGCTCATTCAAATCAGGACTGAAAACTCTGTTGTTTACTGCTGCCTTCGAATAATTGTTCATCCTTGTTTTCTTAATGTGCTTTTATGTTTTATTTTAATTTACTTTACTTGATTTAAATTTATTTTATGTTAAATGTCTTTACTTTTAAATGCTCTTTTCAATGCTTTTAATGTAATTATATGCCTTGTAAAGCACTTTGAATTGCGTAGTGTATGAAAGGTGCTATACAAATAAATTTGCCTTTGTCTTTGCCTTTACGTACAGCTTTTAAGACTGTAGTAATCAAACCGTTACTCAAAAAGTCTAGTCTTGATTCAGGAGTATCGGCTAATTATAGACCAATATCCAACCTACCATTTATTTCTAAAATCCTAGAAGAAGCTGTTGTTCTTATTTATCGGACAGATTCAAATTTGTTCATGTTCATGGTGAACCTTCCACACGCACAAAAGTTAGTAATAGAGTTCCACAAGGTTCTGTGCTAGGGCCGATTCTGTTCATCTTATACATCTGTTTCTACATCAACAACAGCTGGTTGTTGATACAATGAAGTGACAGTACTGTCTCTGCACTGTTCCCCGAACCTGAGGACTTCACCATCAACTGCAAGCCCCTTTACTCGCCCCGTGAGCTCTCCTCATTCATTCTTGTTGGTGTTTACATCTCACTGCAAGATAATGTGCGCGAAGCAGAGACTTTAACAAAGGTAATCTTTCCCAAAGACTGCCTAAATACAAACAGTTCATTAAGTGCCCAAACAGAGAGGAGAACGTAGTGGACCATTGCTACTCCACTATCAGCGGTGCTTATCATGCTGTCCCTCGTGCCGCATTGGGCCAGTCCAACCACATGAGGATGCATTTGATTCCTGCATACAGGCAGAAATTAAAACTCTGCAAACCTGTTGTGAGGATATCAAAGAAGTGGACAAAGTGAAGCTATGGCTATACTTCAGGAGTCTTTGGACTGTACAAACTGGGATGTTTTTAGGTCTGCCACAATCATTTTGGATGAGTACACAGACACTGTGACGTCCTACATTAACTTCTGTGAGTGCAGCGTCATTCCATCACACACCAGGGTGAGTTCTAACAATGACAAATCCTGGTTCACAGCTAAACTCAAGACAGCTTAGGTCAGAGAAAGACACCACAGAAGTGTGGACAAAGAAAGATACAAGGAGACTAAGTACAGATTTAGTAAGGAGGTGAGAAGAACTAAGATAGATCATGGTGAGAGAATGGAACAGCAATTATCAGTCAACAACTCTGCCTCTGTCTGGAAAGGGCTTAAGGCAATCACCAATTACAAGCCCAGAGCCCCCCACGCTGTGAACAACCAGTGCCTGACCAACAGCCTGAATGAGTTCTATTGCCACTTTGAAAGACAATGAGACCCTGTCGGCTTTCTTTATTTAAAAAAAGCACAACGTTTTGTTGTTATTATGATGGTATACCACTAAAACTAGACCCTTTACAGATTTGAATGATTTATTTCTTTTATCTGTACGATCAGAATTGACGGAGTAAGTTGTTTCGGCCATATCAGGAAAAGATGCGTCAAAACGCGCCGGCGCATGCGTCGACCCCAGAGGGTTAAACGACTGAACCCCCACAAGGCTATAGGCCCAGATTCTGTCTCCCCCTCCACCCTGAAGCACTGTGCCAATCAGCTGTCCCCAGTGTTCACAGACATTTGGCGACCTGGAGATCTGCTATGAACCAGATTACTTCAAGACCTCAGCCGTCGTGCCAGTCCCCAAAAAGACAAGGATCACAGGATTTAATGATTACAGACCTGTCGCCCTGACTTCTGTGGTCATGAAGTCTTTTGAGTGCCTCGTCTTTTCCTACCTCAAGGACATTACAGACCCTCTCCTGGATCCCCTACAGATTGCCTACAGAGCTAACAGATCTGTGGACAATGCTATCAGCATGGGACTCCCCAGGATCCTACGCCAGGATGCTGTTTGTGGACTTCAGCCCTGCTTTTAACATGATCATTTCAACTCTGCTCAGAGACAAGCTCTCCCAGCTGAATGTACCTGACTCCATGTGCAGTTGCATCATGGACTTCCTGACAGTTAGACGGCAGTTCCTGAGACTGGGAAAGCATGTCTCTGACTCCCGGACCATCAGCACGGGAACCCCCAAGGCTGGGTCCTTAGTCCTGTGGGGGTTTTATATCATGTCAAATGGTCACTTGGATATATTTACTTAACCCATGCATGGTATGTGGTTTTTAGTGTTTTATGGTTTTAGAGGCTTGTAAATAACACCCAATAATTTGTTTTGTGCTGGTAGAGGCCTGAAGATAGAGGACACCTGAACAAACAGGTAGGGTCTTTTCCAATAGGAGTCCACCCCTTTTGACAAAGATATATAAACCTGATGCTGTAACACAAAGTCAGAGGATTTCTGCAAATACTCCTCTCTTTGCGCCCGTGATTAAACCTGAGATGATTCATCACACTTGTGGTTGTTTCTGAGAATTAGCAATTCTCAAACTTTTCCACGACACTCCTCTGCTATTCTCCCTGTACACCAAGCAGAACATCAGCTCCCTCACCAAGAAGGCTGATGCACTTCCTGCGCCAACTGATTAAGTTTCACCTCCCTTCAAAGATGTTGAACTACACTGCCATCATGGAATCTATCCTCACATCCTCCATCACGGTCTGGTTTGCTGGAGCGACTGCCAAGGACAAGGCCAAGTTGCAGCATGTCATTCACTCTGCTGAAAAGGTGTTTTATTTTATTTTATTATAGTTAATTCTCAAATTGTGTACATACTCCATATCTGTATATGTTTGCACCAAGACAAATTCTTAGTACTGTAAATTCAATTCAATTCAGTTTTATTTGTATAGCGCCAAATCACAATACAAATCATCTCAAGGCAAAGTGTTGTGCTGTACCTGGCAATAAAACTGATTTGGTCAGGTAGTGTTAAACAACTGCGCCAACATCTGGGCAGGGAAGTTGGGGAAGGTAAAGTGTCCTCTCGGGTTGCCTGAATGTCTCACTCCAGACATTATTACCTACAATTTGAAGTCTGCAGTGTAGCTCTTTCTTTTAGATGACATTTTCACTTGTGTTACACTAGGATTTAAGAGTTTAGCGTCAACATAAGCATTTTACTTTTCGGCAGTACAGTATTATCTTAAATTGAGTCAAGAGTGCAAATAGGGCCATCTAACAGTAGTGACTACTCTTCAAAATTACTGTGAATATAAGTCACTTCAATATATAAGTTCATACTGCAAGCCTGAGGAGTAAAAAATGTGTGATTTATAGTTCAGAAAACATGGCACTTAAAGATTTATTACTGTACGTGCAGAGTTAAAATTTTCATTTCAACGTGTTGTCATGTTCCATGTTCATGTTCTGGACTTCCTGTGTTGGGGCTGTTATTTTGGTTTGGTTTTGGAGAGTGAGAACTGTTTCCGGGTAAGTGATTCCACTTCCTATTGCAAGGGTGTTGTGCTGTGTATGCTGTATAGTTTGTCTACAGATTAGCAACAGACTAGCTTTAGTCTAACACACGTAAAAACTAGCTAAACTCTCTAAACAATTCATTAACCACTACATTCAGGTCACTAAAATTAATCTTGAGTCGGTGTGTAACTTTGCCAAATCAATTTTGGATTCCCTGGTTTTCTCTGCACCCCTCCCCAATCTGACCAGCGATCAGATTTAGCGGTTTAGCGGGTATTTTGTGGGCTTCATAGACAATTGGGCCACTTTCTGGGGAAAACCCGATCTGGTAGCAAGGGATGGCATCAATCCCACTTTGGATGGTGTGGCTGTCATCTCTAAAAATTTGGCCGAGTTTATTAGCCAAGTTTGACAATCCAGAGTGGGGACCGGGATGCAGAGTCTCAGTCTAAAATGCCTTTCTGCAGTTTCCTTAGAGCCGTCACCCCCCTCAAACCACGTAGAGATTGTGTCTTCTCCTCGAACATGACGAATATGTAAATTATACCATGGAGCTAATCTCCTTTGATTCACCAACTTCTTTTTCAGAGGGGCCACAGTATCAAGCGTTTCACGCAGTGAGGCTACAGCACTGTCAACAACATGATCAATTTGATACTGGGATTGAGGCAGCTGCCCTCCACTGTGTTGGTACTTGGCTTAGATGTACAGTGGGTACAGAAAGTATTCAGACCCCTTTAAATTTTTCACTCTTTGTGTCATTGCAGCCATTTGCCAAAATCAAAAAAGTTCATTTTATTTCTCATTAATGTACACTCAGCACCCCATCTTGACAGAAAAAACCAGAAATGTAGAAATTTTTGCAAATTTATTAAAAAAGAAAAACTGAAATATCACATGGTCATAAGTATTCAGACCCTGTGCTCAGTATTGAGCAGAAGCACCCTTTTGTGCTAGTACAGCCATGAGTCTTCTTGGGAAGCCCCCTTGTTCCGAAGCCCCTCCTTTGTTATTTTAGCTGTGTGCTTAGGGTCATTGTCCGGTTGAAAGGTGAACCTTTGGCTCAGTCTGAGGTCCTGAGCACTCTGGAAGAGGTTTTCTTCCAGGATATCTCTGTACTTGGTCGCATTCATCTTTCCTTCAATTGCAACCAGTCGTCCTGTCCCTGCAGCTGAAAAACACCCCCACAACATGATGCTCCCACCACCATGTTTCACTGTAGGGATTGTATTGGGCAGGTGATAAAGCCATAAAGCCCCGACTGGTGGAGGGCTGCAGTGATAGTTGACTTTGTGGAACTTTCTCCCATTTCCCTACTGCATCTCTGGAGCTCAGCCACAGTGATCTTTGGGTTCTTCTCTACCTCTCTCACCAAGGCTCTTCTCCCACGATTATTCAGTTTGGCTGGACGGCCAGGTCTAGGAAGAGTTCTGGTCGTCCCAAACTTTTTCCATTTGAGGATTATGGAGGCCACTGTGCTCTTAGGAACCTTGAGTGCTGCTGAAATTCTTTTGTAACCTTGGCCAGATCTGTGCCTTGCCACAATTCTGTCTCTGAGCTCCTTGGGCAGTTCCTTCGACCTCATGATTCTCATTTGCTCTGACATGCACTGTGAGCTGTAAGGTCTTATATAGACAGGTGTGTGCCTTTCCTAATCAAGTCCAGTCAGTTTAATTAAACACAGCTGGACTCCAATGAAGGAGCAGAACCATCTCAAGGAGGATAAGAAGAAATGGACAGCATCTGAGTTAAATATGAGTGTCACTGCAAAGGGTCTGAATACTTATGACCATGTGATATTTCAGTTTTTCTTTTTTAATAAATTTGCAAAAATTTCTACATTTCTGTTTTTTTCTGTCAAGATGGGATGCTGAGTGTACATTAATGAGAAATAAAATGAACTTTTTTGATTTTGGCAAATGGCTGCAATGACACAAAGAGTGAAAAATTTAAAGGGGTCTGAATACTTTCCGTACCCACTGTAAATAAAGATGGAATCATTTTACTAAATTTATTAACAGCATCATCAGATAAACATCTGCTGTAGTGGAATTTCTTCCAAATGCTGTATGATCTATTATCTTAAATTCAAATGTTATTTAAGAATGGTCTGACAAAAGAGGATTTTGGGGAAAACCTATTAAATGTTCAATTTCGATGCTATAGGTCAGAACAAGAACAAGGGTGTGACTGAAACAGTGGGTGGGTTTATTAACATTTTGAGTGAAACCAATTGAATCTAATATTGAATTAAATGCAGTGCTGAGACTATCATTTTCAACATCTACCTGAATGTTAAAATCTCTCACTATAATGACTTTATCTGAACTGAATCAGACAGGAAGGCTGGAAATTCAGTTAAAAACTCTGAGTAAGGGACAGGTGAACGGTACACAATGACAAGTAGAACTGGAACATGAGCTGGGTTTAGACCGTCGTGAGACAGGTTAGTTTTACCCTACTGATGATGTGTTGTTGCAATAGTAATCCTGCGTTGTTATCCTGTTGTTCCACTGTTGTGCTGACTGCAACCTGACCTGATTCCCAGTGTCTCCTTGGCTTCTGTTTCCTGTGAGTGTCTGTTTTCTGCCTGTTCCCGGCTCCCGTCTTCCGTGTCCCCTTGGCTTCATGCATATATGTGAGTCAGGGTGTTTCCTGGTTGTTTCCTGTGTGAGAGAGCGCACTCCTCTGAGTCTCCGTGGTCTCTCTTAGCTCCTGTGTTCCGTGTTCCCAGCTATCCTGCTTCCCTGAGTCCTGTCCTGAAACCCTCACTGTTCCTGCGCTCATGTGTTCTCTAAACTCTGTCCCAGTGTCTGCATTCCTAGACACCCTTGTACATACTTCAGTTAGTATTTAACTTACCTGTGACAATAAAGTGTCTTCGTCTGCAACGTGGGTCCGTGCAAACTTATTACACACCAACATACGTGACACTCAGAGTGCAGCTCAAGAGGAAAGTAAACTTGGGCCTTCTATATGAAAGCACTGTACTGTTCACCTCCACCAAACCTTCCCTATAGTGTCTGGGGTTACTTTTTCTGTAGGAAAAGGTAGAAGGTCATTCATTCTAAAAGTACATTGTATCAGAAAACAATCAAGCAATCAAATACATTGCTTACAAAACGTGTCTGTTTGCCGTTCAGCTGCACAGGACTGTGAACTTCCAGTAAAAGAGCCACTGAATTTCTGACATATTTTGGCATTCCCTGTTTTTCCATGTTTGTGTATAAATGTTTATCAACCCTACCTTCTCCAGGTCTGGTTCTCTCAAAGCTAAGGCCAACTCATTATTATCCATAACAGATGCTGCAGCCACATCAAGAGGAGTTGAGCCTCGCATAGATGGAGATGCTGAGGAGAAGAGAAGAAAGGGAAAGTATTTCTAGAGCAACAGTTAAATGGTTTGAGGAGTGTATTACCAATAAATCATTAGAGTATTGAATATAAAACAATAAAACAAGAGTGCATCTGTTTCATCCTACAGCCTACATGGTTTTAGCACTAAATGTCTAACTGTGGTCTGGTTTTTCAAAATGTTTTAGATTTTTTTCTTAATACAAATGACGGTAACTCATTACACTTATTTTGAAATAGGAAGTCAATGGTTAACTGTGTTGGATGATTAGTTAGTTTCTCAACAGAAGCAAACAAGACTTACTGATAGTCCTGTTGGTGATAGAGAGCTCAAAAGAGCTATAGACCTGAAGCCAGAGAGGGCTTTTTTTTTACCTTTTTAGATGGAATCAATAAGTTCCATACTTCTACTATAAAAAGATTAAAAAGTGAACCAACAGTCTCCTGTTAAGCTTACCAACACAGACATAATTTCCCTACAAAGAAAAATAGTATCATTTATGTACTGTTTTTGACTGAAACTAATCTGGTCTTCCCCCACAGCTTCCCCCCCACCTATAGTCAGCCAATAGTATCCATTCTTGTACTCAAATATACACTCAGGGAACTCAGGAATGTCATCTCTCTTCTGTATGGTTGGTTGCAGGTTAACAGCTTGCTGGCTGTGATTTCCAACAGGAATTTCAATTAAAGGCATCCAGTGCTGCTTGAAAGTTTGTGAACCCTCCAGACATGATCAGGTTTTGTGTAAAAAAAATAAATAAAATAAAACTTAATCATCCAAAACCCAATTTGTGAAGTAGACTTCCAAATGATGGACACAAACAAAAAAGGATATATTGTCATTATTAATTGAACAAAAACTGGAAATTTGACTTGTGCAGAATTATGTGAACCCTTTTATTTAGTAGCTTGTGGCACCTCCTTTTGCAGCCATTATGTCAACTAAACGTCTTCTGTAACCACTGTCCAGTCTCTCACATCTGTCTTTGGGGATTTTTGCTCACTCCTTGCAGAACTCAGCCAGTTGAGAGAGGTTGGAAGGACATTTGGCATGTACCGCCCGCTTCAGGTCTAGCCACAACATTTCGATTGGATTGAGATCTGGATTTTGACAAGGCCAATTAAGAGTGTGAACCTTTTTTCTTTAAAACCATTCTTTGGTGGATTTGCTTGAATGCTTAGGGTCGTTGTCTTGTTGCATCACCCATTTTCGGCCTCGCTTCAGCTCTCTGACCGATGGCCAGAGATTCTCTTCAAGAATTTGTTGATTGGTCTGAGTATTCAAGTTTCCCTGAATAATGTGGAGTCGCCCTGGCCCGGAGGCGGAAAAGCAACCCCAGACCTTCACATTTCCACCACCATGCTTAATTGTTGGGATGAGGTTCTTTTGCTGGAATTCAATGTTGTCTTTTCTCCAAACATGGCGGCTTTGATTATGACCAAATAAATCTATTTTGGACTCATCTGTCCAAAGAATGGACTTCCAAAAGGCCTCTGGTTTGTCCAAATGCTCTCTGGCAAAGTTGAAATGGGCAGCTTTGTTCTTTTTTGAGAGAAGAGGCTTCTTTCTAACAACCCTCCCATAAATGTCATGCCTGTTCAATTTTTGCCTGATTGTAGACACATGTACATTTACCCCAGATGCTGCCAGAGAGGTCTGCAACTCTCTAAAGGTGATGTGTGGGTTGGCCTTTACCTCATTTATTATTTTTCTGGTGCTTCTTGATGATAATTTTGATGGGCGTCCACTTCTAGGCAGAGTTGTGGTCATGTTGAATGCCCTCCATTTGTAGATGATTTGTCTTACAGTGGATGGATGGCGTTGGAATCTCTTGGAGATGGTCTCTTAGCCTTCCCCAGACTGGTGGGCAGTCACCACCTTCTTCCTGATGTCCTCGGATATCTCCTTTCCTCTTGGCATTGTTTGACTCCTTGGCACCACAGTGGTTTGGTTGGTTTCCTCTCTCTTTTAATCAGTGTTTCCCAATAACTTTCCTAAGGATGTCTAATTTGATTGGTCTGCTTAACTGATTAATTAAGCACCCAAATGTGTTTCACCTGACTCTGTTGCCCGCTGGACTTTACCAATGCAGCTGGGGCTTCAATTACTTTTAATAATAATAACTCAATCTTTCATGTCATTTTTTCGCTACTCACAAAATTCCCTCTAAAGAAACATATGCAATTGATCATCATACATCTGACATTTAATTTCTAAAAAGCAGGTGATGTAAAAATAGGGTCATGGTAAAACAACAGAAAACTCTGAACAGATCAAGCGGTTCACAAACTTTCCAGCAGCACTGTATATTTCTGAATGAAGTCTTCTCCTCTGCTTTTTCCAATAAAAGAACACACCTTAACATTGGCAACAGAAAAAAAGTAGTGGGTCCAAAAATTTTAGTTAATTGAGTGCACTATATAGTGACTGAGGGGTTAGGGACTAGAGTGGACATTCAGACACAGCCATTGTGTGTGAACCCTTTTACTGCAAAACATCGACAATTGTAAACAGACCACAAAATTCCCTCTGGGATCTTCCATATGAAGATGAAAAACATTCAATCATATCAGATAATCATTAAAAATAATTGTATGATGGATTACAAGAGTTTGTTTACAGTTCTCTATGAGATTAGAGGTCTCCTGTAGCTTTCAATATCACTTGAGGGAAATTGCAGCCAACAGAAGCCACAATCATTCACATACATATATAATCAAACCACCAACTATGCAGTTAGCTGCCACCCTATCAATAGAATTCTACTCTATGTCATTAGCAAGGTCCTATGAAGGATGCAGTCTACAAAGGTGCAGCTTTCATAGACTGCACAGGCTGAACTATGGGCTGACCCGAAATGAGACAGCCTATTCTTGGAGAATTTTCTGTTTGTGTCACCTATTGCTTCTGCCCCTACTATTGAGGAAGAACCTCAGGTTTCGAAAAAAAACTGAGAAAAAGATAATACATGAACTGAGGTAAAATTGCTGACTTTCAGCTTTGATTTAGGAAAAACAACAGACACAGCACATTGAGGACAAGGCACATTACAATACACACTCACCAAGGCCAACACTGCTGTTCTCTAGCAGGTAGCTGAGATGGTCAAACATGGCTTTCTGGTTTTGACGACTGATTCGACAGAAATAACAGAGAAATCGACAACAGTTGGCCACCATTTTAGGAAAGGTTATTTCCTGCAAAAATACAAACAACATGTACAAAAGTCATGCACCACTGACCACTCATCATAACTGGTATATATTTTTCAAAGTGTTCTATCATCCTTTTATTTGTTTTAATTAATTTTATTTATTTGTTTATTTGAATACATGTAGTTCATAAAAAGTACACTTTAAAAAAAGAAAAAAAAAACATGACTGAACTATGACACAATTTGCCCCTGAGATCATTTTGTGTCTGTGTGGTCAGTTGGAGGCTCTGTGAGGTTATATACTTTTGCTAGAAAGTTTCACTTTATGGGATGCTTTGCAGATGAACTACAGGGGCCCACTGAGCCTGTTCCAGTTCAATACAGTAATTAGTATATGTTTTTAAAACACTTTGGGGAAAATTAAAAGTAAGGCACTAGATGATTTTCTTTCTGACTTTTATTTAAGCAAGGCTCATACTCAGGATGCAAATGATAACGTGCTGGGTCTAGGCTACCACTGAGGACTTGGCATTATTTTTAATGTTGCTGAGCAGGTTGTCCAGGCCAGCAACTTTATGTTTATTTTATTTCAAGTCAAGTAGTCAAGGAGCTTTTAATTTGTCATTTCAATTATCTACAGTGAATACAGTGCACAGTGAGGTAAAAAGATGAACCTCCAGGAACCGTGATGCTATATAAAATAATACAAGTACAGATCTACACTAGACTACACATATCTAATAATTAACAAAGAGCCCTAAGCTACATTTACTAGCAAATATTTGATGCATGAGTCAGACTTGAGTCATACTAGTTTGGTTTGCTGCTACTAGCTGAGCTTTCTTTTACTGCTGTATGGGCTTGTCCAAGCCAGCACCAATTCTTGAGGTAGGCTTGAGGTTCATTAAAGGTTCATTAAAGATTAGTCTATAAAGAGCTCTGTCAAAACTCTGAATGACCTCAGACCCATGACTCTCACCTCCCTTGTGATGAAGGCTATGGAGAGAGTCATTAAGAACCACATCATCAAGGAAACCAACCCACTGATGGACCCTCTCCAGTTCATGTATCGCACAGACAGGGGTGTTTGATGCAAAAATCTTATCATGGACTCTGTGCACAATCATCTGGAACAGCCCATTACCACTGCTACACTCCTGTTTGCCCCCATCAACACTCTACAGCCACAAATCCTAGCAGAGAAACTTCCCACTCGTTTCCACCTGGATGACTGGCTAATCCTGTGAATCATAGATTTCCTGAATAACAGATCTCAGAGAATGCTGGTCAATAACACTTACTCTGACCTCTCCTTTACTTCCACTGCCTCTCCTCAGGGCTGTGTCCTGCCTTTTGGGATGCTGGAACACATTGTTGATCCTTCTATATTTTGTAGGCCCAACTCAACGAAACACCATTTTTGAGAAGGTTGCCCACCTCATGACCTCGTAGACCTGCCTGGACTCTCACATCCACACACAAGCTCCAAAGGGCTTGTGAATTTAGTCCAAAGGGACTGCTGTTGTTATTTCTCCTTAGGTTAATGTATCTGGTAGCATTAGCAGGATTGTGCCGAGAGGACAGAAAGCAACTTAGGATGTTATCTGCACTCAGGTATTCAAGGGGTAGCAAGGTGGAGCAGTGTTTATCACTGTTGTGTTACAGCTTCCCTGTGTCTGTGTAGGTTTTCTACAGGTATTGTACATTCCACCCACAGTTCAAAGACATGTTAGGGAGTTATGTATTTTGCTGACTCTAAATTGCCCACAGGTGTGTGAGAGTGGTTTTTAGCTATATTCATTTACACTGCCACATAGCAGGCTTAGATCTTTATTCATACTACATTATATACTACTCAATACTACTCAAATATTCTCTCATTTCATCTATTTTAGAATTTGCAGATTGTTACTACACATATCTGTGATGCTCTCTTTACCAAATCTTTGTGTGTACAGCACATAGTGTCCTGTGCCAGACTTGCATTTGTGTTTGGCACACAAGCAGGATAAAACAAAGTTCTAGTAGTGAATCTATAAAAAATAAATTTTGATACCATAGACTGCTTAAAGCTGTGCTTCCTTGAACATAGCAAACTGATCATTGATGAATTCAGAATCAGTACTACTAATGGGGCTTTTACATTAGCTCTACTTGACTTGATTCGACTCGGTTTTTGGGGGGTTTCCCACTAGGTGGCCATGGTTCCAAGCAAGCTGAGCTGATACTAAAATGTGACATCAACAGACTGTGGGCCACCCATTGGACAGGGAGTGGCGTCAATGGAAGAGTGACAGCGCACCGCAGCACTCTGCAGGCCGGAGGAGTGTAGGGCTGGGATAATGTATAAGAAAACACATCTACAATTTTACTTCTTCTTACCCTCACATGTCCGGATTATGTTTCAGTCACTACTGACAACAGGTCCACGCAGGCACTGCTGTGGCTATTTATATCATTAGTGATAGTAAATGTTGAAAATCACAGTGTTGAATATTTGGCACTCTTAAGAGTCATTTTAAATAGTTTTGTAAACTTCCTTTAAAGTCTGTTGTCTAGCTTTGCAGTTTGTGTACCTCATACCTTGGAGTCTCCTCCACCAAGTACATTGACCATGACTTCCATGACAGTTTCATGCATCCCAAGAGCTCTCATAAGATTAGGATGCTGGTAGAACACCTTGTTGTTCATGATATCACTGCAGAGAAAGAATAAGGAATTAGAGGTTTAATGTAGTTTTATGTCAGCAAATGATGCCACTGAATGGTGTTGTGGTTTGTACTGTCATTTCACACCAAGAAGGTTCTGAGTTTGTATTGGTTTCGACCCAGGACCCAGAGTTTGCAAATCCTCTCTGTGTCTATGTGACTTTTCTCTGGGTTCTCCAGCTTATTCCCACACTCCAAAGAGTGGCTTGGTTAACCCAAAGTTAACCTATTCAAGCTGCATCTTTGTTTTTATGACACTAGACACGAGGCGTTTGTAGCAGTATACACATGCTATACATCCACATAACTAGAAGAACATCTGCTTAAAGCTCAACAAAATTTTGTTTTAAATTTTAGGAAAACAATTCAATCAACAAGCAGTTAAATGGCTACAAATCAAAAACAAGCTAAAGCTGCAAGACATGAAATATGTCATGAACAATTTCATAAAATACATGCTAATGCAACAAGCAGTGCACTGTTTGAAAACTAACAGTAAGCAGATTCCAACAATACAAGTCCTATTTCTGTTCCGCTAAAACTCACTGAAAGACCAGCCAAAGCATTGCAGAAATAAATATAATAAAGTATGAAGTAATTAATTTTGTCTTACCTTTGCTGTTTTCTGATCAAAAGTTATTTTTGTATAAAAGAAACTTCTGCTATCATCTACTTCATTGTTTTGTGTTAAACTGACATGATTCCAACTAGGATCCATGGACTTTTCTTCCCTTGAGATGACTCCACTCAATTGAGCACAACTGGATTGTGCCTATGCATTTCTCAATTAAAAGCTATATAAACTTTGCTCTGGTTTATTTCATTCTTGGTACAAGTGAGAATCGGATGTTTTTATGCTTTCTTCGGATGCAAGAACATAATTCTAGAGGGGATTTTCAATATACAGTGGGTACGGAAAGTATTCAGACCCCTTTAAATTTTTCACTCTTTGTGTCATTGCAGCCATTTGCCATTTGGTCGAAGGAACTGCCCAAGGAGCTCAGAGACAGAATTGTGGCAAGGCACAGATCTGGCCAAGGTTACAAAAGAAATTCTGCAGCAGTCAAGGTTCCTAAGAGCACAGTGGCCTCCATAATCCTCAAATGGAAGAAGTTTGGGACGACCAGAACTCTTCCTAGACCTGGCCGTCCAGCCAAACTGAGCAATCGTGGGCGGAGAGCCTTGGTGAGAGAGGTAAAGAAGAACCCAAAGATCACTGTGTCTGAGCTCCAGAGATGCAGTAGGGAGATGGGAGAAAGTTCCACAAAGTCAACTATCACTGCAGCCCTCCACCAGTCAGGGCTTTATGGCAGAGTGGCCCGACGGAAGCCTCTCCTCAGTGCAAGACACATGAAAGCCCGCATAGAGTTTGCCAAAAAAAAACATGAAGGGCTCCCAGACTATGAGAAATAAAATTCTCTGGTCTGATGAGACCAAGATTGAACTTTTTGGCGTTAATTCTAAGCGGTATGTGTGGAGAAAACCAGGCACTGCTCATCACCTGCCCAATACAATCCCTACAGTGAAACATGGTGGTGGGAGCATCATGTTGTGGGGGTGTTTTTCAGCTGCAGGGACAGGACGACTGGTTGCAATTGAAGGAAAAATGAATGCGGCCAAGTACAGAGATATCCTGGTAGAAAACCTCTTCCAGAGTGCTCAGGACCTCAGACTGGGCCGAAGGTTCACCTTTCAACAGGACAATGACCCTAAGCACACAGCTAAAATAACAAAGGAGTGGCTTCGGAACAACTCTGTGACCGTTCTTGACTGGCCCAGCCAGAGCCCTGACCTAAACCCAATTGAGCATCTCTGGAGAGACCTGAAAATGGCTGTCCACCAACGTTCACCATCCAACCTGACAGAACTGGAGAGGATCTGCAAGGAAGAATGGCAGAGGATCCCCAAATCCAGGTGTGAAAAACTTGTTGCATCATTCTCAAGAAGACTCATGGCTGTACTAGCTCAAAAGAGTGCTTCTACTCAGTACTGAGCACAGGGTCTGAATACTTATGACCATGTGATATTTCAGTTTTTCTTTTTTAATAAATTTGCAAAAAATTCTACATTTCTGTTTTTTTCTGTCAAGATGGGGCGCTGAGTGTACATTAATGAGAAATAAAATGAACTTTTTTGATTTTGGCAAATGGCTGCAATGACACAAAGAGTGAAAAATTTAAAGGGGTCTGAATACTTTCTGTACCCACTGTAAATTTAATGAAATCCAAAATTTTTGTTGTGTTCCATCTTAATTTGCTCTTTACATATTTAAGAATTCACATTTACAGTAATCACCAAAGTTGCACCTTTACTTTGATACCAATAATATCCATGTAGACCTTGTAGATGCAGAGAATAATTATTTTTTTTTGATGTGTCACTTTCAAGCAGGAGTCTTAAAACAATGGTCCAGGGTTTGACAGGTTAAAGTCTCTAAGAGATTTGTGGAAAAAAAAACCCAAAATGTAGAACGGCAAATAAAATAAAAACATGGGCCAGGTAAGGGCACACTCACCCAAGTCCTCTTATCATCAGTTTCTCCTCCTCTCTTCCCATGCGAACACTTAGTAGGGATCTGATCTGTCCCAGAGCAGCCAATAGGTTGATGGTATCCTCGATTGATACTGAATTTATAGTGTATGTCTTAGGAAGAGCCCGCACCTGTACAGAGAGAGGGAAACACACGTTTCCTTTGCTCTGAAAGACTGGATTTTACTATGATCAGCTGTCCCACCTTGTAGACAATTTAATAAATAATTTCTCCCTCCATAGGGGCTCACAGACATTAAGGTGTTTCCTGGGTATGAGAATTCACTTCCTGTTACTAACATTTAGTGCTGTGTGTTTCTGTACAGCTTGTTTACAGATTAACTTTAGTCTAACACACCTAAAAACTAACTAGATTCTCTGTACAACAACTTAACTCCTAAATTGTTACATATTCCTGCACTAGTGAAGTACCATTCTTTGTTTTGTCCAGCACCTCTTGCTATTTCCAGACTTATCTTGTTAGTTCTGGCTCAATAGCCTCTGTGCTGTCTTTCAGTCCAGCTTTTTCCAGCCACCGGTAGGACTTTTCGATATCAGCCACTTCTTGTATCTGTCGGTGGTACATGTCGTGCAGGGGTTTGTCCTGCCATGATGGTTCTTGCTCCTGTTCCTCTGCATCGGGCTTCTGTTGCCTGAGATATTCACTAAGTATTCCATCACTTGGGGCCATCTTCCTGATGTACTCATGGATCTATGCGGTTTCATCTCGGATGGTGGCTCTGACACTCACCAGTCCCCGGCCTCCTTCCTTCCTCTTAGCGTACAGTCTCAGGATGCTGGATTTGGGGTGAAGTCCTCCATGCATTGTGAAGAGCTTCCTTGTCTTGACATCAGTGGCTTCTATGTCCTCTTTTGGCCAGCTTATTATGCCAGCGGGGTATCTGATGACCGGCAGGGCATAGGTGTGGATGGCTTGGACCTTGTTCTTCCCATTTAGCTGACTTCTTAGGGCTTGCCTTACTCTCTGTAGGTATTTGACTGTGGTTGCTTTCCTTGCGGCTTCTTCTTGGTTCCCATTTGCCTGTGGGATTCCAAGGTACTTGTAGCTTCCCTCAACATCTGCTATGCGGCCTTCTGAGAGTTCAACTCCTTCAGTCTTGACAACCTTCCCTCTCTTTGTTATCATTCGACCACACTTGTCCAGTCCGAATGACATTCCAATGTCATTGCTGTATATCCTGGTGGTATGGATCAGTCAGTCAATGTCTCGCTCATTCCTGGCATACAGCTTGATGTCATCCATGTACAGGGGGTGGCTGATGGTTGCCCCATTTCGCAGTCGGTATCCAAGGCCAGTCTTAGTGATGATCTGGCTGAGGGGGTTCAGGCCTATGCAGAACAGCAGCGGGGACAGAGCATCTCCTTGGTAGATGCCGCACTTGATGGAGACTTGTGCAATCGGCTTGAGGTTGGCCACTAGGGTTGTTTTTCACAGTCCCATTGAGTTCCTTATGAAGGTTCTTAGGGTTCTATTGATGTTGTTGCTTGACAGGCATTCCAGGATCCATGTGTGAGGCATTGAGTCGTAGGCTTTCTTGTAGTCAATCCAGGCGGTGCACAGGTTGGTCTGTCTGGTCTTACAGTCTCGAGTGACTGCTTTATCCACCAGTAGTTGATGTTTTGCTCCCCTGGTGTCCTTACCCATCCCTTTCTGGGCTCCGCTCATGTATTGAGCCATGTGCCTACTCATCTTAGCCGCTATGATGCCCAACAGGAACTTCCATGTTGTGCAGAGGCAGGTTATCGGACGGTAGTTGGATGGGACTGCTCCCTTTTGGGGGGTCCTTCAGGATCAGGACTGTCCTGCCTTCAGTTAGCTCACTCTGGGTGAGTCCCATCCATTAGCAGCTGGTTCATTTGAGCTGCCAGGCGCTCATGGAGGGCAGTTAGCTTCTTCAGCCAGTAGGTGTGGATCATGTCAGGTCCCGGTGCTGTCCAGTTCTTCATGTTTGAGACCCTTTCTTGGATATCTGCCGTTGTGATGGTTACTGGTGCCTGTTCAGGGAGGTTGCTGTGGTCTGCTCTCAGGTCTGCCAGCCACTGGGCATTGGTGTTATGTGATGCCTCCCTCTCCCATATGTTTTTCCAGTATTGTTCAGTGTTGTATCCCCCCTGACCTTGCGTCCTGGCTCCCCCTTGCCGTAGCATTTGTGTTGTATTTCTTCGATCTCTAGATGTGATACCAGTTGCCATTTGCAGATGTTGGAACACTGAGCTACTAGATGTTTTGGCCCTAGTATAGATGGTGGGTTTCGAAGTTTCCATAGGTACCACATCCTCTTCATGTAACCCCTATCGCTGGGGTTACTCGTAGTAGCATTCCAACAGCTCTGTGTTGTCAGCCCCCGTCCACAAGTGTCTTATCCAGTAGCCCATTTCTCACCAGGTTGCTCTGGTCCCCTAGCACCTGACGCGGACCTTGTTGACCCGGGCGACGTCCAAGCCGGTATGACTCCAGTATTTCTAGGCTAGTAGCGTTAAGGACCTTGCCTAAGGGCCCACACTGGTGATGCCCTGGTCGGGATTTCTTGTCCCATTTTGACTTTGGGACCTCCTGCCCATACTCGGCACAGATGTTCCTGTACACTATGCCAACCACTTTGTTATGGCATTCCTTTTATGCCCTGCATGCTAGCATCTTATAACCTGCTGCTTGATTGTCTCAGGGGTATCTTTGCACAACCTGCACCTGGGGTCCTGCCTGGTGTCGTAGACCCCAGCCTCTATTGCCTTACTCTCTGTAGGTATTTGGCTGTGGCTGGCACTGATCCCATCTTATCAACTTTTAGTGTGTCTCTGTCAAAAGGCTGTATCTGCTGTGATTAAGTTATGAACCAGCAGCACTGCTGATGACAGCAGCGTCTCTCAGCACTCATGGATATCCTTCTGGAAAGGCCTGTTGCTTTAGTTTCTCCAGTCATTTATATTATTCCCTTTCAGTAGTATAGTAGGATGGCTGAACATATTTCTTCATAAATCAAGTTTTTCTCAAAGACATATAGCCATTTCTTATACTCTCTGATATAGTTTGTATATGAATGGGTAGAAAGTTGTACAAAGGTGAAGAAGTAAATGTAAATTTGCATGATATCCTACTTTATGGTATTGCACTAACAAATTTTTCAGAAGTTGTTGCATTTACATGAAGCCATACACAAATTTGACTAACACTGCTATCAAAGTTGAATGCAACAAAGTAAAAGGGACTTAAATTATACAGTCATTCTGATAAAATGAACACACACACTCATACCCACCTGTCCTCCAATGCCATCATATTGGCGATGCAGCAGGACAAACATGGCTCTGACCAGCTCTGGATCCTCAATAACTGACTCTTGAGCCCAGCGCACCATTGTATCTGAAATCAGTTGCTGTAATGTACCTGTAGACAGAGGAAGAATTAAAAGGTGCTGGTGATAGGGGTCCATAATCTTCACTGAAATTTATTTGTTGTTAACTAATGACTGATTTTATTTGTTGTAAAACACTTTGTGTACAATTATATTGTCTATAAGTGTTTGATCTGATTTGATTTTATAAGTAACTTGTAAAACTAATAAAGTTGGACATAATTTATGTTATATTCTGGTAAACCAACCCATTAGAGAAGACACTTTTGTTCAAAGAAATGTACAAATGAGGTACAATCCAAGCTGCAGTAGATCAGGAAAAAGCATTTTAGTTGTGTAAAGAATTTCAGAAGAGGCAGGTGATCAGGTGATTTTTGAGGAAAGAAGAAGCCCTCTCTGGCACTGTCATGATCGATGTCTTAGTTTCCTGTTTTGGACTTTTATCTTATCGCCTGTGTTAATCTCAGGTTGCTTTATGTTAATCTCCTTGGATTAGTCTTGCCTGAGTGTAATTGTCCCCTGTGTGTGCATGTATGTATACCAGCCCTGTCCTTTTGTTCGCTGCCAGATCGTACTGAGTACAGCGCAGAACCACAAGAGACTGAGAATCGTCCGAGTACTGTGAGCTTTCTGTGACCTGACTCTTTCCCTGAGTGTGGCTATTCTCCCCTGTATCTCCTTGGCTTTCTCCTGGTTCCAGACTCTGGTGTTTCCTGGTAGGGCTTCAGGTTGAGAAAGCACACTGTCCCAAGTCTCCCAGGTCTCTCACTGTTCTTGTGCTCCGCATCTCTAGACTCCAGTGCTTCACACACACACACACACACACACACACACACACATGCATGCATGCATGTACGCACACACACACACACACACACACACACACACACACACACACACACACACACACACAACCCCCCCAATAAATAATTAGTTAATTACTTTATTACCTTATTAATTACTTTATGAATTACTATTAATCAATATAATTTAAATAATCTCAAATTTAATAGCTGCTGTAACAACTGAATTTCCCCTTGGGGATTAATAAAGTACTTCTTCTTCTTCTTCTTCTTCTTCTTCTTCTTCTTCTTCCCTGGCTCCAGCTTTCTCTGCTTCTGCTGGCTCCAGCTTCTCTGTGAGTAAGTCACGCTTCCCTGATTCTCCTGTATTTCTCCGTCTTCCGGTGTTCCACATCACTGGACTCCAGTGCCCCTGGTTCCTTATCCAGTTTCCCCGGTTCCAAGTTTCCTGGCTAACCTGTCTCCCAGTCTTATCCCGCATTCCTGAACTCCACTGTAAATACTTTCGTTCTTCTGAGTTTCCCTGGTGTAAAAAATAAAATCTTTCATCTGCAAACTTGAGTCCAAAATAAATTTACTTACATTTTACTACAAATTTACTGAGGAGATTTTAGGCAATGTTATTAGGAAGCACTCTATTAATTACCACTGCTATGCAGATGACACTCAGCTGTAGCTATCTATGGAACCTGTTAATACAAACCAGTTAACCAGACTTCAAGCGTGTCTAACTGACATAAAGCCCTGGATGTAACGTTCTACTTTTAAATTCAGAGAAAACAGATGTTATTGTATTTGGGCCTAAAAACCTCAGAAATAACTTTTCTAAAATTATAGCTACTTTAGATCGCATAGCCCTGGCCTCCAGCACTACTGTAAAAACCTTGGAGTTATTTTTGACCAGGACATGTCCTTTAACTCACACATAAAACAAATCTCTAGAACTGCCTTCTTTCACCTGCGCAACATTTCCAAAATTAGGAACATCCTGTCTCAAAATGATGCAGAAAAACTAGTCCATGCATTTGTTACCTCAAGGCTAGATTACTGTAACTCATTACTATCTGCATGTCCCAATATCTCCATAAAAAGCCTCCAGTTAATCCAGAATGCTGCAGCCAGAGTCCTGACAGGAACTAGCAAGAGAGATCATATTTCTCCTGTATTAGCTTCTCTTCATTGGCTCCCTGTAAAATCCAGAATAGAAATTGAAATCCTTCTTCTCACATACAAATCCCTTGAAATGATTAAGCTCCTTCATACCTTAAAGACCTCATAGTACCATATTATCCCAATAGAGCACTTCGCTCTCAGAGTGCAGGTCTACTTGTGGTTCCCAGAGTTTCCAAAAGTAGAATGGGAGGCAGAGCCTTTAGCTATCAAGCTCCTCTCCTGTGGAACCAGCTCCCAGTCTGGGTTCAGGAGGCAGACACTCTCTGTACTTTTAAGGCTAGACTTAAAGCCTTCCTCTTTGAAAAGTGTATAGTTAGGGCTGGCTTCAGGTAACCCTGAACCTCCTTTAGTTATGTTGTTATAGGCCTAGACTGCCCGAGGACCATTGGTGCACTGAACTCCAATACCCTAACCCTCCCCTCCCCTCCCTTCCCTTCCCCTCTCCTCCTCTCCTCCCTCCTCACATACACTATTCACAAAAAGTTAGGGATATTCGACTTTCAGGTGAAATTTATGGAAAATGTAAAAAGTTCATACTACAGTGATATTATATCATGAAAGTAGGGCATTTAAGTAGAAGTATGCAATGGTAATTTCTTCATCTCAAACAATTTATTGAAACAAAAGCTAACAACAGTGGTGGGTATACCACAACAAAAAATTTCAATGTCTCAATAACTTGTCAATTGTTAGGTGTCGTCTTGGTCTCATGATGTCAAAATGTGAATAGCATGATGAAGAGGACTGTTTAAATACGAACTGTCATTGAACCAGAACATTTAGTGGTCGATGGTCATGGATCAGACACTTGTTGATTTTTGTGGTTAATCACCTTGTTAAAGAACACCATGTTATGCAATAAGTACTGAAACATTGAACAGTTGGACGTGTGCATTCAAAAGTTTAGAGAAGGTCAAATTAAGTTCAGCTGTAAGGGTTATAGTGCATTTTAGTTGCATTCTGAAATTCTGAAAAAGTCAAATATTCCTAACTTTTTGTGAGTAGTGTATATATTCCATCATTGAATGTCACTAACTTTGTGCACTCTCTCTCTCTCTCTCTGTACCTTCTGCAGGTGTCCCTGGTTCTGGAGCTATATATTGCTGATGTGCAGTTACTGGCCCCACCAATCTGCAGTGTCTATTTGTTGCTTTTCTTTTTGTTGTTCCGGTCGAGGCAGATGGCTGCCCACACTGAGCCTGGTTCTGCTGGAGGTTTTTTCTTCCATTAAAGGGAGTTTTTCCTCTCCACTGTTGCCAAGTGCTTGCTCATAAGGGATTTGTTGGGTTTTTTGTAAAGTGCCTTGAGATGATTGTATTGTGATTTCGTGCTATACAAATAAAATTGAATTGAAAATTGAACTAAATTGACACCAATCATAACAGGCACATTCTTTGACTAGAAAAACAAGAAGCCTTTTACCAAAAAGGAACTTGGAAAAAAAAACCATTTTACCCTCCTGTATTAATTTCATGTTAATTAGTTTTTGTGTATAAAATTATCACCACGTTATAATGATTTTAATTCATAATAATACATCTCCTAATGTTGTAATAGATCTTTACATCATTTTAAGTATGTGTGAATATTAGTTAACTTCTTTTTACCCTTTCTGGAGTCATTGACCTGAGTTTATACAACTCATTTTTGAATAACAAAGTATAATATATGGATTATTTTGAATATAATAAATACTTATATTGTGCTATATAGCACAGACTATAATATGTCATAGTTTAAGGGCAAAAGACATTTATTTTGAAATCACAGAAAAAAGATCTGTAAAGGCTATAGTTCTTGGGTCTGTTCCTCAGTTGGGTAGTTAATAGAACTAAGTCCCTAAAAATGTTTGTCTGAAAGTGCCTACTGTAATTTAAATGTTCAAATCTACCTCACAGAGAACTTACTGGATCTCTTGTCTTTTTGCTCCTTCGGCAGGTTGGCCATCCTCCTCTTCAGATAAGCCACTTTCTCCACTAGTGATATGAGTCGACCGCGGAGAGTGAAGTCACTGTCACTGTCTATACCTCTATCTTCATCCAACTCTATACCTGGAGAATGGAGAAATCAGTGCACACTGTATTTTTTGTTTCATGAATATATACTGTAGAGATCAATCTAATTTCCTTAATGTTTGGTTGAGGGGTAATGTGTACCACAGTGTCTCATCAGATCTTCATGGAAGTTGAGCAGCTGTTCTTGAATGTATTCAGGACAGGGACACTCCTGCTTCTCATCCTTAAAATTCAGCAGCATGTTGATCTGCAGACCCATATTCAGGGGTGACAAGTTCATTAAACATCTTTCCAATAAACCCTGGATTACATCAATGAAATCCAACATACATTTGGTCTTTTGATTGTGATGTTGGGAACATGTCTACTACCATTTGGCTTGGGTCAGCTGCACATTTAAATAGCTAAGAACCAAAGCAGCAAAGAATAGGTCACTGAAGATTGATACGGTAAGTCTGATCAGTTTAGAATGGGAGACAAAGTTAACTAACTAATGTCCAGGGTTAGAAGGCTTCTTCTGAATATCAGTATTTAGGGTTTCCCCTTTATTCTTCATTCGGATTACTCATTGGTTTCCGCAAAATGGTCCATAATCTTTCTATGGTCCATACTAATAGGTGTGATATAATATGGTAATTTGCTGATCTTAGCTCCTCTTTTCAATGTCTTTAAATTCTCAGCTTTGCTTCTCCCTTCTGTATGCTGTTCTAGTCTGCTTACATTATGCTTTACAGTCCCTTGTTTACTAATTTCTAGAGACATTATGCGACTTTATGCAACTAAATTTACTCTAATAATAGTCTTAATTTTCTTATTGTCTATTCTGACCTATATTTTCTAACCTATTCTTCTGTGTTCTTTTGTCCTCCAGCCTAGTCTAACTCTTCTTCATTTGATTTCCCACCTGTTCCTGTGGAGGTGACCTGAACTCTTTTGTCTTCTTGGCAGTGAGGGCTGCAGACATATTGAGTGCCAGCATCACCTCATTGTAGCGGAACCTCTGGTTGTCTTGGAGACAGGCCACAAAGTCATCAGAGAAAGCAACCACTGCTTCAATACGATGACGCACCTGACAGTCACACAGGTACTGCAGCACATGGCACATCTAGACACACAGACACAGACACACACACACACACACACACACAGAAGGAAGGTGTCAAAATCATTATCATTATGATTCACACAGTTCTTATAAATTAGAAAAATTTAAAAGGCCCTGTTTTGAAATAGCTAAAATCATGAAAACAAAGATAACCAAACTGAGTCTAAAATAAAAAATATGAATTGTGTTTGTAGTCTTACACTTATTTTTTAGATCTCTTAGGTCTTACCATTGCTCTTTTTTTAGATACTTTTTATTGCTTCCAAACATTAAGAAAAAATGAATTACATATATACTGTTAGCATAATTGTTAGTATAGAGTAAGTTAGTCTTTCCATTGCTATACAAGAAGACAATTCTTTAATCCAGAGTGACAGAGATGGACCATGAGTACTTTTCCAGTAAATAGCAATCAGGCGTTTCGCATGTAATAGACACAGGTTTACAAACTTCTGTTCATATGTTTTCAAAGATAAGGCAGATGGAAAAAGACCAAGAATACAAATTTTGGGGAAGACAGGATTTCTTTACCAATAGTTCTAGAAATTACACTTACACACTTACATTTAGTTCTTTCCAAAAGGACTTCCTCTCCTCCCATCTCACATGTATATTCCACCATTGAATGTCACTAACCTTGTGCTCTCACTTTCCCCTAGTTTGTGCTCTCTCCCTCTCTCTCTGTTCTCTCTTTCGGTACCTTCTGCAGGTGTCCCTGGTCCTGGAGCTGAATATCGCTGATGTGCAGTTACCAGCCCCACCAACCTGCAGTGTCTATTTGTTGTTTATTGTTGATGTTCTTTTCTCTCTGCTCTATCGACTCACACCAACCGGTCGAGGCAGATTGGCCACCCAAACTGAGCCCGGTTCTGCTGGAGGTTTTTTCTTCCGTTAAAGGGAGTTTTTTCTCTCCACTGTCGCCAAGTGTTTGCTCATGCGTGTGTGTGTACATGCATGTGTATGTAGTGTGTGTGTGTGTGTGTTATTGTTTATATTGTGGAATTATAGAGTCTTATGGCCGTGGACACAAAAGACTTCCTGAATCTCTCAGTCTTGGCTTTAGGGGGAATTAGTCTGTGGCTGAATGAACTTCCCATTCGCCACAGTTCCTCATGAAGTGGGTGGGTGGCTGTATATGAAGCAGAGATCACTTGACCTGGCCATCTTTTACGAAATTTTTGTAATTCGCTGGACAAAAGATGGGGTTTCTTATAGGAGCATAATAGATGCTTTAAATTGTTTAAGTCTAGACATGACCTGTTTTAACTTTGAAAGTTTACCTAACCCTCTAACATTCCAGTATATACAGTGGGTACGGAAAGTATTCAGACCCCTTTAAATTTTTCACTCTTTGTGTCATTGCAGCCATTTGCCAAAATCAAAAAAGTTCATTTTATTTCTCATTAATATACACTCAGCACCCCATCTTGACAGAAAAAAACAGAAATGTAGAAATTTCTGTTACATTTCATTACATTACATTTCTGTTTTTTTTCTGTCAAGATGGGGTGCTGAGTGTACATTAATGAGAAATAAAATGAACTTTTTTGATTTTGGCAAATGGCTGCAATGACACAAAGAGTGAAAAATTTAAAGGGGTCTGAATACTTTCCGTACCCACTGTAAATGTTTTCTGAGAATCACCTGACATATTTAACAACATTACATGACTAGCCTAATACCCAAAAGAAATAAATACAAAAAAAGAAGTAAAATAAAAATTGCCCATAATAAAAAAACAAAACAAAACCCAGACTCCCTTTAACAAACCAGCGTTTACCCCATTTGAACAAGCCAACACTGGCATTTACTCCCTTTGAACAGAATAACCCCTTTATATATTGTCTAACTTTAACAGACCAGTATAAACTTAACTGTCACATTACGTGCCCGTTAAAACCAAAGGTTAACTACCTTGTTTATGGTAATAGCTTTGAGAAATAAAATTGCAAAACGTTCGGCCAGTTGGTTGAAATCTTCTCATTACTTTCCTGACGCTTCTCCGAATTCCTCTATGCACTTCTGTACATCCCCTGCTGTCTCACAAATCCTCCACTGCCCCTTATGCAAGAAGCTCAGTTTGGCTGGATATACAAATCTGTACGGAATGTTCAGTACCCGGAGCCATTTCTGCACACATCGTCGAATTGCTTTCGTTGTTTCCTCACCACTACTGATAAGTCCGGGAAAAACATCACCTTGTCTTCCTGATATTTCACGATTCCCATCTCTCTGGCAGCCTGTATCACTCTCTGCCAATCATGAAAGTTGACAAATTTCATGATCAGCACTTGCGGATATTGCTGTGGCTTTGTCAGGAGCCTGCTGATTCTGTGCACTCTTTCAATGATCACTGGGTTCAGAAAAATAAATGCTCCAAACACGTCGGTGAGCCATCTTTCCAGAAAGTTGGCCACATTTGACCCTTCCACCTTTTCAGGCAAGTTGACTAATAATAATAATAATAATAATAATAATAAAATTTATTTAAAGAGCACTTTTCTAAACATATGTTACAAAGTGCTTCACAATAAAAGAACAACAAAATGCTAAATACTAAGGAGGATAAGAAGGTGTCCCCATTTAAGGGAGATGAGGAAAGGCTTGCTGGTAAAGGTGAGATTTAGGGAGAGCGTTAAAAGATGGTACTGCATCAGCTGATCTTATTTCCTCAGGTAAGTCATTCCAGAGTTTGAGAGCTCTACCTGCAAAGGCTTTATCACCTCTGGTTTTCATTCTAGCATCGGGGATACAGTGGGTATGGAAAGTATTCAGACCCCTTTAAATTTTTCACTCTTTGTGTCATTGTAGCCATTTGCCAAAATCAAAAAAGTTCATTTTATTTCTCATTAATGTACACTCAGCACCCCATCTTGACAGAAAAAAAACAGAAATGTAGAATTTTTTTCAAATTTATTACAAAAGAAAAACTGAAATATCACATGGTCATAAGTATTCAGACCCTGTGCTCAGTATTGAGTAGAAGCACCCTTTTGAGCTAGTACAGCCATGAGTCTTCTTGGGAATGATGCAACAAGTTTTTCACACCTGGATTTGGGGATCCTCTGCCATCCTTCCTTGCAGATCCTAAATGAACTTTTTTGATTTTGGAAAATGGCTGAAATGACACAAAGAGTGAAAAATTTGAAGGGGTCTGAATACTTTCCGTACCCACTGTACATAGAAGATCTCTATCAGAGGATCTCAGGCTACGTGCAGGCTGAGCATTACATTACATTTAATATCTGGGATATATAACTTGGAGAAAAGCCATGCAGTGCTTTAAAGGTTATTAATAAAATCTTAAAATCAATCCTAAAACGTACCAGGAGCCAGTGCAAGGAAGCTAAAACAGGAGTGATATTGTCAATTCTACTTTTTCTAGTTAAGAGTCTTGCAGCTGAGTTCTGAACAACCTGGAGCCGGTTAATTGATTTATGGCACAGGCAGGTGAACAGACGGTTACAATAGTCAAGGCGTGAGGAAATAAAAGCATGTAAAATCACCTCTGTATCCTTAAATGATAAAATTGAGCATATTTTGGAGATATTTCTGAGGTGATAAAAACATAGCAGCATGTCACTGGCTTTGTGACATGGTGCTCAAGGTTTAGATTATTATCAAACCAAACACCAAGACCTTTTGCAGCGGACGTAGAGTTATGTAAAAGAGGATCTGTATAGGGCAGAATCTGTTTGGTTATATGTTGTGAGCCAATAACAACTATTTCTGTTTTATTAGAATTCAGCTGCAAGTAGTTTTGAGCCATCCAACCTTTTATCTCAGTGAGACACTCATGTAAGGAATTCAACCTTCCATGGTCTCAGACCTTAAAGGGTCAGTACAAGCTGAGTGTCATCAGCATAACAATGGAAGGAGACAACATATTTACGAATAATATGTCCGAGCGGGAGCATATATAAGCAGAACAGGACAGGTCCCAGCACTGTACTTTGTGGCACTCCATACTTTACTGGAGAGAAAGAAGAATTGTAATTGCTAACAGAGACACAAAACGATCTATTGGACAGGTAAGAAGTGAACCAGTCCAGTACCAAACCTGTTATTCTCGCCCAGTGCTTCAGTCGCTCCAACAAAATGTGGTGATTGACTGTATCAAAAGCAGCACTGAGATCTAGAAGAACAAGAACGGAGCACATACCAGCATCGGACACCAGCAGAATATCATTAATCACCTTTAAAAGAGCGGTCTCAGTGCTGTGATGTTTGCAAAAGCCAGATTGAAATTCATCAAAAATGTTACAGCTATCTGTAGCCTGAAGTAAGAGAACCGACACATATTTTTCTAAAATCTTAGATATATGAATTTGGAAATTGGTCTGTAATTTTCAAGGCGAGAGGGATCATGACTCGGTTTTTTCAAGAGCAGTTGCATGCATGCCATTTTAAAATAATCTGGGACATATCCAGTGTACAGAGAAGTATTAAAAATGTTAAGAAGAGAGGGAGCACACAAATCAATAATAGAAATTAAGAACCTGGTTGGAATGATGTCCACTGGGATAGAAGAAGTTTTCATACCTGAAACAATTTGTAATAACTCTGATAAGGACATGGGAGAAAACTGGCTTAAAGTGCTTTCTCTAGGGTAATGGGAAACTTTGATTGGTGAAGAATTATGGGTAAATAGAAGCTCTACTAGCTTATTAAAATATTCAATTTTATCATTAAAATATATTCAAAATTTCTCACTCTGCATCACTTTTTGCCCGGGATGCTGGGAGGGTTTGGGTTAACCAATCGGTCAACAGTCTGAAATAGAAACCTCGGGTTGTGGCGATGAGTAGTAATCAGATCTGAGAAATATTTAGCTCTAGCATTCTTTACCATAATATTGTAGTGGATTAGTCTTTCATAGCTTCATAATGCACCTGAAGCCCGGTTTTCTTCCATCTACGCTCTGCCTTCCTACACTCAGCTTTAATTCTAACTAACATCTAACCAAGGCTGCCCACTGGTGGCCTTACGAGACACTTTGGCAGACTTCAGAGGAGCAGCTGAGCTGAGCTTTATAATTTGACTTTCGAGAACATTCACTGTTTCTGTAGCTTTTCCACATTATCCTCAATTGCGCTAATTCGGTGCTGAGCTTCAGATAGTCTCGCCCCATATTCAGAAATTTCATTTTTAATCTCTTGAATAGCATTCAGGGCGTCTTCTTATCATTGCTTTTATGTTCTTTATATTCTCTTAAAGGTCCCTTCTGGTCATGCATTGAAATATGTAAAATGACTGTGGTTGTTTTCTGTTGTTACTTGATTATTTGGACAATTCAACACATGCTTTGGACAATTCATCACATGGCCAGCTAAATATATGTATGGAAGAAATACAATTTCAAAACAATTTGAGGCTGTAGCTTTGTTGTCTTTAAATAAGACCACTAAATAAAAATAACCTTCCAATTACAATGCATTCCCTAGTATTTAACATGTGTTCCCTAAGTTTTAACAAGTGTTGAATATTGGAATGTTGAAAACTAAATAATAAATACACAACTAATCCATTCGCTTATTCCTTAACCAGGGTCACGGGACACAACTAATCTAATAAAATAAAATATAATTGCATTTAAAAGCTGAGAGTTCACTGACTGTTACCTGGAGTTTTACAGGCTCTGGCAGCTTCATCTGTAGCAGCCCCTCTTTTAGCATGCCCCCTCCTCCTTCACTGTCCACCTCCACCACTTCCAGCTCGATGTGAACTTTCTCCTGCCTTTCTCGTATTTCAGAGAACACAGACGGTTCAATTAATTGAAGGATGTTCTTCAGATCTCCATTTTGGAACACTCCCATAACAAGCATGGTGTAAATGAGTTTGATGAGGGGGACAAAGAGAAACTCAGTGCTGCCTCCTATTGGATCCCGTACATGCATGCTTCCCTCCCGCACTGCTTCTGTCAGCATCTCAATGGTTTTCATTTTCAGTATATCTAAAGGGAATTCAGGGCTGTACTGGAAACAATCTCCCGATCCATTGTTGCCATTGTTACAATATGATGATCCAATCCCACAGACGAAACTTGGAGATGAGAAGTACATTCTGGGTTGCAGGGAGGTGCTGAGGCCGATGCCTGGTAAGCCATGTTTTTTCTTCTCATCAGGAAACAGGGTGATGCTCTTTGTTTCATGTGTCATGGGAACAATGTACTCATTGTTCATCATGAGCCGAGCTGTGGCATAGCTGCTCAGATGGATGTCAATGAGGAGGTCATAGTAGCCTACACGAAGCAAGCCTAGGGGAGAGAGATGGAGGAAACAATGTTGATATACAGCATTTAATGACTACAATGCTTCCATTCTGAAAATTCTGTAAATGCCTAAAGTAGTCACCACTATCATATGAATGAATAAATTTTATTTATATATATATACATATATATATATATATATATATATATATATTAACCTAATATTTATAAATATGACAAACATGTTGGTACCCTTCCACTTTAAAAAAAGCACAATTTGAATGACTGAAAATCTAAACATAAATAAGTCTCATTGTTTTAATCACACTCTTGATCTTGTTCTGACAACATTTAACAGCATTTCCCCCAAATCCTCTTTTGTCAGACCATTCTTTAACTTTTGAATTTCAAATAATGGATCATGCAGAATTTAGGAGTAAGTTCCACCACAGCATATTTATCTTACAATGTCGTTACTAAATTTAATGAAATTTACTTCTATGCCATGTGCCAAAACAGTGGAGGGCAGTTGCCTCAACTTTATTCCCACACAAGTTGATTATCTTGTTGACAGTGCTGCAACTTCTCTGCATAAAACACTTGATACTGCGGCGCCTCTCCTTTATATTAATGACCGTTGCGATCATGTTTTTTCCTCCAATGAAATTCTGGCGGTGTCAGTTTGGGCAGTCATCTGCCTCAAATGGTTAGAGTGAGTGGATAGAGGAGAGGAAAGAGGGGGCTGTAGAGGGAGAGAGAAAAGAGGAGCTTAGTGCACCAGTGGGGAGTCTTCATGCAGTCTAGGCCTATAGCAGCATAACTAATGGATGGTTCAGGGTTACCTGACGATATGGGATAATTATGGTACTATGAGATCTTTAAAGTATGAAGGAGCTTGATCATGAAGGGATTTGTATGTAAGGAGAAGGATTTTAAAATATATTCTGGATTTTACAGGGAGCCAATGAAGAGAAGTTAATATAGGAGAAATATTGTTATGATGTTGGAAGTGAGGTGGTGAAGAAGAAGAGGCGCAGGACACACTTTATTTTTCCCTGGACACACCAGGCTCGGGCACATATGAGAACACTCTCAGTCCATACAAGATTCTGCCGTCAAGCCAATCCGCTTCGTCAATACAGGAACCATGAAACTACGGCACTTGGCGTACGAACAAAACTCTATCCTTCTGTAACAGGCACGAACAAACATTAATCCTCCAACAAAGAACAAAAGGATGGGAGGAAGTATATATACACAGGGAACAAAAGCTAATTAAACACAGGTGAAACAAATCAACTAACTAACATAAAGCAACTTATGACTAACATAGGACCCACAGGAAATCAGAAACCAAAAAACTCCATAACTGGAACTCAAAATACCTAACCATAACAAATATGATCACTGTCGCTAGTTCCTATCAGGACTCTGGCTGCAGCCGTGATTGTTTTACACAGCATGAAGGTCTTACTTCTGTTTGGTTTCATTATTACAGGTGGTCAAAGGGTCACTTAAATGTGTTGGGCTAAAGAATGCAGGATATCGGGGTTTTAGTGTTTTAGATGCCTGTAAATAACTACCAACATATGTGTAGTGCCATTAAATGCTTGAAGTTAGATAACAGCAGTGAAAACCTTTGGGGTCTTTTGAAGCTGAGTCCACCCCTCAGCTATATATTCCTGAAATTGTAGGGGAGAAGCAGAGAACGCTGTAGAAGTCTTCTCTCTATGCACATGAATTAAAGTGAGATGATTCATCACACTTGTGTTTGTTCTTGAGAATTAGCAACTCTCATTACTAAAAGAAATTTCTACGACACAGCATTCTGGATTAACTGGAGGATTTTAATGGAGTTACTGGGACATCCTGATAGTAATGAGTTACAGTAATCTAGCCAATAATTCTAACAAATGCATGGAATAATTTTGAGACAGGATGTTCCTAATTTCTGCAATATTCTGCAAGTTAAAGAAGGCAGGTCTACAGATTTGTTTTATGTGTGAATTAAAGGACATGTCTTAGTCAAAAATAACTCCAAAGTTTTTCACAGTAGTGCTAAAGGCAAAAGATATGTCTCCGGGTAAGCGAATCACTTTTGTCTTGCAAGCGTGTCGTCTTGTGTGTGTTGTATAGTTCGTCTACAGACTAGCAACAGACTAGCTATAGTTTAACACACCTAAAAACCAACTAGCTAAACTCTAAACAATTCATTAACTGCTACATTCCGGTACTAGTCAAGTACCTTTCTATTTTGACCGGTATTTATTGCTATTTCCTGACTTAGCGCTCGTTAGCCTACCGGTTAGCTTAACTAGCTAGTTAGCTTAGCTAACATGGCCTCTCCCTCTCTCTCTCTTTCTTGCTCGGTGTGCCACATGTTTAGTTATTCCTCTGCCTCCTTTAGCGATAATGATACCTGTAATAAGTGTAAGGTTCTGCTAGCTTTGGAGGCGAGGATCACTGATTTGGAAGCGCAGCTCCGCACCTTCGAACAAAAGCCAGCTAGCCTAGTCCCATTAGCTGGTGTGGAGCCACCGAACTCAGGGTCTGTTAGCGGTCCAAGGGCAGCTCCGGAGCAGCCCGGAGAATTAGCCTGGGCGACGGTCCGACGGAAACGTAACTACTCCTAAGCAGAAGCCCACGGCTCATCACCTGCCTGTTCACGTTTCTAATAGATTTTCCCCGCTCAGCGACATACCCGCTGAGAAACCGACTCTGATAATTGGCGATTCCATAGTCAGGAACGTAAAAACAGAGACACCAGCGACCATAGTCAAATGTATTCCTGGGGCCAGAGCGGGCGACATCGAGTCAAATCTGAAGCTGCTGGCTAAGGCTAATCGTAAATATGGGGAAATTGTTATTCACGTCGGCAGCAATGACACCCGATTACGCCAATCGGAGGTCACTAAAATTAATGTTGAGTCGGTGTGTAACTTTGCTAAATTACTGTCGGACTCCGTAGTTTTCTCTGGACCCCTCCCCAATCTGACCAGCGATGACATGTTTAGCCGCATGTCGTCATTCCGTCGCTGGGTGTCTAGGTGGTGTCCAGCAAACGATGTGAGCTTCATAGACAATTGGGCCATTTTCTGGGGAAAACCCAGTCTAGTAGCGAGAGACGGCATCCCTTCCACTTTGAATGGTGCAGCTCTCATCTCAAGAAATTTGGCCGAGTTTATTAGCCGACCTAAAGTCTGACAATCCAGGGTGGGGACTGGGATGCAGAGACTCAGTCTAAAACGCCTCTCTGCAGTTTCCTTAGAGCCGCCGCCCCCCTCAAACCACATAGAGACTGTGTCTGCCCTCGAACATATAAATCAAATAAATCTGAAGTTAACAGAAGAGGAGTTATTCTTAAAAACTTAATAAAAAGTAAAACCACTCCTCTTATTGAACAGAAAAACAGAACTGTCAAATGTGGATTAATAAATATCAGGTCTCTTTCATCTAAATCTCTGTTAGTAAATGATTTGATAACTGATCACCAAATTGACCTACTTTATCTTACTGAAACCTGGTTACAGCAGGATGAATATGTCAGTCTGAATGAATCAACCCCCCTCAGTCATAAAAATTATCATGTTCCTCTAGGTGGAGGAGTAGCTGCAATATTCCACTCAAACTTATTATTAAACTTTCATCCTCAGAACAGTTATAACTCATTTGAGAGCCTCACTCTTAGACTCTCGCATCCAAACTGGAAAACACAAAAACCAGTTCTACTTGTCATTGTGTACCGTCCACCTGTCCCTTACTCAGAGTTTTTAACTGAATTCCCTGACTTCCTGTCTGATTTAGTGCTTAGATCAGATAAAGTCATTATAGTGGGAGATTTTAACATTCATGTAGATGTTGAAAATAACAGCCTCAGTGTTGCATTTAATTCTATATTAGATTCAATTGGTTTCATTCAAAATGTTAATAAACCCATCCACTGTTTCAATCACATCCTTGATCTTGTTCTGACCTATGGTGTCGAAATTGAACATCTAATAGTTTTTCCCCCAAATCCTGTTTTGTCAGATCATTCTTTAATAACTTTTGAATTTAAAATGATGGAAGGTAGCGTTTGGAAGAAAATTCCACTACAGCAGATGTTTATCCGACAACGCTGTTAATAAATTTAAGAAAATGATTCCATCTTTATTTACGTCTATGCCAAGTATAAACATAGTGGAGGGCAGCTGCTTCAATCCCACTCCCTACCAAATTTATCATATTGTTGACAGCGCTGTAACCTCAATGCGTAAAACACTTGATTCTGTGGCCCCTCTGAAAAAGAAGTTAGTGAATCAGAGAAGACTAGCCCCATGGTATAATTTACATATTCGTACCTTAAAACAGGCATCATGAAGGCTGGAAAGGAAGTGGTGTTCCACAAACTTAGAGGAAATTTTTCTAGCCTGGAAAAATAGTCTACTAACATATAAAAAACCTCTCTGTAAATCCAGAACTGCATACTATTCATCACTAATAGAGGAAAATAAAAACAATCCTAGGTTTCTTTTCAGCACTGTAGCCAGGCTGACAAAATGTCACAGCTCTGTTGAACCCAGTGTTCCCTTAGCTCTCAGCAGTGATGAATTTATGAGTTTCTTTACAAATAAAATCACAACTATTAGAGATAAAATTCAGCAGGTGCTTCCTATACCTGCAACAAATGAATCTTCTACTACAGTAGCTCTTGAATCATCTGTAGGACCTCAGTTATGTTTAGACTGCTTCTCTCCCATAGATCTCTCTGAATTTACATCAGTAGTTGCTTCATTGAAATCATCAACGTGTCTCTTAGACCCCATCCCGACTAGACTGCTTAAAGACACCCTGCCATTAATGAACTCATCTTTATTAGACTTGGTAAATTTATCTCTAGTATCAGGCTACGTACCACAGGCCTTTAAGACTGCAGTAATCAACCCTTTACTCAAAAAGCGTAGTCTTGATCCAGGAGTCTTGGCTAATTATAGAACAATATCCAACCAATATCCGACCACTTATACAGGAATAACCTATTTGAAGAGATTCAATCAGGATTTAGAGCACATCATAGTACAGAAACAGCACTGTTAAAAGTTACCAATGATCTTCTCTTAGCCTCAGATGATGGACTTGTTTCTATACTTGTCCTCCTAGACCTTAGTGCTGCATTCGACACCATTGACCACAACATCTTATTACAGAGACTGGAGCATGTGACTGGTATCAGAGGAACAGCGTTAAAATGGTTCCAATCCTATTTATCGAACAGATTCCACTTTGTTCATGTCCATGATGAACCTTCCACACGAACAAAAGTTAGTTATGGAGTTCCACAAGGCTCTGTGCTAGGACCGATTCTGTTCACCCTGTACATGCTTCCTTTAGGATACGTCATTAGGAAGCACTCTATTAATTACCACTGCTATGCAGATGACACTCAGTTGTATCTATCTATTAAACCTGTTAACACAAACCAGTTAACCAGACTCCAAGCCTGTCTAACTGACATAACGGCCTGGATGACCAGTAACTTTTTACTTTAAAACTCAGAGAAAACAGAAGTCATTATAATTGGGCCAAAAAATCTCAGAAATAACTTTTCTAAAATTATAGCTACTCTAGATGGCATAGCCCTGGCCTCCAGCACTACTGTAAAAATCCTTGGAGTTATTTTTGACCAGGACATGTCCTTTAACTCACACATAAAACAAATCTCTAGAACTGCATTCTTTCACCTGCGCAACATTACCAAAATTAGGAACATCCTGTCTCAAAATGATGCAGAAAAACTAGTCCATGCATTTGTTACCTCAAGGCTAGATTACTGTAACTCATTACTATCTGGATGTCCCAATATCTCCATAAAAAGCCTCCAATTAATCCAGAATGCCGCAGCCAGAGTCCTGACAGGAACTAGCAAGAGAGATCATATTTCTCCTATATTGGCTTCTCTTCATTGGCTCCCTGTAAAATATAGAATAGAATTTAAAATCCTTCTTCTCACATACAAATCCCTTCATAATCAAGCTCCTTCATACCTTAAAGACCTCATAGTACCATATTATCCCAATAGACCACTTCGCTCTCAGAGTGCAGGTCTACTTGTGGTTCCCAGAGTTTCCAAAAGCAGAATGGGAGGCATAGCCTTTAGTTATCAAGCTCCTCCTGTGGAACCAGCTCCCAGCCTGGGTTCAGGAGGCAGACACTCTCTGTACTTTTAAGGCTAGACTTAAAACCTTCCTCTTTGACAAAGCATATAGTTAGGGCTGGCCTCAGGCAACCCTGAACCATCCCTTAGTTATGCTGCTATAGGCCTAGACTGCCCGAGGACCATCGGTGCACTGAGCTCCCCTACCCTAACCCCCCTTTCCCTTCCCCTCCCCTCTCTTCTCTCCTCCCACCTCATGTATATTCCACCATTGAATGTCACTAACCCTGTGCTCTCTCTCTCCACTAGTTTGTGCTCTCTCCCTCTCTCTCTCTGTTCTCTCTGTACCTTCTGCAGGTGTCCCTGGTCCTGGAGCTATATATCGCTGATGTGCAGTTACTGGTCCCACCAACCTGCAGTGTCTATCTGTTGTTTATTGTTGCTCTTCTTTCTCTCTGCTCTATCCACTCACCCCAACCGGTCGAGGCAGATGGCCGCCCAAACTGAGCCAGGTTCTGCTGGAGGTTTTTTCTTCCGTTAACCCTCTGGGGTCGACTCATTATGCACGTCTTTGTCTGGACGTTCAGTGCGTCTTTTGTGTTCTCGGTTAAATCACATGACTATTCATCCTCAGACACACCCTCTTGCATATGGCCTTTCTGGACAAAAAGTGTCTTAGAAAATTTAAATCAGTGTATTGTTTACTGTGAATGTGGGAACAAGATGACATTCACAGCACTCTGAAGTAAACACTTTAGCCTACAACATGCAGGTCTCCAAGGTCTTGTGAAACTATGTTCTGTTTGTGTTTTATGGTCTTATTTCAGTGAGTAAAAAATTGTAGTTTTTCACTAACCATGCATAAACACTTTTTTCTCAAAAACAAAATCATGTATAAATTTGCTGCTCACATATTATTGTAGCCAATTTTGTGCTGATTACAGTGTTATTAGACTTTAGACATTAATATGTTTAAAAGACACTGAAAAAAGCAGAAATGTCAGGACGTCAAAATTTGTCCAGGCCCCCAAAACCCCCCCAGACCCCAGAGGGTTAAAGGGAGTTTTTCCTCTCCACTGTCGCCAAGTGCTTGCTCATAAGGGAATTGTTGGGTTTTTAGTTTTAGTTTCTGTAAAGTGCCTTGAGATGATTTGTATTGTGATTTGGCGCTATACAAATAAAAAAAAATTGAATTGAACAAGTTGCTCAGAATGTGCTTCAATCTGAGACAGGTACTATCTCTCTCTCCCCCCATTCCCTGTGTCTGTGTATGTTGTCCTTGTTTGTGTGTACTCATCTGCAGCAGAGGAGATCATTAGCAGCTGGCCCCAGGAATACACTTGAGTATAATAATAATCACTCAGTCGCTGGTGTCTCTAACTTCATGTTTCTGACTATGGAATTGCCAATTACCAGAGTCAGTTTCTCAGAGGGTGTGTTGCTGAACGGGAAAAATCGGTTAGAAATGTGAACAGGCAGGTGATACGCTGTAGGCTTCTGCTGAGCTGTATGCTTCCGTCGGACAGTCACCCAGGCTAATTCCTCCGGCTGCTCAGGAACTACAGTGGGTACGGAAAGCATTCAGACCCCTTTATATTTTTCACTCTTTGTGTCATTGCAGCCATTTGCCAAAATCAAAAAAGTTCATTTTATTTCTCATTAATGTACACTCAGCACCCCATCTTGACAGAAAAAAACAGAAATCACAGACCCTGTGCTCAGTATTGAGTAGAAGCACCCTTTTGAGCTAGTACAGCCATGAGTCTTCTTGGGAATGATGCAACAAGTTTTTCACACCTGGATTTGGGGATCCTCTGCCATTCTTCCTTGCAGATCCTCTCCAGTTCTGTCAGGTTGGATGGTGAACGTTGGTGGACAGCCATTTTCAGGTTTCTCCAGAGATGCTCAATTGGGTTTAGGTCAGGGCTCTGGCTGGGCCAGTCAAGAACGGTCACAGAGTTGTTCCGAAGCCCCTCCTTTGTTATTTTAGCTGTGTGCTTAGGGTCATTGTCCTGTTTAAAGGTGAACCTTCAGCCCAGTCTGAGGTCCTGAGCACTCTGGAAGAGGTTTTCTTCCAGGATATCTCTGTACTTGGCCGCATTCATCTTTCCTTCAATTGCAACCAGTCGTCCTGTCCCTGCAGCTGAAAAACACCCCCACAACATGATGCTCCCTCCACCATGTTTCACTGTAGGGATTGTATTTAGCAGGTGATGAGCAGTGCCTGATTTTCTCCACACATACTGCTTAGAATTAACGCCAAAAAGTTCAATCTTGGTCTCATCAGACCAGAGAATCTTATTTCTCATAGTCTGGGAGTCCTTCATGTGTTTTTTGGCAAACTCTATGCGGGCTTTCGTGTGTGTGGAGAGGCTTCCGTCGGGCCACTCTGCCATAAAGCCCCGACTGGTGGAGGGCTGCAGTGATAGTTGACTTTGTGGAACTTTCTCCCATCTCTCTACTGCATCTCTGGAGCTCAGCCTGTCATATCCTGGAAACTTGGTTTCCGGTTCTGGGATTTTATTTTGAAGGGACAAAAGGAAATGCTTGGGCATTCTTTTCTGAACTTGATTTGATTGCTGATTTGTGTCACCTGCGGACCTTTGCTTAAATAGCAGGGATCATGTGGACACAAATCGCCGGATTGTTTGTTACCATACTCCCAAGAGGATTTACTCTACTGCTGTTTGTGCTCTGATATCTTGCTGCTGGATTGATCGGAGGAATCCCCAGCTCACGGCAAGTGACTTTTCGTTCTTTTTCTTCGTCTGTTGTGTACGCTTCTAGAAGAAGTCAGTTAGCATCCTGCACAACTGGGATTCGGAGGAATCGCCAGTTTGCCCCAGCGCTTTTCTGTTTTCTCTCTAATGGATACGGCTCGGAGGAGCTAGCTTTATGTTTCTTGTACTGTTGAGTCCACGAAGAGGATTTAGACTCGACGAGGAGTACACGTTTTCTCTAGTGGATTGTTTATCTGACTGTTCATTGACACTCAGGAGGCACCTACGGGGATCTCCACTCCGGTGGAGGTTCAGGTGCGTCAACTTACGTTTGTTACTGTTTTTTCAATATTAACCTAGTCTCTTGTTTGTTCCCTGTTTTCCGAGCCTTGACAGAGGGAACAGCACACCGTCAGATATTGCTCTGCGGACCTAAGACGGACAACTCACTTTATCTCCGAGGACCAGCCCGGCGGTACCGGTCCTGGCCACCGGAGAAACCACAACCTTCCGACTCTTCCTGGATTGACAGTCATCACCATTGGTCTTCAACCAGTCCCACACTTCATTTACTGTACTCCCTAATAAACTTTGGTATACTCTGCTTCGGTTTCTGGGTACTTGTGTTTGACGGAGTCGTGATCCATACCAATTTATAAACAAATCATGACACAGCCACAGTGATCTTTGGGTTCTTCTTTACCTCTCTCACCAAGGCTCTTCTCCCTCGACTGCTCAGTTTGGCTGGATGGCCAGGTCTTGGAAGAGTTCTGGTCATCCCAAACTTTTTCCATTTGAGGATTATGGAGGCCACTGGGCTCTTAGGAACCTTGAGTGCTGCAGAAATTCTTTTGTAACCTTGGCCAGATCTGTGCCTTGCCACAATTCTGTCTCTAAGCTCCTTGGGCGGTTCCTTCATGATTCTCACTTGCTCTGACATGCACTGAGCTGTAAGGTCTTATATAGACAGGCGTGTGCCTTTCCTAATCAAGTCCAATCACACAGCTGGACTCCAATGAAGGAGCAGAACCATCTCAAGGAGGATCAGAAGAAATAGACAGCATGTTAAATATGATTGTCACTGCAAAGGGTCTGAATACTTATGACCATGTGATATTTCAGTTTTTCTTTTTTAATAAGTTTGCAAGAATTTCTACATTTCTGTTTTTTTCTGTCAAGATGGGGTGCTGAGTGTACATTAATGAGAAATAAAATGAACTTTTTTGATTTTGGCAAATGGCTGCAATGACACAGAGTGAAATATTTAAAGGGGTCCGAATACTTTCTGTACCCACTGTACCTTCGGACAGCTAACAGGCTTGGCTAGCTGGCTGAGTTGTATTGTGAACTGGTGCTACACATGTAGAAGGAATTGAATTTAACTGACATCCACTATTCAAGAGAGCAGACACATGCTTTTGTAACATATTTAACACATTTTCAAAATGGTGCCATAGATGGCAGTCTTGGTTGAGTGTTTTGCTTGATTCACTTTTCTGCAACTCAGGTCATCTTTACCACAGAAGAGTTTTTGGACATCAGACAACTCTCTCAAAACATTTCCTGTTCCAATCATCCATGATGCAGAAGGTTCTTTGGAGCCCTTATTTGGAGGTGCAGCAGCTCCTCTGTGCTAACTGTAGGAAATGATTTATGAAACTCACTTGGCACTTGTTAGCCTATGTCAGCAAGGGCCTCTGAACACTGCTCCTGGTGACTCTCCGTTCACTAGCCAAAGTCGAGAAACAGACTGAGCAACAAAGACACCTGGAAAAACTGGAGAAAGCAATCTGCTACTACATAAATGAAGGTTGGTGTAAAGATGTGGCACAGACTTGGCACCTCTCCCCATGAAACTTAAACCTTTAATTCATTGCAGAAGTTTTCATCATTTATTCCGATCTGTGTGTACATCCCACCTCAGTTAAGTGTTAGTGTAACATTAAAACATCTGACTGACTGGATTGCATACATGGAACAGAAACACTTAGACTCCTTCCTCAGTGTCTCAGGGAATTTAAACAGAGCAAACCTCAAAAATAAACTGCACAAATGCAGACCCGAGACAAAATCACACTGGACCACTGCTATATTGTAATAAAGGACGACTATCGTTCAGTCCCCTGTGCAGGCTTGTGTCTTTCTGACCCCTACATGAATCACCTTTTCTGCGGGCCTGCTTTGGCTGTACAGATTGCTGTACATTCAGGGCTGCATTCACAGACCTAGAAAAACTTATTGACATTGCAATATTAGACATCAGCTGTTGTGAAGATGTGTGTCCACAAAGACCTTTTGTACATACAACAACAACAAACCATGGTTCAGAGAAAAATGCTAAGGAGGAGGCCTGTACCACCATGCCAGAAACACACTGTACAAGCAAATCCGCAGGGATGTCTATTGTCAATCCGTTCTCTGCTCAACCATCTCAACCATCACCAGCTGCTTTGAAATAATCTTGTAGCCTTTACTTTGACCACACATATCCTCAGACAACTCTGTTCGCTTGTCCATGTCCTGTGTTTCACATGCAATACCAAACAACACAATCACATTTTCCCCAGGCTGACACCTGTGACAACAAATGACAAAATGACAACAATACACTACTTGAAATATTACAACAATCCTCTTATTTATCACCTTTAAGATCTTTCTAGATTACCTAGTAACCTGTTGACCCTTAAGCAACAATTTAGATTTTTCTATTTTATAAAAAACCAAAGGCTGTAGGCTTGTAATTTCAATACCTCAGGAAAAACAGCACATTGTTTTGATGAGGTGTAAGGGTACCAACACTTTCAGCCATGTGTCATAGCAAAGCAATACTGCATAATGACTACTTTTACTTTTGACACAGCAAATAACATCCCTGTGTATTTATCTAAGGATGGATTTGTTGATATAATTTTTCTTATGGTCAGAAAAATCCCACGTGTACTCAAATTAACACTAACTATATCTAATAATGCAAACCATGAAAACACACTCATATTTTGCTCGCCCAAAAAACAGCTATTTAAAGGGAAGTCACAAAATACTGACTAGAGGTCGACCGATATGGGTTTTCTCTGGCCGATGCCGATATTTAGAAATCAGGGCAGCGATATATGATGCCAATTCTTTTGGCTGATTTGTTTGGTCGATTTTAATTTTCCCCCTTCATCTCACAAGGTATAAAAGTGCCCAGGAATAAAAAGTGTATTATTGTCATGTTTGTAGTATTTTTTGTCCTTGCTTTTTCTGCTCCCATGCTCAGCAACTTCTGGCAGATACTGCACTTGGCCTTGAGTGAAATACTGCCATACTGGGTTAAATTTCTTTTCAGCCATCAGACTATAATTATATAAAAAAAACAAAAAAAAGACAATATTTGTCATTTTAAACTCACTTTTTCTATAATTACATTATTCCATGCACATCAATCACAATCCTAATATGTTTTGGAAAAAAAGAGGATTGATTTATTGCAGGGCACCTGTCATGATCCTTATGTTTGTTGACAGACACTGCTATAATTCAAAGGGCCATAGTCTAAGAATATGCGTAAACAATATATGCAACAAGTCATTTGCATGTGGAAGTAGAAACGTGCGCAGTTAAGACAAAACTTCAGGCTAAAACGTGCACATTAATTTTCCTCATTAAAAGTGTATTTTTTGGTGGGAGCATCATGCCGTGTTCTGTGTGTTGGACGCACAGACATTTATTGAGGAACGTTATTTTAGCAAGAATATTTGTCTGAATTTCACGCGTTTCTACTTTCAGGTTTGTTGCACACATGACGGTCAGCGTCAATTCTAATACGCTACAATGTAATTACGCGTTGGAAACGAATGGTTTTCAACGGCCATCAATAGCTGAAGCCGTGTGTGTGCGACTATAATAATTTAGCCGCTGGGCTTGTTAGCAAGTTTTGGTACCCCTGCTTACAGCCTAAACAGTTTTTGGACGCTTTTCAGCTCATTAAACACCAGTGGTAACAACCTGCTTGTCGCAACACGTCTTCACGTGTTCCACAACAACGCTTAACTGGTCGCACCTGCGCCTGCCCATAAATCGACCTAATGTGCAGTAAAATGCGCCGATATCGATTAATTAAAATGTGCAAAAAAAGGCCGATAGATCGGTCGACCTCTAATATTGACATGGGCTAACATATTGTTGGTGTGACATTGCACAAGAGAATTGCTCACATTAAGAAAAATACACAATATACACCAGCTTTATAGTCAGGCTCTGACTATCTTCTGGCCTCTTCTTTTCTCACAAACAGTTATTCTTTCTATATGGGTTGTGCGTTACCTGGCATGTACTTATTCTCTATGGCTTGCAGAAGCTGAGCCTCATCTACATGAGAACATAGGGCATGTGCCACCCGATTGTTTCCCAGAGCACAGACTGCGGAGTACAATCTGAGTGTATGGTAGTGAAACTTTAATAAGTCCCTTTGCTCTGACATCTCCAGGATATCCACTGACCTGGACAACATGGAGAAAGACACTGCATAAGAAATGAGAGAGCAGGAGGATGAAAAGGTGTCAGTGTCACAAAAAAGTGGGGATTCCACTTCCCATGATGTAAATTATATTATTATATAATATAATATAATAATATTATTATTATTCTATTATTTTTTTGGGTGACGACCCTGTTTAAAGTTGCTAGGGGTTATATCTGTGTGTGTGTGTGTGTGTGTGTGTAGCGGTGGGAATGCAACCTGTTCTCCTCAGGTATATGCAGAGACATGAACTGCAGAGGTTCAGTACACTGGACCAGCCATCCATGTCTGTCATTCACTCTGGATGCTGACACCTGAAAGAAATAACCATTCACAGACAACATACATAATGTTTTTTGTTATTTTCTGATAAGCACTTTCAGCCAGCAGCACCTATTGATGGAACACCCACTGTGAGGCACAGTAGACAGTTGGTCATGTATACCATCCGTACTGCTCTACAATAAAAGTATCCGACTAACCCAGCAGCTAATATGAACAGCTCAGTACTTTTTACAGAGATGCCTGGTTCTGCTGGAGGTTTTTTTTTTCCTTTTAACCCTCCACTGTCACCAAGTGCTTCCTCATTAGGGATTTGTTGGGGTTTTTTATGTAAACTGCCTTGAGATGATTGTATTGTGATTTGGCGCTATACAAATAAATTGAATTGAATTGAATTGAATTGAATTAGACACTTGTCAGTTGATCTTCCATAGTAAACTGGAAAATATCCAAAACTCAGCCAAGAAACCAGATGTCCAGTTCCAAAACAGAAACGCAGAACAGAGTTACTGATGCACCTATAGCTGAAAATATATATATATATTTTTTACATTGCATGTAAATTAGTTTTCTTACTAAAAAACGTGCCTACCATACACTATGTTGTATTTGGTAGAAGTTCTTACCTTGAGGAAATGGTTGGGAACACGACTCCATAAAACAGGAGTGAGAAACTGCACATGAAGTCGTGGAGGACACTGAGGACGTGAGTTCTTCCTCTCACTCTTAAACAGACCAGCTGACAAAGGCATCACATTCTGATAGTAACATAAACATATAAGAAATGTTGCAACATTAGTTAGATGAGACTGGAAGAATTAAAAACATTGTGAACACTATTAAAAGTATATTATGAATTATCAGGTGAATCAGTTTAGCGCCTGGTAGACTGTTACACTTCCCAGCAACATCCTGTTGGAAGCCTTGATTTTTTTGCACTTCCTTCTTTCTATCCAGCCCGTTTTTGATTCAGCTTCACTACTATCATTACACTCACCTGCATTTCATTAGTAATCATTAAATCCTGTTTTAAATCAATAGCCAACATTTACTGGATGCTAGATTGTCTTTTAAAAAGTTGTTTCCTCATGTATTCTTACTCTATGTTTCTCCCTTTTGTTCTCCATGTTGTTTGCTTATGGCCTGCGGTTACCATTCAGAGACTCATTCCCCCTCATAGTTTCTAGTCAGGATTCTATTTCTAGTTTTATGCTTACCATGCTCATATATAGACTCAAGTTTCTGGTTAGTAGCTTTATTTCAAGTTATATGAATATAGAGAGCCTTTTGTTTCTCTTTGAGTCCTTGCTACTTTCTGCTTCCTGTCAAATACTGCATTTTGCCAAGCCAGTCTACATATTAAGAGAAAATTACCATTGTGTCCACCAATGCAATGTTTGCTACCTGTGAATGCTTCAGTTCTGTGTTTCAGCTAACTTTTTTGTTTCATGGCTTTGTATTTTTGTCACTGTTAGGGACTTAACTATATGAGAGCCTAGCTTTTGTTTGGTCGCTGTCCACTAGTAACATAATTATCCTCTGATTCTTTGTTTGCCTTTTTAGGTTTAGTTTTTAGCCTGCGGTACCTCTTGTTAAGGTCACATAATATTTTTGGTATGTTTGTACACCTCAGTGCTTGGGATTGTGTTCACCAGTTTCTTTCAGTACCCAAATGTGAGGTCTGATATGAAGCTGTCAGAGGGCAGATGCCAAATACAGAGGAAGGCAGGAAGGAAAGCAGAGTGGTGTGTCAGCCATTTTTTCACCCTGCATTTGTGGAGACCATTTTGGTTAGCTTTTGAAACCATCTTTGAACTAATGAAACCAGCCCTGAGCTCAGTGTATGATTTACCAGACTATAGTACCCAACTATGTGCTTGGTGCTGCAGAGAAGGAGGAAAATGATAATGGGATGTTAATTGAGCTCAACACTGTTTCATTTAAGGTATTATTTCTTATTGAGTAGTAATAAAAGTACTGTGTAATTTGTGACCTGTTTTAAATGGTACATCCATAAACCTCAGTGGTAATTAAACCTCCTAAACAACAAAGGTTTACCATTATTATATGTGTTGTGACATAGGATTTTAATATGAAACTACTGCACTAAATGTAGGACTACTTGTCACTGAGGTCTGTATGCTGATGGAGGTGTTAGCATGTGTGGATTTGCCTAATTACCTTTATTCGCCCCAGTTCAAACTGAAAGACATTGGGACTGGTGGCCTTGGCAAAGACTGCAGGGAACAGCTTAGTACTTGGCTCTACCTGTGAAGAGGAGAGCATGTTAAAAGTCCCAATTACGATTAGTCTTTTCTTTTTTTCCTTTCAAATATCAATTTAAAATTTTTTTAAAACAAGAAAAAAATAATTTTCAAAAATGTTCTTTAGAAGATGGATAGAGACTTTATTTATCCCGATGGGAAACTTACAATTTTATTCGATGCTGATATGTTTGTTTTTTAATATATGTTTTTTTTTAGCAAGATGTGCTACGACTCTGAAAGCTCAGCGCACTACAACTTATAAAAACGCATGAAAAAAGACAAAATACAAGCACAGAAACAACTTTACCAGTTTGAGAACACAGTTGTAACATTTAGGAAAAGACAGCACAAAAAGAGGAAACACCAGCAAATGCACTGCGAAAAGAGAAAACCCAACCAAACATAGAAATGTTATGCAAAAAATAAAACACAATGACATACACACACTAGATGACACACTGGGGCTTCTGAGATGCACCTCAACTGACACCATATTGCCAGAGGCAGTGTGGCCATTCTGGCCAATTCAAGTAGCAGTAAACAAAAGACTTTTGGTTGCTTTTGGACATTGTAACAGAAGAAATCTGATATAAACCTATATGTTCCCTGCCATTTAACTGTTGTAGTTTGGGAAATCAGGTAACATACTTTAAGTGTTCTGATTGTTTATTTAAACTTTCCATTGCTGATATCTGCTTTTTACTTAGTGTTAGCATTTACATTGTTGTATGTGCTATTTACAGTGCATTTTTTTATTTGTTGTTTTTTTTTTCTTTTTGCAGCACATTTGTCACATTTTATACCAAAAATCAGGCTCAAGTGCGCGCACACACACACACACACACACACACATACATGCAGGATAAAGAGTAGAAAAGACATATTCATAATAAAATATAACCAACATACAAGGCAAAAGCACAGGGTAATAATCTCAGCTCAAAATATCTACTCACAATAGCCATGGAAACATATACCTTCAGTCATGAACTTAAAACAAAGCGTAGGAAGACTTCCTCCCCCTGCAAAGTCTTCCTGAGAAATCCACAGAGTAGTGTAGTGAATCCAAACTAAACAGAGGTGAACAGGCAAGTCCAAAAAGGTGCCGGGGAACGAACAAAATAAACAAGAGCAATCTAGCAGATCTAGCAGCAAACACAGAACACAGACGGGTATGTACACAAATAGAACTAAGACGAGACAGGTGAACATATTCAAGGCAAATGTGAAGGGCACACAGAAAATAACACAAAAGTTATACAGGACTTCCATGAGAGATCCGGACACCCGTTTTCTATTTGGCAGTGTTATTTTCTGAATGTTGTCTTTGGTAATGTCTTTTTAATTTGCTTGTGTTTTGTCTATTTGTCTTTTCTTAAGTTGAAGTGCAATGAGCTCTCAAAGTCACCTTAAATATGGCTGTAGGGGAAAAAAAGCTTAAGAAGAAAGTGAATTTACCTGGTAATATGTGCTGAGTTCTTTGCCATTGGCAGTGAAGGTCAGCAATCCATTTGTTGTGTCAACTAGACAACCAATCTCTAAGCCATTGTTGTTCCTACCCTGACCAGGACTGCTGCTCTCTCCAGCCCATACCATGTAGCAGTTACTGCGCTTTATACTGGAAAACACACAAACACCATGTAACAGTTGGTCATAATTCTATCTGTGGCCAAACGATATCGGTGGACAAGCAGGTGGGCAGTTGCTATGCACTATTTTTGCTATGCACATGGTTTGTGGTGGCATGTCACTAAGAGACACTATGACTCTTTTTTGGCACAGTGGAGAGCGTGAAAGATCTCTGATGCAAGGATTCTGAGAGATCCCAGATGATCAGGTCCTGTGGAAATGTCCCAGTGCTTCTGACGGTATGTCCTTCACTGGTCCGGGTAAGTGAATCACTTCCTATTGCAAGCGTGTTGTGTTGTATAGTTTGACTACAGATTAGCAACAGACTAGCTATAGTCTAACACATTCTCTAAACAATTCATTAACCGCTACATTCTAGTACTAGTCAAGTACCTTTCTGTTTTTACCGGTATTTATTTATATTTTATGACTTAGCGCTCATTAGCCTACCAGTTAGCTTAGCTAGCTAGTAACATGGCTTCTCCCTCTCTCCTGCTCGGTGTGCCACATGTTTAGTTATTCCTCTGCCTCCTTTAGCTATAATGATACCTGTAATAAGTGTAAGGTTCCGCTAGCTTTGGAGGCGAGGATCACTGATTTGGAAGCGCGTCTCCACATCTTTGAACAAAGACCAGCTAGCCTAGCCCTGTTAGCAGGTGTGGAGCCACCGAGCTCAAGCTCAGGGTCTGGCAGCTCCGGAGCAGCCCGGAGAATTAGCCTGGGTGATGGGCCGACGGAAATATACTCCTAAGCAGAAGCCCACGGCTCATCCCCTGCCTGCTCACGTTTCTAATAGATTTTCCCCGCCTCAGCAACACACCCGCTGAGGAACTGACTCTAACAATTGTCGATTCCATAGTCAGAAACATGAAGCTTGAGACACCAGCGACCATAGTCAAATGTGTTCCTGGGGCCAGAGCGGGCGACATCAAGTCAAATCTGAGGGTTCTGGCTAAGGCTAATCATAATTCATGTCGGACTCCGTAATTTTCTCTGGACCCCTCCCCAATCTGACCAGCAATGACATGTTTAGACGCATGTCGTCATTCCATCGCTGGCTGTCAAGGTGGTGTCCAGCAAAACGATGTGAGATTCATAGACAGTTGGGTGGAGGAAAGTGTCAGGTGTGATGTGTGACAAAAGAGTGTCAGCAAGAATGAAAGGAAAGGTGTACAAGGTGAGACCAGCAATGTTGTATGGTTTAGAGACAGTGGCACTGAGAAAAAGACAGGAGGCAGAGCTGAAGATGCTGAGGTTCTCTTTGGGAGTGACGAGGATGGATAGGATCAGGAATGAGGACATCAGAGGGACAGCTCATGTTAGATGGTTTGGAGAAAAAGCCAGGGAAGCCAGATTGAGATGGTTTGAACATGTTCAGAGGAGGGACAGTGAATACACTGGTAAAAGGATGCTGAGGTTAGAGCTGCCAGGAAGGAGGCCTAGAGGAAGACCAAAGAGGAGGACGATGTGAGCTTCGACGTGAGCTTCATAGACAATTGGGCCACTTTCTGGGGAAAATCCGGTCTGGTAGCAAGGGACGGCATCCATCCCACTTTGAATGATGCTGCTCTCATCTCTACAAATTTGGCCGTTTATTAGCAAACCTAAAGTTTGACAATCCAGAGTGGGGACTGGAACACAGTTTTTAACTGAATTTGCAGACCTCCTGTGCCAGGACCGATTCTGTTCACCCTGTACATGCTTCCTTTAGGCTATGTCATTAGGAAGCACTCTATTAATTACCACTGCTATGCATATGACACTCAACTGTATCTATCTATGCAACCTGTTAACACAAACCAGTTAACCAGACTTCAAGCATGTCTAACTGACATAAAGGCCTGGATGACTAGTAACTTTCTACTTTTAAATTCAAAGTAAACAGAGGTTATTGTATTTGGGCCTAAAAATCTCAGAAATAACTTTTCTAAAATTATAGCTACTTTAGCCATGACCTCCAGCACTACTGTGAAAAACCTTGGAGTTATTTTTGACTAGGACATGTCCTTTAACTCACATATAAAACAAAATCTAGAACTCTAGAACTGCCTTCTTTCACCTGGGCATCATTTCCAAAATTAGGAACATCCTGTCTCAAAATGATGCAGAAAAACTAGTCCATGCATTTGTTACCTCAAGGTTACTACTGTAACTCATTACTATCTGGAAGTCCCAGTATCTTCATAAAAAGCCTCCAGTTAATGCTGCAGCCAGAGTCCTGACAGGAACTAGCAAGAGAGATCATATTTCTCCTGTATTAGCTTCTCTTCATTGGCTCCCTGTGAAATACAGAATAGAATTTAAAATCCTTCTTCTCACATACAAATCCCTTCATGATCAAGCTCCTTCGTACCTTAAAGACCTCATAGTACCATATTATCCCAACAGAGCACTTCGCTCTCAGAGTGCAGGTCTACTTGTGGTTCCGAGTTTCCAAAAGCAAAATGGGAGGCAGAGCCTTTAGCTATCGAGCTCCATCCCTTACTTATGCTGCTATAGACTGCCCGAGGACCATCGGTGCAATGAGCTCCCCTACCCCTCCCCTCCCTTCCCCTCTCTTCCTCTCCTCCCCCTTTACATGTATATTCCACCACTGAATATCACTAACCTTGTGCTCTCTCTCTCCCCTAGTTTGTGCTCTCTCCCTCTCTCTCTGTTCTCTCTCTGTACGTTCTGCAGGTGTCCCCGGTCCTGGAGCTGTATATCGCTGATGTGCAGTTACTGGTCCCACCAAGCTGCAGTGTCTATTTGTTGTTTATTATTGCTTTTCTTTTCTCTCTCCTCTATCCACTCACCCCAACCGGTCAAGGCAGATGGCCGCCCAAACTCAGCCAAGTTTTGCTGGAGGTTTTTTCTTCCGTTAAAGGGAGTTTTTCCTCTCCACTGTCGCCATGTGCTTGCTCATAAGGGATTTCTTGGGTTTTTTGTTTTTGTTAAGTGCCTTGAGATGATTTGTATTGTGATTTGGCGCTATACAAATAAAATTAAATTGAATGTAATTGAATTGGCTCTCACACAACACTACCCAGACTTTTTACAGGGGAGCTCTTAGGAGCAAAGTCTGGCTAATATCTGTACTATTCCTCAGACAATTGCATACACTACATCATCACCAGGGTAATGTCTAGCAATGTTCAAGTGCATATCTAAAAGCATGTTGTTTCATTAAGGTTAATGTGCTACTCACTTGTGATTTAAATGTGAAATCCACTGTAGAAGTCATGTATGAAATTAAAAAAGCACTTTTTAATGAGTAATGAATGAATAAGTTGTAGGATATGACTTATTAATGCAAAAATGGATAAGACTCATTTGGCAACTTCTCTTCACATGATTAACAACTTATTAAAACGTGAAAATGTTTAAATAGCCCCTATAATTAAACAAAGGGAAAAGGTCTGGAATACTAAAGCAGGCTGACTGAATGTGTCAGTAATACAAAAATGTACATTAATGAAACCGTCATAATTACAATTCAAGGAGTTAGTTTTCATTTCTGTTAATTAACATTTATACACTTTGCCATAAATGTGACCAGTTGAAGTGCATGCTAGGAAATCTATTATAAAGAATAATTGCAAACAAATATCCGCAATGTGCATCTCCTTTATACATTCGATTTCAATTGTGAATGATCTAGGGCAGCATGGTGGATTAGTAGTTAGCACCATTGCCGCACAGCAAGAAGATTCCTGCTTTGAAACCTGGTAGGGCCTCTCTGTGTGGAGTTTGTATGTTCTCCCTGTGCTTGCATGGGTTTTCTCCAGGTACTCTGGTTTCCTCCCACAGTCCAAAAACATGTATGTCAGGTTGATTGGTGACTCTAAATTGCTCATAGGAGTGAGTGTGAGTGTGTGTGGTTGTTTGTCTCTATGTGGCTCTGTGATGGACTGGTGACCTGTCCAGGGTGTATCTCTGCCTTTCACCCCAAAGAGAGCTAGGATAGGCTCCAGCAGATCCCTGTGACCCTAATTAGAAATAAGCAGGTATAGATAATGGATGGATGATCTATCTACTCATTTCTTTTTATCTAGGCTATTTTATCTATCAAGTTGAATCTATAATCTTATAATTTTACCTTTTTGTATCTATTTTATTAATCATATCTATCTATCCTTTATAAAGAACAAACATGTCTGTACTTGTATACATGATCCCACCCCTAGTTTATAGTTTTCAATTAAGCAACACAGCTTAAACTTAATCCAGTTCACATCATCTGATCTCTGTTGGTGTGTATTCACAGGCAGTTGTTCCAAAACTGGGAGCGTTTAACTCCAAAGTTTCGTTTGTTTGGGCATATGTGAGCACAGCAATCGCACTCGGATGTGGAATAAAACAAGTGGGCCAAGATGGCGAAGAAGGGGTGGTCTCGGCCTGCTTCCATTTGAGCCCTGTATCGGTTTGTTTGCCGTGCGACCATAATTGACACAGCAACTGGGACAACAGACTCATAACTGTGGTTCACACTCAAAGAGAGGAAGCAGTAATGCACCTGGTTGCCAACCAAAACAGAAGAAGAAAACGAAGAACTAGAAGAAAGTTTTTTTGTTTTTTCCATTTTGTTCGTTTAGTGAATACTGATACATTAGCCAGAGAAACACAACCAAACAAACTAGCCACACACACTGTTGATACTACTTGTTTGTTTTTCCCAGGTAAACAACTTCTTCTTATTATTATTTATATGGCGTTTGTCAAACAACGTTACATTACTGCCACCTTCTGAAATGGTCTGAATGGATTCCCGGGTAAACTCTTCCTCCTTCTGAGTAAGATTTCTGACCAGTGACAGAACAGTTGGTTCACACATGACATTTGTTTACAACTTTAACCCTGTGAACACAAATGACCCAAAAGAAAAATGCAACAATGTATCTTTTTAGCCCCTGATTTGGAACAAAGCTAATGAGCCACAGGTGTGAATAATAATAATAATATAATAATACATTTTATTTGTAGTGCACTTTACATTTTAAAAAATCTCAAAGTGCGGAGGAGTATGGGAAGCCAATGGAATGAGTGGAGAATGGGTGTGATTTGTTCATACTTGCGCACTTGTTATAGTAGTCCAGCCTGGAGGAGACAAAGGCATGGAGGTTCAGATTGGAACGGAGTTTATAAATATTACGTAAGTGGAAAAAACATGTTTTGCAAAGATGTTTAATGTGATTATCAAATGTGAGGTGGAAGTCGAAAGTGACTCCAAGGTTCTTAACAGATGAAGTGAGTGGAATGTGGTGAATGGAAAAGAAGGTAGAGGTGGCAAAGGCCAAACAAAGGGTGTATGAGGATTTGTATGATAGGTTGGACAATAAGGAGGGAGAGGTAGATTCGTACAGGTTGGCAAGGCAGAGAGACAAAGATGAGAAGGGGATGTGCAGCAGGTTAGAGTGATTAAGGACAGGGATGGAAATGTGTTGACAGGTGCCACAAGTGTGATGGAAAGATGGAAGGAATACTTTGAAGAGTTGATGAATGAGGAAATTGTTAGAGAGCACAGAATAGAAGAGGTGAGGTGAGGAAGTAGCAAAAATCAGTAAGGATGAAGTGAGGAAGGCATTGAAGAGGATGAAGAATGGAAATCCTGATGACATACCTGTGGAGGTATGGAAGTGTTTAGGAGAGGAGGCAGTACAGTTTTTGAATAGGCTACTTAACAAGATCTTGGAGAGTGAGAGGATGCCTGAGGAATGGAGGAGAAGTGTACTGGTCTAATTTTTAAGAACAAGGGAGATGTGCAGAGTTGTGGAAACTACAGAGGAATAAAGCTGATGAATCACACAATGAATTTATGGGAAAGAGTAGTGGAGGCTAGGCTGAGGTCAGAAGTGAGCATTTGTGAGCAGCAGTATGGTTTCATGCCAAGAAAGAGTACCACAGATGCAATATTTGCTTTGAGAATGCTGATGGAGAAGTACAGAGAAGGCCAGAAAAGGCGTATGACGGTGCCGAAAGAGGAGCTGTGGTTTTGCATGAGGAAGTCTAGAGTGGCAGTATGTTCAAGTGGTGCAGGACATGTATGAGAGCTGTAACACAGTGGTGAGGTGTGCTGTAGCTGTGACAGAGGAGTTCAAGGTGGAGGTGGGACTGCACCAAGGATCGGCTTTGAGCCCCTTGTTTGCTGTGGTGATGGACAGGCTGACAGATGAGGTTAGACAGGAATGTTTGCAGATGACATTGTCATCTGTAGGGAGAGGAGGAGGCAGGTGGAAGAAAATCTAGAGAGGTGGAGAGTCACTCTGGAAAGAAGAGGAATGAAGGTTAGCCGCAGTAAAAGAGAGTACATGTGTGTAAATGAGAGGGACTCAAGTAGAACAGTGAGGTTACAGGGAGTAGAGGTGAAGAAGGTGGAGGATTTTGAGTACCTAGGTTCAACAGTCCAGAGCAATAGAGAGTGCAGAGCTGGAAGGAGCAGAGCTGAAGGTTCTCTTTGGGAGTGACGAGGATGGATAGGATCAGGAATGAGGACATCAGAGGGACAGCTCATGTTAGATGTTTTGGAGAAAAAGCCAGGGAAGTCAGATTGAGATGGTTTGGACATGTTCAGAGGAGGGACAGTGAATACACTGGTAAAAGGATGTTGAGGTTAGAGCTGCCAGGAAGGAGGCCTAGAGGAAGACCAAAGAGGAGGACGATGTGAGCTTCGATGTGAGCTTCATAGACAATTGGGCCGCTTTCTGGGGAAAACCCGGTCTGGTTGCAAAGGACGGCATCCATCCCACTTTGAATGATGCTGCTCTCATCTCTACAAATTTGGCCGTTTATTAGCCAACCTAAAGTTTGACAATCCAGAGTGGGGACTGGAACACTGAGACTCAGTCTAAAACTCCTCTCTGCAGTTTCCTTAGAGCTGTCACCCCCTCAAATCACATAGAGACTGTGTCTGCCCCTCGAACATATAAATCAAATAAATCAGTTAACACAAGAGGAGTTCATAAAAACCTAATAAAAATTAAGACCACTCCTCTTATCGAACGGAAAACCAGAACAGTCAGATGTGGATTATTAAATATTAGGTCTCTTTCATCTAAATCTCTTTTAGTAAATGATTTGATAACTGATCACCAAATTAACTTACTGTCTTACTGAAACCTGACTGCAGCAGGATGAATATGTCAGTGAATGAATCAACCCCCCTCAGTCATAAAAATTATCATGTTCCTCGAAGCACAGGTCGAGGTGGAGGAGTAGCTGCAATCTTCCACTCAAACCTATTATTAAACTTTCATCCTCAAAACAGTTATAACTCGACTGAGAGCCTCACTCTTATCCTCTCACATCCAAACTGTAAAACACAAAAACCAGTTCTACTTGTCATTGTGTACCGTCCACCTGTCCCTTACTCAGAGTTTTTAACTGAATTTCCAGACTTTCTGATTTAGTTATTAGTTCAGATAAAGTCATTACTGTGGGAGATTTTAACATTCATGTAGATGTTGAAAATAATAGTCTCAGCACTGCATTTAATTTAATATTAAATTTAATTGGTTTCACTCAAAATGTTAATAAACCCACCCACTGTTTTAATCACACCCTTGATCTTGTTCTGACCTATGGCATCAAAATTGAACATTTAATAATTTTTCCCCATAATCCTATTTTGTCAGATCATTCTTTAATAACTCGTGAACTTAAGATGATTGATCATGCAGCATTTGGAAGAAAATTCCACTACAGCAGATGTTTATCTGACCAAGCTGTTAATAAATTTAAGAAAATGATTCCATCTTTATTTACATCTATGCCAAGTACCAACACATTGGAGGGCAGCTGCCTCAATCCTACTCCCTACCAAACTGATCATATTGTTGACAGTGCATGTAGCCTCACTGTGTGAGATCATATTTCTCCTGTATTAGCTTCTCTTCATTGGCTCCCTGTAAAATACAGAATAGAATTTAAAATCCTTCTTCTCACATACAAATCCCTTCATGATCAAGCTCCTTCATACCTTAAAGACCTCATAGTACCATATTATCCTAATGGAGCACTTTCACTCTCAGAGTGCAGGTCTACTTGTGGTTCCCAGAGTTTCCAAAAGCAGAATGGGAGGCATAGCCTTCAGGAGGCAGACACTCTCTGTACTTTTAAGGCTAGACTTAAAACCTTCCTCTTTGACAAAGCGTATAGTTAGGGCTGGCTTCAGGTAACCCTGAACCATTCCGTAGTTATGCTGCTATAGGCCTAGACTGCCCGAGGGCCATCGGTGCACTGAGCTCCCCTAACCCTTCCCTCCCTTCCCTTCCCCTCTCTTCCTCTCCTCCCCCCTCACATGTATATTCCACCACTGAATGTCACTAACCTTGTGCGCTCTCTCTCCCCTAGTTTGTGCTCTCTTCCTCTCTCTCTGTTCTCTCTCTGTACCTTCTGCAGTTGTCCCCGGTCCTGGAGCTGTATATCGCTGATGTGCAGTTACTGGCCCACCAAGCTGCAGTGTCTATTTGTTGTTTATTGTTGCTGTTCTTTTCTCTCTCTTTCCACTCACGCCAACCGGTTGAGGCAGTTGGCTGCCCAAACTCAGCCAAGTTCTGCTGGAGGTTTTTTCTTCCGTTAAAGGGAGTTTTTCCTCTCCACTGTCGCCAAGTGCTTGCTCATAAGGGATTTGTTGGGTTTTTTGTTTTTGTAAAGTGCCTTGAAATAATTTGTATTGTGATTTGGCGCTATACAAATAAAATTGAATTGAATTGAATTGAGGTTCTTGGATGTAGTGAAGAAGGACATGAGGATAATTGGTGTGGGTGAGCAGGATACAGAGGATAGGGTTGAATGGAGGCAGATGATTCGCTGTGGCGACCCCTGAAGGGAGCAGCCAAAAGGAAAAGAAGAGGGTCCAACAGATGTGGAGGGTTTTGTCCTGGAGATTGTAGATTCAACCTCTTCCTGGGTGATATTAACAAAGGTAGTAAGAGTGGCAAGCAGCACTTGTCCAGCATTGGTGGCTGTTGGCGACGTGGAAGTAGAAGGAGTAAGGAAGGAGCAGATGTTTTCAACCTTCTCTTTAAAATGTGCCAGAAAATGATCACACTGCTCCACTGTATCAATGATGTGTAAGGGTGTATGGGGACTAAGAAGATGGCTTTCAGTTTTGAAAAGCTGCTTGGAGTTTCCAGGGCTGTTGTTAATGATATTAGAGTAATAATGTGTCCTTGCAAGTGGGAGTGCTTTCGAGCATGATTTTTGACGTTGGTGGTATGCTGATTTGTGAACAGTGAGACCTAAAGTTACAACTCTACGTTCAAGAACATTCCCAGCAGTTTTCATTTTACATAAATCCTCCATGAACCAGGGTGCAGAGTGGATGAAAGAGACAGTCCTGGTTTTCAAAGGTGCATGGGTATCCAAGATAAGTTTCAAGCCTTTATTGTAAAAGTTCACACAATCAGAGGCTGGTTTAAATTGGGCTGTGTGAGATTTTGAATGTCCAAGGATAGCTGAAGAGGGTTAATATTTTTGGGGTTCCTAAAGCAAATTTTGCATTTAGGCCTGGTAGTTGGGGTCAGTAGAGGTAGATCCATTGAAATCACATTGTGGTCAGGAACACCTAGGTCATAAACCATGAGATTTTTTTATAAGTACCATGCTACCAGCAATAACCAGATCCAGAGTGTGTCTTTTATTATAGGTTGGGACATCCACGATTTGTCTGTGGTTATAACAGTCTAGGAGCTGTAAAAACCCAGAAACTGTGTGACAGGAAGGTGTATCCACATGAATATTTAGATCTCCCAGTATTATGACATTTGTTGATGTGATGTAGAAAGGAGAAAGGAGATCATCTCCGGGAGAAAGTCTGGGTTTGGTTTTAGAGGGCGATAAATAAGGAGAATGTTATGAGAGGCAAAAGTTTATATTTGAAGGCCATGTATTCAAATGATGACAGGTTTGAGAGTGTCAGGGCAGACACTTCAAAATCTTTATGGTGTAGGACAAACAGGCCCCCACCATAGCCCGTACTGCGGGCTCTCTCCAGATAGCTGTATCCAGGTGGACAAGCCTCATTCAGAGCTGAGTTGGTTTCAGGTTTATGCCAGGTTTCTGTAAGGTACATCAGGTACCTGAGTCAAATATGTGGGAATGAACGAGGCAGGATTTTTTTGTGAGTGACAGACAGTTTAGAAGTTCAACTCTGAGGCTGAGGTTCCATCATGCCTTTTATGGTCTAAATAACACTGGTGTTAACTTAGTTATGACTAATAGGAAAGTACTACAACAGTCAAGGTGGCAGTGAAGTAATCACGCGTTTAATGAGATCCTCTGAAATCCACAATTTTGAACAAAGGATTAATATTTTCCCTTTCTGTAGTCCGACCAACGATTCAATTTATGCCTTTGAAATCCCCGCCTCTTGCCCAAAGTAGATAAAAATTGAGACAATCCTTTGTTTGCTCTCTGTCGCACTCTGAAACTCTCTTGCTCCCTCTACTTGCTCTGCTGACCTCTCGCAGCTTTGCTCGTTCCTTTTTACCATTTTTCCTCTTTACAATTTTTGCTTCAATTTGAATCCTTGGTCATTTTTCTTACTTAGTTTTTCTAACGCGCAAACTGTAAATAGCTTATTTTTCTTTAATGTTCAAGTTACCAGTGACAAGTTAGATAGAAAAGTTTTTGCGTTCTTTTGAATCACTAATTGAAGACATATGACAGCAACTCATCAGCCCTGCTGAGTTTCCAGCAGCTACATCGTCAGGTACCCAAGGCATCTTCTGACCCTCCGGTGACAAAGAGGCGTTTCAGGTTCGTTACCCGAAGTTGTGTCAGGTCCCGGAAACCAGGTTTCCGGTGCCGGGTTTTTATTTTGAAGGGGCAAGGGGAAATGTTTTGGGTGCTATACCTCAGCTTGTTTTGATTACTGATCTGTGTCACCTGCGGACCTGGCTTAAGTAGCTGGGTTCGTGGGGACACAGATCGCCGGATTGTTTGTTACCATAACTCCCGTGTGGATTCACGCTACGGCAAGTAAGTGTTCATTTGAGAGCTGTTTGCTTAGATCGGAGGAATCAGTAGCTTACGGCAAGTGACCTTTTCCTGTCGCTTCACGGTTACAGCTCGGATGAGCTAACTCTTGACTGTGATTACCACGAAGAGGAATAGACTCGACGTGGGGGACGCTTTCTCTATTGTGGATTACCTGTTGACTGTTGTCGTCATTATATAGGCACCTACTGTGCTCTCACTCCGGAGGAGGCTCGGGTGCGAACACTGTTTGCTTTGTTATTGTGTCACTCCTTCATTAACCTGGTTTTCTCCTGTTTCCTGTTTTCTGAGTCTGGAAAGAGCCCGGCCTCTGGTAGGCCCCAGAGGGACCCATACACGTCAGATATTGCTCTGCGGACCCGCGACGGACTTACCACCTCCATCTCCGAGGACCAGCCCGGCGGTACCGGAACTGGCCGTCGGAGAAACCAACTCCTGCCGACTCTTTGGGTTCATCACACATCACCACCGGCCTTCACCATCCCACATCACATTCTTTTGTACTGCATTTAATAAACTTTGGCATAATCTGCTTCTGTGTCTTGGGCACTTGTGTTAGACGAGGTTGTGATCCATACAATTTGATACACAAATCATGACAAGTTGGCCTCGGGAACACCCAGACTAACGACATTGTGGGGTACTGCCAGTCAGCCTCAATGAAACGACATCAAAGTAGGCTACACCTGCCTCTCTCTGTATTCTCTGAATCAGCTGGTGTCTCACTTACTGCCCCACCCAATAATTTTCCAAATTGTCCATGTTTATTAAGTAATTACTGTCGCTAGTTCCTCTTCTCAGAGTCAGTAATCAAACTACAGTGCCACTTTGACTACTAATAATCAAAATCACTTAGAATTAGATTAGTTCAATTGTTATTCATGTTATCTGCAGTAATATTTGAAGTATACAATTCTATCATTTATACTCAGCTTTAATAAATGGTGGAAACCTCAATCCTTTCGCTCCTGGTCTGTGTTGGTTGTGAAGCTATAAAGTCACTGTTGGGTATCAAACTCATTCTTCCGATTTCCAAATTGATAATTGCATTTATATAATTTAAACAGCTAGTCCCCGAAAACGACTTGGTAATTCATTGATGATTTTCACAGATGATTGATTGAAGTTGCCATGACTGAAAATTAATAAAATCAAAATCGCTACAATAGTCACAATGTCAGCTGGAATACTGTTATTCCAGGGCCAGCAGCTGAGAAAAAGAGTATGAGCGCATTTTCCAGATGAAATAGAGGTTGTTGGTGTTAGCTGTTAGCAACCGCCAGCAATAGAAGGAGTAATTAGATCCAGTTGGTGTGTAGCTTGTAGTACACAGGATGTCACACTGAATCTGAACCTCTTTCTGAAGTAGACCTTTGCCATCAAACTAATCCAGCAGTGTAATTCAGTATGATAACACTGCTCAAGGCAGTGTCACATCGGCTGTCACTGATCAAAGCGAATACACTCTAACTGAAAGTTCTCTCCCATGACTGGTCTTCCGGATCAGCTGCCATTGCTGTCAGCCACCTTGAGCCTGCATGTTACTGCATTCAGGAAGGCAGTAGCAATAACAGACTCATAAAACATCTGCTGCATAGTCCAGCAGATGTTAAAGACTGTAACCTCCTTGAGATATAGAGACGGCTTTGACCTTTTTTGTGGAGATTTTCAGTGTTTTCTGAACAGTCCAGCTTGTTGTCAATGTATACACCAAGACATTTTAAGTCCTCCACAACTTCAGGATCCACCTCTAGGATGTTAACAGGGGTCACTGGTCTCTTCTTCCTTCTCAGGTCCACCACTAACTCTTTTGTCTTTGTCACGTTGAGATGAAGATTGTTTTCCTGACACCATGTGACAAAGTCCCCCACCACAGATCTGTATTCAGCCTCGTCTCCATTGTTAATACAGCCCACTACAGCAGAGTCATCAGAAATTTTCTGAAGGTGACACGACTCAGACTTGTAGCTAAGGTTTGTGGTGTATATTGTGAATACAAAAGGGGGCAGGACTGTATCTTCTGAGGCCCCTGCTGCTGACCAATCTATCAAACACAGTTCTGCAGGCTGAGATTTGTGGTCTCTGTCAACAATCCAGGACACTGAGGAGGTATCCTCCTGCATTGCAGTTTTCCACTCAAAAGTGCCGGTTTGATGGTGTTAAACGCACATGAAAAGTAAAAAAAACATGACCCTCACTGTGCTTGCAGGTTTTTCCAGGTGTTTACACATGTGGTTAAGCATGTAAATGATGGCATCCTCCACTCCAGTCACTTAGGCCATCATAAGACCTCTGACCATCTTATCACCGTTTTAGTGTTGATGGGGTGTCTTTTAACAAAGGGGATGTAGCAGTTTTTAAGGTGGACCAGGGTATGGTCTGATTTGCCCAATGGAGGGATGGGGGAAGCACTGTATGCATCTTTAATTGTAGCATAGAACAAATCCAAAGTTTTTCCCTCCCTGGTTGGACAGTTCAAATATTGTGTGTAGGTGGTGAGAATGTTTGACATGTTTGAAATCACCAGAGATTATTTCCAGGTCACTCGGATGTTTGTTGACATCACCAGTAGAGCCCAGATGTGGAGAAGCCAGAATGTAAACAAGGAAAACAATGATATGTGGAATTTTCAACTGCTAACAGTTCAACATCAGGGCAACAAAGACACTGCTTGATTGTAATATGTGCAGGGTTACACCATCTGTTAACAAAAACGGCAAGCCCTCCTCTTTTCCGCTTACCACTCATGGTGCAGTCCCTGTCAGTGCGGATAATCCAAAAATGACATATTGTGATCAGGAATATCCTCATGCTATAGTGTTATAGTCACTGGGGTGATCTTAAACTGACTTTAATTAGCATTAAACATAACACTGAACATACCACAATGCACCATATGCTGTACACCGTGGAGTGCTACACTTGTGTCCTTACACACAAAATAGTGCCATCACAATACATCATGCATGAGATGGGGCCAGCTGTAGTTAGTTAACTTGAGGTGCCTACATCAGGTGCATGTGTTTGTGTCTACATACAGTATTTGTAGAAGACCATGGAAAATATTAATTTCTAATAGGACTTAAATCACTACGATTAATCTTAGCCAGGTTGCAAAGTATTAATCTCTGTAGTAACTAAATTAACTTATTTAAACTTGCTTTCATGAAGCTGAGTCAAGGCTCAATTAAGCCTGGATAGAGAATCCTAGCTAAATTGCTTATCCTGGGTTTATGCAATACTGCTCTGGATTCTTAAGTAAACCTTATTTTGCTGTTATAAATAAATAGAATTATAGTGTAATAGTATTAATCTAAACATTTCTACCACTTGTGTCTGCGTTTGAGTCTCACTCCATTTGTCACTTCCTAAAAGAAACACACAGTTACTACTATTGATGGGGGAAAACACACAAACACACCTAGTAAAAATTACACACTCTGATATACATCCTCTTATGTCTTCATTATTTAAGGAATTGTTTTTTATAATATAAAAATTAAAAACAGTGTGAAAATGATATTTAGAAATCTGAGTTTTTAGAATAGTGTGAAATCACAAATTAAGTTTACAGATTTTATTTTATTACATATCAGAGTAACTGAACCCTATTACAGCATAGTTCAGAACTTTAGATTCTTGTTTATACTTGTATACTTCTCAGTGTGTCTGACAGAGTTGACACAAATCAAGTTTAAAAGGGAAAGATGTTTATTTGTCAAATTTCACTAAGTCACAACAATATAGTCATTTATGGTGATTAGTTCACAGGTCAAATGTGGGGTAATTACTGAAATCACATGGTATAGTTATGAAAAGTAATGAAATCCCATGGCCTTTATGACACATCCATCCATTATCTATACCTCCTTATTCCTATTTAGGGTCACAGGGATCTGCTGTAGCCTATCCTAGCTCTGTTTGGGAGAAAGGCAGAGGAAAGGTCACGAGTCCATCACAGGGCCACATAAAGACGAACAACAACCCCACACACTCACACCTATGGGCAATTTAGAGTCACCAATAAACCTGACATACATGTTATTTGACTGTGGGAGGAAACTGGAGTACCTGGAGAAAACCCACACAAGCACAGGGAGAACATGCAAACTCCACACAGAAAGGCCCTTGCAGGGTTTCAAACCAGGAATCTTCTTGCTGTGAGGCAACAGTGCTAACCACCAAGTCAACGTGCTGCCCCTTTATGGCACATGGTGTCCATAAAATTGTTACAACTATAACAATTGGCTGGGATTTTACTAACCTCTCATGAACTTTGCCCTTCTCGTCACCCAGGGTAACAGTGACAGTTCGGACCTTATGCAGCTCAAATCCCGGGTCATACTGATGGAAGTCAGAGGTTACCCAGCCTATCCACATACTACTGGGCTCCTGACCAGGGAAGATCCGCACTGAGTAGTAGTGCTGCACAGAAAGAGTTTGCTTTGTCTGTCAATTACTTTCTAGAAGGGCTTCACAACAATGACATTGTAAAACTTGGATACTTTGTAGTAACAATTTTTTTTATTTTGTAGCTATATTGTCTTACAGTAGTGGCTTGCATGAGGAATTCATAGTCATCTCTGTCATCAGCGATCACTTCCTCTGACAGTCGAGAAGATGAGGGACAGCTGTTGTCTGGTTTGCTTCTCTTCAACATGAACCTGAGAGATTAGACGTTTGGTTTAAGTTTCAAACTGGTGATCAAACACAATGACAAAATGGTACTATAGTGCAAAAGTGAGATATAGAATAAAGTCAGATATCAAAAAAGTGTTGGATGTTTACTATTCAACACGGCCGGCATTTAAAAAGTGTTTAGTTTTTAAATGAGGAGACAGAGGGTTTACCGCTGTTTGAGCTTGAACGGCTTCTCCTGATTATAATCTTTGTGGTTATTGAATTCGTCCTTTTCGGGTCCGTTGGGACCATTGTGACCATGAGACGACTTCATCAGGACCTCAAAGTCTGACACCGCTTCGAAGTCCTCTAGGTCCTGCTGAAACAAACGGTGAACATACCACACATATACTCAGCTCAGTACCTAACCCTTCTATTTACACTTGCAGAAGAATATAAGTTAGAGAGTTTTCCTGTCACAGGCAGGCATTTAGAAATAGTGTGCTAAGCATAACAGTGTCACATAACAGAGGCGCAGGGCAATGCAGAATTCAAATGTACACAGGTTTATTATCAACTAAGGCAGAAATACACAGAAAAACACAGAACAGAACACAAACCTGGAGGAAAAATCCAATCTAACAATGCAAAACAGAACTTAAAATAGTGAATCCACCAGATGACAGTCTAGAGCAGGGTATTCAATTACAAATTCAGCTGGGCCAGGTGTTCAAACCAAAAAAATGTAGCTGGGCCAGACATTTTTAGTAGGCAGTAAGCTTCTGCAATGTCACATTTATTCCCATCCAGAGTTGTATTAATTTTTTGCCAAGATCTTGTATTGATGGTGGAAGAATCGGACCACTGTGCAAAGTCTTCTCCAGCACATCCCAAAGGTTCTCAATGGGGTTAAGGTATGGACTCTTTGTTGGCCAAACCATGTGTGAAAATTGATGGAATAACCTGGTCATTCAGTATATTCAGGTAGTCAGCTGACGTCATGCATGATGGATGTATCACTTCATCTGCCTCTCTTCTTACCCTGATGTGTCCATCACTCTGGAACATGGTAAATCTGGACTCATCAGACCACATGACCTTCTTCCATTGCTCCAGAGTGCAATTTTTATGCTCCCTAGCAAACTGAAGCCTTTTTTTCCAATTAGCTTCACTGATAAGTGGTTTTCTTAAGGCTGCACAGCAGTTTAGTCCCAATCCCTTGAGTTCCCTTCACATTGTGCGTGTGGAATGTGGCCATTTGACTAGGCTGGGTCTAGAACAGACCTGGGCACTGAACAGCCATGCACCACATCCAGCCCTTTGCCTGTCCCAGACTGGCCCGTGCAAAGTCTGTGGGAGACGATTCAAAATCAGTGGAATCCAGCGCAGTCCCTTGTTATACCACGCTGAGTGCAACAGAGACAAAAGACACGGAGCGACACGTCAATTTAAAGTTAAAATCAAATCAACTTTATGCAAATATTGTGGCTGAGCTCACTCAGAGCACAGTATGCAAATTAAATGCGTAGCACTTCACACCCAATCACACCACCAGAGCTACAACTACATCAGAGGCTGGTGGAGGTTAGTCCATCATCTGAATGTACCATTAGCTGTAACCCTCGAAAATGTTAGCTCCTGTTAAAAAACATAAGGTTGATACAGAATGTAGAGTTTTTAATTTGTTTACTGAAGTCAAAGGTAAAGCCATGTGCTTAGTGTGGAGATGAGATTTCTGAATTATAATTTGAATCACCATTACGAGACTAAACGTGGATAATACAAGAACTTCACTGAGGCAGCAGGGACTTTTTACCAAAATTTACACATTGAGTGATGCAGCAGTCAGGACCAGTTTTGTGATTTCCCACAAAATAGTGAAAAACAGTAAGCTACTTTCCGTTGGCAAGTTTATCAAGTAGTGTTTGGACTATGTCCTGAGAAAAAAAGAATCATTTGAGAATATCCCTCTCCAAATGAACGGTAGCGAGAAGAATTGAGTACATTGCAGGAAATTTGGGACATCAGTTGCAAAAGAAAGTGGAAAATTTTTCTCCTTGGCTTTGGATGAGAGCTGGATGAGAGCTGTGATGTCCATGACACAGCCCAGCTACTCATATTTGTATGTGGGATAACCAAAGATGCTGAGGCTATGGAAGAGCTGGCAGTGATGCGGCCAATGAAAGGGAAGTCGACGGGGAGTGATTTGTTCATGGAGGTCAAGCTTGGTACTTTTTCATTGCATTATACACCAGGAGGTACTGTGTAAGTCAGTGCTAAAAATGAACTATGTTGTTGATGTAACTAAAATAGTGTTACGATTTGGTGAGCCACGATGGTGATGAAGAAGGAGAGGTAGGACCCAAATGCAGACGCAAACTAAGCTTTATTAACCTGGATTGACCAGGCTCGGGCAAAATACATAAAATATCTCCACCACTCGGCGGGCAGGCAGGCAAACAATAACGCCACTCAGCGTTCCGGACATAAAACAAAAACAAACCTTCTCACAGCTACAGATAACACATATATAACGCAATGCACACAACACAAATACATGTAATGCTCCAACAAAGAACAAAGAAGGACAGGTGGTATAAATAGACATCAAACAAAGGATAACTAAACACAGGTGAAAGTAATCTTACGAAAGAACACAAAGCTACCCCTGATAAACACCAGAAAAAAAACATAAAAGTCCAAAACCGGAACTCAAACTTTACTTCATGATGCTCGGGAAGACAGCCTCTGAAGCAGAAGAAGATCTGGGGCCATTCGGGAAGACGGCCTCTCAGGCAGACAAAGGTCCGAGGCTGTTCGGGATGGCCCCTCAGGCGAGGAAGGAACAGGTGTCGCTCTGGCTCTGGGGACTGGACCTCAGCGTGGGTGCCTTCGCTGTGACACTGAGGGACTGGGCTCTGGTGTGGAGCCTCAGCGGGGACGACCACGTCGGCGCACTGAGGTTCCAGACGCTGGGCAGCAAAGAGGGACTCTGGCTGGGCAGAGAAGAGGGACTCTGTGTCATGATTGATGTGAGACGTGGTGTTGGATCACAGTTCCCCACACAGAACACTCAGGGACACAAACAATGTTCATTAAATAGTATTTACACCAGTAGAACTACCGGCTCTTGCTGGTCGAGAGCAGGGGACCAAAGTAAATGGCGAGGGTTTATTGCTGGAGTTGGTTGTGAAAAAGAATCAATCCTGGTGATGGCGTTGTAGTCCTCACTGGTACTAGTGCTCGCTGAGCAACGTCAGACTTGACCATCTATCCGTGGTTCTCCATAACCGTTCTCTCCAATTCTTGGAGTGAGACAGAAAAAAAAGGAAAAAATTAATGATAATTTTCAGAGATTGGCGAGTAGCACACCTGATCCTCCTGGTTAAGGGATGGGTGCAGTTCTCGCCGTGTCACCAGTTTGGCTGGGTGTTGAACATCAAGCGGTGTCCCTCCTGGGTCTCTTGCTCTCTCTGGAGTGATCCCTCGAAGAGATCCAGTCCTCCTTCCTCCTAGCGTCTAAGTCAAGCATGGACTCACCAGTTATTAGCTATTGACGATATCTCCTATCCCAACAGACAACCTGGCAGCTTGTTGCTGCCCCGGGTCTGCTATTTAAGCTGTGAAAAAGCTCCCAGGTGAAAATCATTAATTTAATGAGTCAGTGTGCCACGACTGTGACTCTACTGAATCCTGTTGCCTCTTCAGAATAAAACTCCCCCACCGGAAGTTTTAGTCTGGGACGTCACACTCTGGTTCTCTAAGCTGGGCAGCAACGAGGGACTCTGGTTCTCTGGGCTGGGCAGCGACAAGAGACTCTGGTCTCTTGGGCTGGGAGGCCAGAAGGGACTTTGGCAGGGATGACAGGAGGGAATCTGGTTATCTGGGCTGGGAAATCCGGAAGGACGCTTATTCTCTGGGCAGGGAAGTGATGAGGGACTTGGGCACACCAGCTGACAGGCTACCCGGGAACTGGGGCACTGGAGACTGGGATGCCAGAGACTGGAACGCTGTAGACTGGGACACTGGCGACTGGGATGCCGGAGACTGGGACACTGGCACTCTGGCCGGGGGTTCGGGCAGTCTGGCCAGAGGTTCAGGTTCTGGCATTCTCACTATGGGTTCGGGCTCTCTGGCCGTCTCGCCGTGGGTTCGGGCTCTGGCCAGGGACTGGAGTGCGGAAGACTGAAAAGCCAGCCTTTCTGATTGGTGAGCTGGTGTCAAGGGCTGAAGTAATGCTAGGCAACACTGCCTCGCCTTGTGGAGGGTGATGGTGATGAAGAAGGAGAGGTAGGACTCAAATGCAGACGCCAACTAGGCATTATTAACCTGGATTGACCAGGCTCGGGCAAAACACATAAAATATCTCCGCCACTCGGCGGGCAGGCAGGCAGGCAAACAATAACGCCACTCGGCGTTCCGGACATAAAACAAAAACAAACCTTCTCACAGCTACAGACAACATAATGCACACAACACAAATACATGTAATGCTCCAACAAAGAACAAAGAAGGACAGGTGGTATAAATAGACAAACAAAGGATAACTAAACACAGGTGAAAGTAATCTTACAAAAGAAGACAAAGCTACCCCTGATAAACACTGGAAAATACAGAAAACCAAACAAAATAAATGTCCAAAACTAACTTTAACTAATGTTAACTTCATCAGGGCAAGAGCATTGAATCACAGACAGTTTTTGCATTTTTGGAAGAGCATGAAACTGAATATGGTGACATAGGCTACTACACAGCTGTCAGATGCTCAGCCTGGGTAAAGTGCTTAAAAGGGTATGGGACGTGAGAGCAGAGATTTGTGTAATTCTGTGATGAGAAAGGCAAGGATATCCCAGAGCTCAGATGCAGACTAGATGGCTGATCTTGCTTTTTCTTTCAAGCCAACTAGAGGGCAACATTTACCCACCCGCCCACACCACAAGAAGCCACACTACCAACTGATCACCTCCATAGGTACTCATCTATGTTACGGGCACAACATGGTGAGTTTTCAAGGTGATTTGAAGACTTCAAGGCAGTTGAGAATGAAATGCACACAATTTCTTCTCCCTTCACTTGCAGTGTGAATAATGGCCTCAATGATGTTCAGCTTGAATTGATTGACTGACACACTGATGGAAAAACATCAGTACCATTGCTAGATTTTTATTGTTCTCTTAAAGAGGAGAACTTTGAGGAGACATGCTCCAAAGATGTTGGTTCTCTTTGGATCTACCTACAATGTATATTTGTTCAAAATCATTCTTGTCATTAATTAAATGATGATTTGATGCTGGCTTTCTTACCATGCCTATTTCATATTTACAGTACCCAATTGGAATGTCTACTCTTACGTGAAGAAGTTTATCCAAACTATACGATTTACAGCTTTTTTATAGAGTGATAAAATTATTATTATGCAGAATTGAGTTCAGCCTATTGATTGGTGCCCTCCACAACAGTACCAGAAAATTAACTCCCCCACATCCCTGGTCTAGAGTATGCATTACATCAGTGAGTGTCCTCACAAAGATAGAAATACAAGTGTGTGTGTGCATATGTTACCCTCCTAGGTGAAAAGAGACTGCCATTAGATGAGGATCTGGAGAAGGATTCTGCACACTCTATGGGCATGCTCAGTCTGTAGAAGGTAATGTCAGTGTAACTGTTCTGTGAGCCAAAAGACCTCTGGGTGACCTTTAGGCATGGGCATGATTCCATGGTCCCGTCTATCCTTGTTACCTGAAAAGGAAAAGAAAAAGACAAATGTTTGCAATGTTTCCATTAGTTCCGCTTGTAGCCATACACCTACAGTGGGTACGGAAAGTATTCAGACCCCTTTAAATTTTTCACTCTTTGTGTCATTGCAGCCATTTGCCAAAATCAAAAAATTTCATTTTATTTCTCATTAATGTACACTCAGCACCCCATCTTGACAGAAAAAAAACAGAAATGTAGAAATTTTTGCAAATTTATTAAAAAAGAAAAACTGAAATATCACATGGTCATAAGTATTCAGACCCTGTGCTCAGTGTTGAGTAGAAGCACCCTTTTGAGCTAGTACAGCCATGAGTCTTCTTGGGAATGATGCAACAAGTTTTTCACACCTGGATTTGGGGATCCTCTGCCATTCTTCCTTGCAGATCCTCTCCAGTTCTGTCAGGTTGGATGGTGAACGTTGGTGGACAGCCATTTTCAGGTCTCTCCAGAGATGCTCAATTGGGTTTAGGTCAGGGCTCTGGCTGGGCCAGTCAAGAACGGTCACAGAGTTGTTCTGAAGCCCCTCCTTTGTTATTTTTGCTGTGTGCTTAGGGTCATTGTCCTGTTGAAAGGTGAACCTTCGGCCCAGTCTGAGGTCCTGAGCACTCTGGAAGAGGTTTTCTTCCAGGATATCTCTGTACTTGGCCGCATTCATCTTTCCTTCAATTGCAACCAGTCGTCCTGTCCCTGCAGCTGAAAAACACCCCGACAACATGATGCTCCCACCACCATGTTTCACTGTAGGGATTGTATTGGGCAGGTGATGAGCAGTGCCTGGTTTTCTCCACACATACCGCTTAGAATTAATGCCAAAAAGTTCAATCTTGGTCTCATCAGACCAGAGAATCTTATTTCTCATAGTCTTGGAGTTCTTCATTTGTTTTTTGGCAAACTCTATGCGGGCTTTCATGTGTGTGGAGAGGCTTGCGTCGGGTCACTCTGCCATAATGCCCCGACTGGTGGAGGGCTGCAGTGATAGTTGACTTTGTGGAACTTTCTCCCATCTCCCTACTGCATCTCTGGAGCTCAACCACTGTGATCTTTAGGTTCTTCTTTACCTCTCTCACCAAGGCTCTTCTCCCACGACTGCTCAGTTTGGCTCAATGGCCAGGTCTAGGAAGAGTTCTGGTCGTCCCAAACTTTTTCCATTTGAGGATTATGGAGGCCACTGGGCTCTCAGGAACCTTGAATGCTGCAGAGATTATTTTGTAACCTTGGCCAGATCTGTGCCTTGCCACAATTCTGTCTCTAAGCTCCTTGGGCGGTTCCTTCATGATTCTCATTTGCTCTGACATGCACTGTGAGCTGTAAGGTCTTATATAGACAGGTGTGTGCCTTTCCTAATCAAGTCCAATCAATTTAATTAAACACAGCTGGACTCCAATGAAGGAGCAGAACCATCTCAAGGAGGATCAGAAGAAATGGACAACATGTGAGTTAAATATGAGTGTCACTGCAAAGGGTCTGAATACTTATGACCATGTGATATTTCAGTTTTTCTTTTTTAATAAATTTGCAAGAATTTCTACATTTCTGTTTTTTTCTGTCAAGATGGGGTGCTGAGTGTACATTAATGCGAAATAAAATGAACTTTTTTGATTTTGGCAAATGGCTGCAATGACACAAAGAGTGAAAAATTTAAAGGGGTCTGAATACTTTCCATACCCACTGTATTTACAGTTACATTTGCTTGTGGAAAAAACATACTAAGCCAAAATTATTTATACATGTCCATGTATCTTCAATTTCAGTCCAATACCACTAGTTGTACCAGGAATCTAAATGTGATACAGATCCTACCAAAGACTATCTAGTACATGTTCCCATGTGAGTACAGGCTGTGTTTCAGATGACTGTTCTTGCCTGTATGTGCTGATGGTTTGGCGGGACAGGTACAAACTGTGGCAGCCTCTTACTGTGCCACATGGTGATGTCTCGGTTCATGTTGACAGCAAATGGTTCATAGCCTTCCTGCAGGCCGCAGATGGTAAAGTATTTGAGAGTGCTGACGTCTTTACCAAAGTTCATTCTTCCCACCTGACACACACCCAGACTACAAACTGGGATAAAGCCTAAGACACAAAGAAGAGAGAACAAATGCTAATACTACGTTTTATGTACATTATGAAAAAATATAATATAAAATAAAATAAAACATGCTAAAGTGGTTGGCTTTCTCAGGTCAGTGTAATTAGCAAACAAATAATAATAATAATAAAATGAATAATTTATACTGTACACTATGCACTCGTTCGGATATGTAGTTTTGGTATGTTTCTTCTTAAAAGAGCCTAGTTGCCTAATGAGGGAGCTTGGGTATATTCTCAGACATTCCCTAAATAGGTAGGGATGGGAATTAAGACCTGGTTTTAAATTTTACGATCCATCAGAATCTTACACCTTCTTGCTTATCAGTTCCTCTTATCCATGCCGACAGTTGCGCGTGCATCATCACCTCAGAAGTGTGGCTGAATCTCACAAACAAATATGACAGCAATATTACTGTGAAACAATTAAAGCACCTACAACATGTCGAGAAATCTTTCCATGCAAAAAATGCATGAATGCCACTGCTTCATAACTGAACAGCACATCCATTCCAGAGGGTAAATATCCAACATTTGTACCACACAAAAGGATTAGATCTTTATTTTACTAAGAAAAATCAAACTCTATATGAATATTCTCTTATTTCATCCATTTTAGAAGCTGACAGACGGTTATTACATTTAGCTGTGATGCTGTCTTTGCCATATTGTTTCATGTGAGACACGTTGTGTCAGCTCTTCGTCAGTCTTGCATTTGTGTCTATACCAGGCACATTCAGTCGCGCACTGGACATGCTTTGTTTTTAAAAAGTGAGAGTAGGAATACCTGGGACAATGTAAACTATGGCCATAAACTCCATCACAACTACACTTTTAAAATAAAACAGTTTTCTCTCTTGTGCAGTATTGCATCACCAGGGCTGGTAAGCCATCAAAGGTTCAGAATGAGATTCATGGCATTATTCTACTTTCAAAATTCATGAGCATTAAGTGGTATTTTGAGTGTATAATTTTTCTCTGCTCGCACTCAAAACTTTGCTCTCACACATGGGTTTTTTCTGCTTGCGCTCAAAACGTAGCACTCCCACTCAGATGGGATTGCTCACACAGATTTTCTTCTGCTCACTCAAAGCTGCTTAAAAAGCTGCTTACGCACAGAACTTGCAGTAGTACAACCTAGTCAAAAGTCCTCTGCCAATAGAAACAGACTACCATTTCCAATTATTGCTGTTTAGGCCTGATTCCTCCCAGGCATCCTTTATTGGTTGCAAATGCAGCTGCAATACCTCCTCCACTGAGTCCATCTGATGCTTCTGCAAACATGGATGGGCAAAGTCAAGATCACCTACTAAAGTTTATTAGCGTTGTACATGTTTGTGTGTGTGTTTGTGTCTGTGTGCATGTTTGTGTGCATATTCAGGGTGTGGTTACCGGAGCTGTCTGACATCGTTTGCCGAGTTCCCCAAGACATCCCCACCTCCTCATCAAGAGCAGCTGGATGTTTTCAATGAAGTCTGGTATAAAACTCTCCTTAGTGTTACACTTACCATATGGCTGTGAATCAATCTGTGCAGTCCACCTCCATAATTGTTTTGTTGTTATGATTGTTCATGTTTTGGTGAACTTTTGTAATTACTTGGACTAGGGTTACTCTGCTAGTTCTGTTGGCCTGCCTTTGATGGTATTTTGTTGTCCACTTCTCTGGGTGTGGATGTTTTCCTTGTTGCTTTTTTATAATGACCTGTAGTTGTATTATTGGAGGTGTTCAGTAGACATGTCATTGGAGTTTTCCTCTTGTCTGGATTGTTTTTAGCTTACTTCTATATAGATGATTTTGTTTATTGTATGTATTATTTTGTTTCATTTTTGTCCCTGTTTAACTCTGTCATCATTAAATATGGTTTTGTAAGCTTCTACGCTCTCTCTCCACCACCTCCTCCATTCCTAACCTGACTGGCACATAGTAACTGTTTTAGCTCTGTTTACTCGACGTATTCCTCTATTTTGGTGGAATTCTGGGGAATCCTCAGAATCTGAGATAATATAGCACTGATGCTAAAAACCTGTGCAAGTCTAGTGTTTCTTAACAAAGAAAACTGATCAGGAATCGATAAAGAATTGTACTGTTAAAATCTTATCAATTCCCATCCATGGGTTGCGATCTCAACCACATCCAAAATTAAACCCAAATTTATGCCTTAATTTAAAGAAAATTGCCCTCTCATACTGTGAAAATATCCTTCATATAATTTACTTTATATTAAGAATGTTTTCAGTTACCTTCACCAACTTCAAAATCTTTGAAGGCCAACTCAGAGCCAGAATCATCCAGCAGCACTTCTCCATTGAGTGTGAACATCATGGTGTGTTCGTTCAGATCCACCATGCAACCCACCACATCTCCTGTCTGCCAGACACGCCCAAAGTGTTCATTGCCCTGGTGCCAGCGCTGGGCCTATGAAAATAAGTTTATGAAAATAAGTTTATGAACAGTCATTTTGACAATATCAAAAAAATTTTGAAATGTCAACTTTCAAGACAGGATTTTATACAAGAAGAATTACTTGCTTACTACTTTTAGTAATAAGCACTGAACAGATGGAATTTGTAGTGTGACTGAATGAGCAATCTCACCTTGAAGCCATCAAACACAAAGGCCTGGTCATCAGATCCCAGGTCCTTGTCTGGGAGGCATCCTGGTCTGGCCCAACCTACCCTCATTTCTCCTGCTGTCAATACCTGGAAGATAAACAGCAACAGGTTAATACTAGAGTTAATACTAATACTTATTACCCTGCAGTCTGTTGAAGGTTTGGTGACATTTGACAGTAAGTAAGCATATTCTACTTGATGATTTCTTTTTTTTTCTTTTTTTTTTTTTAAATGCACTGATCTGAGTGGCAAAAAGTATGCCAAGAAAGAGTACCACAGATACAATATTTGCTTTGAGAATGCTGATGGAGAAGTACAGTGGGTATGGAAAGTATTCAGACCCCTTTAAATTTTTCACTCTTTGTGTCATTGCAGCCATTTGCCAAAATCAAAAAAGTTCTTTTTATTTCTCATTAATGTACACTCAGCACCCCATCTTGACAGAAAAAAACAGAAAAGTAGAAATTCTTGCAAATTTATTAAAAAAGAAAAACTGAAATATCACATGGTCATAAGTATTCAGACCCTTTGCAGTGACACTCATATTTAACTCACATGTTGTCCATTTCTTCTGATCCTCCTTGAGATGGTTCTGCTCCTTCATTGGAGTCCAGCTGTGTTTAATTAAACTGATTGGACTTGATTAGGAAAGGCACACACCTGTCTATATAAGACCTTACAGCTCACAGTGCATATCAGAGCAAATGAGAATCATGAAGGAACCGCCCAAGGAGCTTAGAGACAGAATTGTGGCAAGATCTGGCCAAGGTTACAAAATAATTTCTGCAGCATTCAAGGTTCCTGAGAGCCCAGTGGCCTCCATAATCCTCAAATGGAAAAAGTTTGGGACGACCAGAACTCTTCCTAGACCTGGCCATCGAGCCAAACTGAGCAGTCGTGGGAGAAGAGCCTTGGTGAGAGAGGTAAAGAAGAACCTAAAGATCACAGTGGTTGAGCTCCAGAGATGCAGTAGGGAGATGGGAGAAAGTTCCACAAAGTCAACTATCACTGCAGCCCTCCACCAGTCGGGGCATTATGGCAGAGTGGCCCGACGCAAGCCTCTCCTCAGTGCAAGACACATGAAAGCCCGCATAGAGTTTGCCAAAAAACAAATGAAGAACTCCAAGACTATGAGAAATAAGATTCTCTGGGCTGATGAGACCAAGATTGAACTTTTTGGCATTAATTCTAAGCGGTATGTGTGGAGAAAACCAGGCACTGCTCATCACCTGCCCAATACAATCCCTACAGTGAAACATGGTGGTGGGAGCATCATGTTGTCGGGGTGTTTTTCAGCTGCAGGGACAGGACGACTGGTTGCAATTGAAGGAAAGATGAATGCGGCCAAGTACAGAGATATCCTGGAAGAAAACCTCTTCCAGAGTGCTCAGGACCTCAGACTGGGCCGAAGGTTCACCTTTCAACAGGACAATGACCCTAAGCACACAGCAAAAATAACAAAGGAGGGGCTTCAGAACAACTCTGTGACCGTTCTTGACTGGCCCAGCCAGAGCCCTGACCTAAACCCAATTGAGCATCTCTGGAGAGACCTGAAAATGGCTGTCCACCAACGTTCACCATCCAACCTGACAGAACTGGAGAGGATCTGCAAGGAAGAATGGCAGAGGATCCCCAAATCCAGGTGTGAAAAACTTGTTGCATCATTCCCAAGAAGACTCATGGCTGTACTAGCTCAAAAGGGTGCTTCTACTCAACACTGAGCACAGGGTCTGAATACTTATAACCATGTGATATTTCAGTTTTTCTTTTTTAATAAATTTGCAAAAATTTCTACATTTCTGTTTTTTTCTGTCAAGATGGGGTGCTGAGTGTACATTAATGAGAAATAAAATGAAATTTTTCGATTTTGGCAAATGGCTGCAATGACACAAAGAGTGAAAAATTTAAAGGGGTCTGAATACTTTCCGTACCCACTGTCCAGAGAAGGCCAGAAGGAGCTGCAATGTGTCTTTGTAGATCTGGAAAAAGCGTATGACAGGGTGCCAAGAGAGGAGCTGTGGTTTTGTACGATGAAGTCTGGAGTGGCAGAGAAATATGTTCAAGTGGTGCAGGACATGTATGAGAGCTGTAAGACTGTGGTGACGTGTGCTGTAGGGGTGACAGAGGAGTTCAATGTGGAGGTGGGGCTGCACCAAGGATCGGGTTTGAGCCCCTTCTTGTTTGCTGTGGTGATGGACAGGCTGACAGATAAGGTTAGACAGGAATGTCCGTGGACCATGATGTTTGCAGATGACATTGTCATCTGTAGTGAGTGCAGGGAGCAGGTGGAGGAAAATCTAGAGAGGTGGAGGTTTGCTCTGGAAAGGAGAGGAATGAAGGTTAGCCGCAGTAAAACGGGCTACATGTGTGTAAATGAGAGGGACTCAAGTAGAACGGTGAGGTTACAGGGAGTAGAGGTGAAGAAGGTGGAGGATTTTGAGTACCTAGGGTCAATAGTCCAGAGCAACGGGGAGTGTGGAAAAGAAGTGAAGATTCGTGAAGTGAAGCAGGTCAGAATGGGTGGAGGAAAGTGTCAGGTGTGATGTGTGACAAAAGAGTGTCACCAAGAATGAAAGGAAATGTGTACAAGACAGTGGTGAGACCAGCAATGTTGTATGGTTTAGAGACAGTGGCACTGCGAAAAAGACAGGAGGCAGAGCTGGAGTTAACAGAGCTGAAGATGTTGAGGTTCTCTCTGCGAGTGACGAGGATGGATAGGATCAGGAATGAGTACATCAGAGGGACAGCTCATGTTAGATGTTTTGAAGAAAAAGCCAGGGAAGTCAGATTGAGATCGTTTGGACATGTTCAGAGGAGGGACAGTGAATACATTGGTTAAAGGATGCTGAGGTTAGAGCTGCCTGGAAGGCCAAAGAGGAGGTTCTTGGATGTAGTGAAGAAGGACATGAGGATAGTTGGTGTGGGTGTGGAGGATACAGAGGATAGGGTTGAATGGAGGCGGATGATTCGCTGTGGCGACCCCTGAAGGGAGCAGCTAAAAGGAAAAGAAGATCTGAGTGGCAACAAGTCTGAGTAGCCCCATGATTTTTGTAGTTTCTTATTTTTTTATTAAGGATGAACGGAAGGACAAAAGGTGAGGGAGGTATCCTATTTTTAAACCAGAAATTGGTTAATCCCCTAAATGTGACTGTGAAAGAGACTGTCTGCTGTTCGGACATTGAATTCGTCTCAGTTGGTTTCTGCGCACGCTATGGCTGTGTCTGAATGTCCTTCCTAATCACAATATAGGACCCTATATAGTGAGCACTCTATTTTGTAGTGGTGTCCAAATTGCTAGTAACTTAAAAGTAGTTCCCTCAAAATTTCCCACAATGCATTGTAAAAAGTAGTGAGCAGTGATGGTCACTAGACAGGCAGAATAGACAGTCATGCATTGCATTGATAAAAAAATATTGGAAACCCCCAAAGGTTATAAATGTAGATTCAAGATTGTAGCTGAACATGATGAACAGATGGTTAAGTTATACCTTTTAAGAAAACATTCTGGATGAAATAAACAAATTTTTACCACAAAATTATTAAAATAATAAAAATAATGTGAGTTTAAAACAGGAAGTGATGAGATTCAATACATGGTTGCCATTGCTGTGTACATTCCACCAAAGCGTACCTCTTTCACCACTGGGTAGATCTGATCACAGCATGATCTATCTTCCGCCCACATACAGACCCTGTGTGCAGAAGCTTCCTCTTACCAAAAAATATCAAGCAGCACTGACAATTGGTTTGAGCCTGACTATCATTATTTAGTTAATTATGTATTGTATATGATGACAGTCAGGGCAGTTCTGTCCAGCAGGAAATGGACATTCACATGGACAGGAGAGTCAACATCATTGCTGACTACATTCATTTCTGTCCTTCCAGTTAGGACAGTACGGTGCTATCCTAACAATAACCCATGGATCACCAGTGACATTAACACCTCCTGAACCAGTAGAAGAGGGCATTCTAGAATTCTAGAATGGCACCTGTTAGGTGGCAGCCTGTTATAGCAGCTCCTCTGTTTGTTTTTTGTTTTGTGCAAGATTTTTACTGAATTATCATCTGTTAATCCAAGTCAAATCAAGATCTATGCTTTCTCTCTGATAACGGATGAAAGTGGATGAGTTGGGTTTTTCGAATTCCTGTGGAAAGACATATAGAGATTATGGAAACTGCATCAGAAAATTTACGTTTCTGTGGCAACGGCATCTATACAAGAGAGCAACTGTTAGCTCTCAAGGAAACAAGTCTGCTTCTTGGTATAAAACCTGAAATCCCCCAAGACCTGAGGAGGCGCAGGAGGGGCTGTAGAGCAGGAGTAAAGCATTGAGAAAAACGTAGGAGATTTAAACCATTTCTCCCAAAAATTATTATGGGGAATGTGAGGTCACTCTGCAACAAAGTGGATGAACTTACAGCTTTAGCTAGCAGCCAGCGAGAGTACGGAGAGTGTAGCTTGCTTTGCTTCACCGAGCCCTGGCTGAATAAAAATATACTGGACAGCTCACTTGAACTACCTGGGTTCTCACTAGTGCGAGCGGACAGAGGCAAACAGAGCGGCAAGAAAAGAGGAGGTGGTCTCGCAGTTTTTGTTAACTCCAAATGGTGCAACCCTGGACATGTAACAGTGAAAGACTGTATCTGTATTCCAGACATTGAGCTGTTGGTGGTTGGACTGAGACCATACTACCTGCCCCGTGAGTTTTCACAGGCCATCGTTGTGACTGTTTACATTCTTCCATTAGCTGCAGCACAGAGTACATGTGACATCATCCACACAGTTGTCGGGAAAACAAAACACCCCAGTGCCCTTATACTAATTAATGGCGATTTTAACCATGTTAGTATTTCTGGAACTCTGACCAACTTCAAACAGTATGTGGACTGTGCAACACGAGAAAAGATTCTTGATCTCCTTTATGCCAATGTGAAGGAGGCATACAGCTCTTCAGCCCTGCCTCCACTTGGTGGATCAGACCACAACTTAATATATTTAGTACCAACATACAAGCCCGTAGTAAGACAGCAGTCTGCTACCATGAGGTATGTGAAAGTTTGGTCAAAGGATGCTGAGGAGGCCCTGCAGGAGTGCTTCAGGGTTACAAACTGGAACCTTTTCATGGACGCTCATGGTGAGGACATCGAAGGCATCTCTCACTGCATCACAGATTACATCCACTTCTGTGAGGACATTATTGTTCCATCCAAAAAAGTTCGTTGTTTCCCCAATAATAAGCCATGGATAAATAAGGACATTTAAGGTCTCCTCAATAAGAAGAAGAGGGCATTCATGGCAAGAGACAAGGAGGAACTCCGAGCAGCACAGAAGGAACTCAAAAGGAAGCTGAGGGAGGCAAAGCAGCTCTATAGAGACAGAGTAGAGCACAAGTTGAGACAGAACTATATCAAAGAGGTGTGGAATGGGATGAAAATAATGACTGGCTATAAGAAGTCATACACTGCTGTGGAAGGAGACTCAAAGTTTGCTAATGAACTTAACCTGTTCTTTAATAGATTTGACACCACCTCTGCTTCTTACTCTGACTCAGTGTCCTCGCACACCATCCCTCCTCCCTACACGACCTTAGCTGATGCCTTGGGGTCTCTTCACATCACCCCACCCACCATCTCTGCCAATGCTGCCTCCCCATTGCCCACTGATACCATCTCCTCTATCAGCAGCCATACAACATTGAAGTATACCTCACCTCCAATAACTCCTCCCCTGCCCTCATCATCTGACTCCTCATCAACACAATACACAGGCCCAGCCTTTGCCACAGAACAGGTGAGGAAGGAACTAGCTAAACTAAAGGCCAACAAAGCAAAAGGACCAGATGAGATCAGTCCCAGAGTACTTAAGGTGTATGCTGGACAGCTTGCAGAGGTTTTTCAGCAACTTTTCAACCTCTCTCTGAGGCTCAAAAAGGTGCCTAAGTTATGGAAAACTTCCTGTATTGTCCCATTACCAAGTGGTAATGGGATTACCGTCCCAGTACCCTTAGTGACTTCAGACCAGTAGCGCTAACATCACATGTCATGAAAGTGTTTGAGAGACTGGTCCTGCAAAACCTGAGGTCCCAAGTGTCTGAATTTCAGGACCCCTTGCAGTTTGCATATCAAGAACACATCTGAGTGGAAGATGCCATCATCTTCTTAATGCACAGAGCATACTCCTATCTGGAGAGGCAGGGCAACACTGTGAGAGCCATGTTTTTTGACTTTTCAAGTGCTTTCAACACTATTCAGCCCCACCTGCTAAGTGCAAAGATGCAGGATATGGAAGTTCCCGCAGATATGGTGGAGTGGATCCAAGACTACCTCACTGGGTGGCCACAGTTTGTTCGCTTAGATGGGTGCATATCTGATGTGGTGATGAGCAGCACTGGTGCACCTCAAGGATCTGTACTAGCACCATTCCTGTTTACACTCTACACCTCAGACTTCCGCTACAACTCAGGCACCTGTCACCTCCAAAAGTTCTCTGATGACTCTTCAATCATTGGATGCATCAACAATAATGATAACGATGAGGAATACAGACACTTGATAGAAAGCTTTGTTGATTGGTGTAACAACAACTGTCTAAAGCTCAATATCAATAAAACCAGAGAACTGCTAGTGGACTTTAGGAAGAGCAGGAAGTCCCTGTCTCCATCCTTGGAGAGGAAGTAGAGATTGTGGACTCCTACAAATACCTTGGAGTCCACATTAACAACAAACTGGACTGGTCAAACAATACAGATGCACTCTTTAAGAAAGGACAGAGCAGACTGTTCTTCCTCAGGAGACTCTGTTCTTTTGGTGTGTGCAACAAGCTACTGAAGATGTTCAGTCTGTAGTAGTGAGTGCACTGTTCTTTGCAGTTGTGTGCTGGGGAGGTGGCATCAAGGCTGGTGAGGCCAACAGACTAAATAAGTTGATCAGGAAGGCAAAATCTGTTGTTGGACTGGAACTGGACAGTCTGGAGGCTGTGGCAGAGATGAGGATGGTGGACAAAATAAATTCCATATTGGACAATTCTGCCCACCCACTTCATGAGGAACTGTGGCGAATGGGAAGTTCATTCAGCCACAGACTAATTCCCCCTAAAGCCAAGACTGAAAGATTCAGGAAGTCTTTTGTGTCCAAGACTCTATAATTCCTCAATATAAACAATAACGCACACACACACACACACACACACATGCATGTACGCACACACACATACACACACAAACCCCCCCAAATAGATAGTTAATTACTTTATTACTTTATTAATTACTTTATGAATTACTATTAATCAATATAATTTAAATAATCTCAAATTTAATAACTGCTGTAACAACTGAATTTCCCCTTGGGGATTAATAAAGTACTTCTTCTTCTTCTTCATTCCACGACAGGGATAAGGAGAAGCTGAGGAGTATACAACCGGACTTTAAAAAGTGCAGAGCCGCCTCGTCTTCTTGAGAAGGCTTGATTCGTTCAATGTCTGCAGTGACATGCTGCGCATGTTCTACCACACTGTCATGGCAAGTACACTGTTCTATGCTGCTGTCTGTTTGGGGAGTGGCATTACGGACAGGAACTGTAAGTGCCTGGACAAACTGGTGAAAAAGGCCAGTTCTGTGCTAGGCAGGGGGCTAGACCCTCTAAGAACTGTGGTGGAACAGCAGATGTGGAGGAAGCTGCTTGCTATAATGGACAATAAATAAACACCCCCTCCATGACATCCTGACCAAACAGAGTAGCAGCTGCAGTGAGAGGCTCATCTCACTGCTCTGCAGAAATGAGACTTTTTAACATTAACTGTTGATATGATATTTATGCTATATGTTATTGACTGGGTGCCTTTATCTGTTAATTATATATAGTGTCATTACTGTGTACTGTGTAAATATGGGAGCTGCTGGACAATCTAAATTTCCCCAATGGGAAATGAATAAAGTATCTATCTGTCTATGTCTACAATAGATCAAGAAACATGGAATATGAACACTATTTAGTAAAACAGTTTTGTACTATTTGCTCCACTGTTGTATTACCCCATCACACGAGAGCCATTGTGAAGGCTGTTAAACTAAAAATGTTGTGACATATTGTTGGAATGATCTTCAATACAATTCTAATTTAGTATTTTACTATAAATAATCATCACAGTAAGGTTTAAAATTACATCTACCATTGGCTATGTCGCAAAGCAATTCCATCATATCTCTTATCATCTCTCTCCTTACCTCCAGCTCAAAGTACCACTTTCCAGCATTAACACAGTAGATTTTCTCAGTCCTAAAAATGCGGAACCTCTCAGCAGACATGTTACTAAGGTCAGATTGAGCTGCTGGATAAGAGGAAGGCAGAGAAGGAGAATACAAAGTCAAGCATTGTATTGCATTGATACATTATCATGGAAAAATAACATTTTACATGTCATACATCCATGTACACAGTCTAGTCATTTTGCCTTAAATTTAAAAAAAAAAACAACATTGAAAAACACTAAATGACAAGTCTTTAAATGTAGGTATACAACACAAGGCAGGTACCATGGTCCTGGTCAGGAGCTTCCAGGTTATACCCATATCCCAGCAGAGTTCTGACAGCCTCTCTCAAACTGTCTTTGTTGGATTTCTTGGTCCTCTCATCCAGCAGAGTGTAGGGGACCAGACGTGGGTTTCTGCGGTTCTTCACATCCTTACAGTCAACAGAGGAAAGAAGAATACAAAGGAAATCCTATTATTGGCAATGCAGTACTGGGTAGGGAAAGTTAAGTAGCAGTACTTGTCCTTCTGTTACCACCACTGAACTGTCCATGAGCAGTCCCATTAATCCTAGCAAGAGAACTAGCAAGAGAGATCATATTTCTCCTATATTAGCTTCTCTTCATTGGCTCCCTGTAAAATACAGAATAGAATTTAAAATCCTTCTTCTCACATACAAATCCCTTCATGATCAAGCTCCTTCATACTTTAAAGACCTCATAGTACCATATTATCCCAATAGAACACTTCACTCTCAGAGTGCAGGTCTACTCCAGAGTTTCCAAAAGCAGAATGGGAGGCAGAGCCTTTAGCTATCAAGCTCCTCTCCTGTGGAACCAGCTCCCAGTCTGGGTTCAAGAGGCAGACACTCTCTGTACTTTTAAGGCTAGACTTAAAATCTTCCTCTTTGACAAAGCGTATAGTTAGGACTGGCTTCAGGTAACCCTGAACCATCCTTTAATTATGCTGCTATAAGCCTAGACTGACCGAGGACCATCGGTGTACCGAGTACCCCTAACCCTCCTTTCCCTTCCCTTCCCCTCTCTTCCTCTCCTCCCCCCTCACGTGTATATTCCACCACTGAATGCCACTAACCTTGTGCTCTCTCTCTCCCCTAGTTTGTGCTCTCTCCCTCTCTCTCTGTTCTCTCTCTGTACCTTCTGCAGGTGTCCCTGGTCCTGGAGCTGTATATCGCTGATGTGCAGTTACTGGTCCCACCAAGCTGCAGTGTCTATTTGTTGTTTATTGTTGCTGTTCTTTTCTCTCTCCTGTATCCACTCACCCTGAGGCAGATGGCCTCCCAAACTGAGCCCAGTTCTGCTGGAGGTTTTTTCTTCCGTTAAAGGGAGTTTTTCTTCTCCACTGTTGCCAAGTGCTTGCTCATAAGGGATTTGTTGGGTTTTTTGTTTTTGTAAAGTGCCCCTATCTGCCCCCCCCCAAGAAAAAAATCCTAGAAAATCCTCTGTAAAGATGAGTGGGCCAGCCAAAATTCCTCCACAGCGCTGTAACATACTCATTGCCAGTTATTGCAAACGCTTGATTGCAGTTGTTGCTGCTAAGGGTGGTCCAACCAGTTATTAGGTTTAGGGGGCAAACACTTTTTCACACAGGGCCATGTAGTTTTGGATTTTGTTTTCCCTTAACAATAAACACCTTCATTTAAAAACTGCATGATGTGTTTACTTATGTTATCTTTGACTAATATTTAAATTTGTTTGATGAGCTGAAACAAAGTGTGACAAACATGCAAAAAAAATAAGAAATCAGGAAGGGGACCATCACTTTTTCACACCACTGTATTCTGGGTGCTTTAGCACAATACTGGCCCCACAGAAGGGCCCATGGGGAGCCATTACTGGCAGCCCAGTCTGGGTCCTGTTAACAATGTGAAATATGGGGTACATGCGGTGGGGCCCTCGTGGGGCAGTCCACACTTCAGGGCCCATATTTTCCCCACAGCAGCCAGAGAGGGGCCCCAAAAGGGCATGTTCAAAAATCAAGAAGTGCTTCAATAGTAAAAGATGAGCTGAGACACAAAAAGTTTTGTTTAAACATAAAGGCAATCCAGACAGTGTTGGAGAAGTCAATCAAAAGTTAAAGTAGGTGGTACAGCACAGCTCTCTATGATAAATAGCAGGTAGAGCCCCTGAGGCAGCAAGTGATTGATTAAGAGCATAGAGGTGTCAAGCCTTCCAGGCAAAGTCAGGCAAAGTCAGACTGTGATTCTTCTTTTAATTACCCCTGACTATAGATGATACACCCGACTCAACAATAGAGAAGCAAGAGAGAACATTTAGCTTGTGCATTAGAAACTGGCTGGGAACTTCATGGTGACTAAGCAGCATGTGCCTGTAACGTTATAGGGATTCTGGAGATCCCCATAACAAATGTAACAAAGAAGTTTAAATGAATTAAAGCTAGACTGGAGATGATGTCAGATTCAAAGGATATAACACTGCAGAGCACAGGAAGGATTCCCAAGTGGAACCAAAAGGAGGCAGTTTTGCCGGCAGTGTCTGTTTACCTACACCAGACATCCATATAAATGTACCAAAATGGCCAAAAAGTCTATTTTGCATAATACGAACCCTTTAACTTTACTCTGGTTGGAAAATGAAGGGAGCAAGAGAAAAAGGATTTCTGTGATTGATTGCTAATGCTGATCTATAATCTATAACTCAGACCAGACAACCAGAGGTCATCCTATGATCCGCAGAGCTGGACTATGAAAACTGGTTAACGATGGAAAGTTATATAGGCTATATGAGCAGTGGTGCCTGCACCCTAAATGATCAACATAAGTTTAAGTTATTACCCTTATTAGGGTAATAACTATAATTATATAATATTACTGGAATATTACTGAAAACGTTTATTACTAACAACTTATATAACTAACTATGACTAACTGAATTTCCCCTTAGGCATAATTAGTTTATCTTACCTAATCTTATCTTATCCACGACTGTATTTAATTGCAGCTGATGTCAGGTGTGACTTATTTGTGAATTAAGAACTGAAGAATGTTTTAGGTAAATTATAAATTATTTTATACAACAGCTTAAATAATGAACACAGCTAGGGAGTGACAGTGGAAAGACACACAGCTGCAATTTAGGTGTCTACATTTGTGAAGCAGATGAGTCAGCCACTCATACAAGGCATTAAGTTGGTCCCAAACATGGACATTCAAAAATAGAGGAAACGCTCAATCAGCTCTCAGCACATAAGCAAACACTCACAAAGTGCACAAGGCCTAAAATTATGTGTCACACTCTCCTACCTGTTGGATGCCATAGGTCCAGCCCTGGCGAATACGGTCTCTTGCCCAGACATTGTGTGCATTCTCAGCCAGTTTGTCCACCATTGCTTCCTGGGTGGAGGTCAATTTGATGTGACTCAGGTCCAGAGGAGCGGGTTTATAGCCACTGGCCAACTCATAGCTGCAGAGACAGAGTTGAACATTTACTAGCACACAACGCCAATTCCAAAAACGTTGTGACACTGTGTAAAATCTACATAACAGAATGCAATGATTTGCACATGTCGTAAACCCATATTTTATTCATCATATAACATAGAAAATATATCAAATGTTTGAACTGAGAAAATGTACCATTTTAAGAAAAATATAAGAATTTTGAAATTGATGGCAGCATCATGCCTCAAAAAAGGCCTGTGTTTACCACAGTGTTGGATTCCCTCTTCTTTTAATAGTCTGAAAACATCTGGGAATTGAGAAAACCAGTTACTGGAGTTATGGGAAAGCAATCCCCATTCCATAGGCACTAAGGCAACCCCACACCATAAAAGATGCAGGCTTTTGAACTCTCCTCTTTAGTCCAGAGGTTGCCAAAAAGAATGTCAAATTTTGATTTGTCTGACCACAGAAAAAGACTTCCACTTTGCCACAGACCATTTTACATGGGCTTTGCCCAGAGAAGACAGAAGCCTTTCTGCATCATGTCCATATATGGCTTCCCAAGTAAAAAATAAATATATTGTTTCACACTTAAATTATACTTGTAGTATATAAAGTGTGCAAAAAATGCATTTGTGCCTGTGCTAATTTTGCATGTTTCTTAAAAGTTCACTTTACTTTAAACATATTTCTAAGTATATTTAGTTATATTTTCCAAATGTATATTAAATTACTGATACAGAAAAAGCATATTCAAAGTAAATTTTGCAAAGTATATTGAAATGGTATTACTTATTTAGTACTTTTGCATATTTCTTAAAAGTAAACTTTACCTTAAACATATTTGTAAAGATAATTAGTTATGTTTTCCAAAAGTATGTTAATATTTTTTTTTTTGTTTAAATTGTGGAATTCTTTTCAAAATATAATACTATGACTACATTTAACTTATTTATACTTATGTATACTTATTTAAGTATAGTATTTACTTATACTATACCTATTTAAAGTACACAATATATGTGTTCCTGAGTGTGTTATCATATGACAGGTTATCATTTTTTTTCAAAATTCTTAATCAATCTGCCTTGAAAATACCCATGTAAACGAGAAATGTTAGTTTGACATGACAAATTGGCAGAACAATGGCAGTTTGAACTGTCTTTCTTAAAACTGAACCACGTGATGTAGGAAGAAGAGGAAGCAGAACTTCGCTAATTGTTGCTGATAGTGGTTGCATTTTACTGTTTGGAGTTTCCTGGTGTTAATCTTTTTTTGTCATTTTTCTGTTATATTTAATACCATTACACACATCACTCAACATTTTCTGAACTGAATTAGTTGTTGGACCAGACTCAACAATATTAGCTATAACCTAACTCACCAGGACACCTGCCCTTTTCTCCACTCACTCTACTGACACCACAGCTCGATTTCTCTCATGTTCCCATTGTTTCTTATTCTTAGCTGTCCAAGTACCCGTTAGTACTAGTATATTGAGTATACTTTTTAAAAGTTAAATTTCATTATATGTGAAGTTGAAAGCACTTAAGTGCACCAGAAGATGCACTATAAATCTACTTTAGTTATTACAAACATAGTTTTCATGTATTATTGAGCACTTTACAAAAAATTATTAGTGGGTTCAATTTCAGAAAAAATATCGGAAGACTTTTAAAAATATACTTTTGTGTTGACAAAGGAAACAGCACACGATTTTTTTTCAAATTTCATACATTATTCTATTATATTTCATACATAGGCTACTTAAAATGAGGTCAAAGAGTATTTTAAGTACATTTATTTTGGATCAAAGTGTATTACTAATACACTAAGTTTAATGTCAGTATATATACTGTATATATTACATTTGCAACAAATATATGTGAAATGTTTCAAGTATATTTTAAGATTAGAGTATTACTTTGGTAAGCAAAAGTACCTACTTGATACTATTTGATAATACTTGAAAAATATGTTTATAATGTACTAAAACAGATTTACTGTGCAGCTTCCAGTGTGTTAAGTGCAAATTAAGTGGTTTAATTTTAACACAACTTCAAATCAATTCAATCATATACAAATTTTTTTTTTTGTTGATTTGGGTTCTTCTTTGCACGACAGAGCTTTAACTTGTATTTTGGGATTCCACAGCAAACTGTTCAGACTGATTTTTGGAAGTATTCCTGAGACCATGCAATTTGTAAATCACAGAATGATGCTTGTTTTTAATGCAGTGAGGATCACGGGCATCCAACTTTTTTGAGATGTTTCTTTCAAAAATTAATCTCGCCCTTGGTTGAGGTTACTTACGTTGGTGACAGTTTCATGCTTCTGACTTTCTCTACAGCATGTTCATCTGCTAGGCCAACATGGCAACCCAAAGCCAGTAGAGTTCTGTCTCACACACATACACACACAATTAAACATGTAATGTAGCATTGCCCAATATTACTATATAAAGTGTTATATAAAACTTCTACATTAGTTTGGAAAGTTGCATAGTGAATTTGCCAACAAAAAAGAAACTAAAAGAGACAAAGTCTGACAATTAAAACTTCATCTACGCATAATGTGGTAAGCAATTAATATTTTATCTAAAGGCATTACTTGAGAGTCTCCAGAGACATCTGAAGATTGTAGCTTCGTTCCTGTTCAGGAAGTTTAGAGAACTCTACCAGACAGGGGTGTTGACGCCTGTTATCATCTCGAACCTGAAGACACACAGAAAAAAATTAGGACAGTAACGAAGGCTGTTGCTTTGTGTCTTTTGATTTCAGAACAGAGAGAATCATGGAACACATAGAGGGCAGAAACGGTGTTGATTCTGGGAGGTGATGGCCAGCTCCTTACTCGGCAACAAGTAAGGAGCTCCTCAAGCTGAAGCTGAAGTCAGTCTGATACAGACCTTTCTTGCTAGAAAGTTGACTTATCTTGAGTTAGAAAGCTCTGCCAACTCAATATAAAGCCACCATCTATAATTAAGTTATCATTGAAAGCCTGAAGGAGTAAAAATGTCAGAGGTAACTTTGATGATTACAGATGTTGCCCAATATTCTGTGGATGAGATAAAGATGAGATGATGTCATAGATTAGTGTTGGTCTTATGTGTAAAACATTCTAAGTCAATAATAAGTGCTTCATAAACAGAGCTGTTTGGCTGATACTTACTGCACCATAAGTCCAGCCCAGTTCTATCTTGTTCATCACCCACAGTTCATGGATGTTTTCTGCAAGCTTCTCCCTGATCCTCTCCAAGTGAGGAGGCAACACAATCTATACACAAAGAAGATGATTCTTGAGTATGTCTTTGCTTATCAAACAAAGTATGAATTGAGAAGAATTTGTGTTCATATTATTATTAGAAATGTGTTGAAATGCAAAACAAGTTTTAGGACTGCACTTATAAATTAAAAACTTGCACAGAACTAATTAATAGGCTGAGCTTTTACAAAAAAGATATGTAAAAATTTGCTGTTCTGACGCTTCACAAACTAAGATCTATAATAACTGGCAAAACCTACAGAGTTACCCTCCCATCAGGGGCATACCTAAAGAGCCCTGTGGAAATTGACCCACATGATTTGGCACAAGTTTTACACCAGATGCCCTTCCTGACGCAACCCTTTCATTTACCCCGGCTTGGGACTGACACTAAGACCACACTGGCTGTGCAACCTCAGTGGCTGAGACCAGTGGCCCCTGGTCTCCCAAGGTGCTCTCCCATCCAAGTGCTACCCAGGCCCTGATTGAATCAGGCACTTGCAGGACGATATGACAACAGAAACTGACTAATATAACTGGAGATAAAGTTACACGTACAATATCCACAGATTCCAAGACTATATTGTCAACCCAAAGGCTGTTAATGCAACCATTCTAAAACATCAAACATGTAAGTCAATAAAATTTTCACTAACAAAATAAATGTTGCCAGTGCATTCAGTAACTGTAGCACCTCTTTTGTTTTCTGAAACTTGTGGGATGTTCACAAGACTAAATGACAACCTAAGGAGTAAGTTGTTGAACATAAAAATGGTACAAATATTGCAGAATATTCCATTGTAAGACATTATAAAACTGCACATCATTACAACCCTCATTCTCTTCAAGTCAGTTAAGCTGTTTTGAAGGTGGTAAACCTTCTGGGTAAGCAAATTCACTTTCTGTTGCTAACGCATTGTGTTGTGTGATCCCGCACACCTTGTTTAGAGATTGAAGCTGCTGCCTGAACATAATAGTAAATATGGTAAGCTTGTTATTCACGCCAGCAGCAATGACACCCGATTACACCAATTGGAGGTCACTAAAATTAATGCTGAGAACGTGTGTAACTTTGCTATAACAATGTTGGAGTCTGACCAATGGCAACATGTTTAGCTATCAACATTCCTTGGCTGGCTGTCTAGATGGTGTCCAGAAAACAATGTGGGCTTCATATACAACTGACCAACATTCTGGGGAAAACCTGGTCTCATAGTGAGGTGCAGTGTCCATCCCACTTTGGATGGTGCAGCTCTTATCTCTCTCTCTAGAAATATGGATTATTTGACAACCTAAAATATAACAATCCAGAGTGGGGACTGAGATAGAGACTCAGTCTTATGTCACAGCGTGGATTTGTAGTTTTCTTTATTTATAAAGGAAGGGTTTTATGTGTGTCCTTAATTAATTGGGTCTATTGCATTTAGTCTATTTGTGTGACAGTATTACATGTTTTTTGGTTGGTGTTGTTTTCATTAAGTTGTAACTAATTTTACCTCCCTGTCTGGGTAATAATTGTTTTCACCTGTGACTGAATGATGAAAGGACGGTGTAAGAAACTCTACTCATCTGACACACAGATTTACAGATTGCACTGGACCGTCTCATGCTCAGAGCTGCGCAAGGGCAGCGGATGCTTTATTGCTAGTCGTTCAGTCACTGAAAATAATGCGTGAAAGAAAAAAACAGACCCCCTTGATTATCATTCTGTGTGCGTTAAATGGATACGTAAGTGAGTTTGACCCTCATGTTATATTTTGGACTGTTTAATTAGAGTGTTCAGTGTTTAGGTTAATGTTATTAAATGTTCGTCTTTTCGTACTGTGGTATAACTAGTGAAGATGAAGATGAAACTTCATGAAGTCTTGAAGCCTTGCAGCCAATTGGTTCGCAAAAGGGTTCATTTCTCGAAGCTTCATGCACCCACAAATCCCCCTGCTGGTCAAAGACTGTAAGACAGGCAAATGTGTTCGTAGTCATTTTAACTCTATGTGATACTCTCAAAGCTGTCTTGCCACAGTTTGAGCATGGGAGTAATGACTACCAGGACCAACAAATAAATAAATTTTCATTTAAATATGCATTTTTCTCTTGTGAGCACAAGATAATAACCCATTCAAATCATGTGTTTTTGTCTCTCCTTATTAATGTGCTTGTGATTGTTTGTAAATAGTATGCAGAAGACTTTCCTGGATGATATAGTCTAATCGATGTTGCGTGTTAGTACTATGCATACCAACGTGAACCTTTATGTCACAGCATAAATGTCATAACACAACAACGTCAACCTTCTCCTTTAAATCAATATTTGAAAAAGTCATATTTTACAGACGAGGACAATTACGTTTTCAAACTGTGGCACTGTTAAGGAAGAGGAAAGTGAATGTGCTTGTGAACATACAAGGGCAGTGAAGGTGCTCGCGCAACTGATGTAGGGGGAAACTTTATTAATTTTTATTTTAAAACAGTATTTGTTCAACAGTGTTTAAGGGTTTAAGCGATTCCTCTTTTTCCCCAACACTAGGTATAACTAACAGTTTCCTATTTCGTGAGACCGTGGTTCACTTTACTTTCTGTAAAAGATAATGTTTATCTTTATTCTTTGTATTACATATCGATACTTTTGACATGTATATTGTAACCCAAAGTGCATGTTGAGCCAATACAACACAGTAATACAAAGCATCAGAGAGCTAGAAGCCAAAACACAACAGCAGCAGAAATCGCTCTGCCTAACAATAGCTGTAAAATTATTATTATTCATTTATTCAGCCTCGGGTTTAAAGGGTTGATCTCTCAGTTTCGCGTCAGTTGGGTAACACTGTCAGAACAGCATCAAATACTGAACTGAGCAAAATTATGATATTGTACCATTTGAAATATAATATATACCAGTATTTTTCCAGTACCAGTACACCGCACATCCCTATGTGCTACAACATTATGGTTAATGATGACGGGAAGAGGCTTGGGTCGCAGGGAAAAAGATTATGCCGAAGAAAGGACAGACCGGCGGATCTGCTACCCTCCACCTATTGCCATGACACACAGTTTTATCCCCCTGGACTAAACTCTTTTATCATGTTATTCATATCCAACAATTGAGTTGGTTCAGTTGTAGGGTTGGCAGCCTCATCCTCTTTAAATGTTTTTGTGAGCTCCAGGGTGAATAAATTGTAATGTATGTCAATATTGAGTTGTTTCCTTAGTGTCAAGTTTGCTTTCTTCTGTTAAAGGGAGTTTTTCCTCTCCACTGTCGCCAAGTGATGCTCATAAGGGATTTGTTGAATTTTTTTGTTTTTTGTAAAGTGCCTTGGGATGATTAAATTGTGATTTGGCAATATAGTCTTGACCCAGGAGTCTTGGCTAATCATAGACCAATATCTAACCTACCATTTATTTCTAAAATCCTAGAAAAAGCTGTTGCTAAGCAGCTATCAGACCACTTACACAAGAATGAACTATTTGAAGATTTTCAATCAGGATTTAGAGCACATCATAGTACAGAAACAGCACTGTTAAAAGTCACCAACGATCTTCTCTTAGCCTCAGATAATGGACTTGTTTCTATACTTGTCCTAGACCTTAGTGCTGCATTCGACACTATTGACCACATCTTATTAAAGAGACTGGAGCATGTGACTGCTATCAGAGGAACAGCGTTAAAATGGTTCCAATCCTATTTATCGAACAGATTCCAGTTTGTTCATGTTCATGATGAACCTTCCACATGAACAAATGATAGTTATGGAGTTCCACAAGGCTCTGTGCTAGGACCAATTCTGTTCACCCTGTACATGCTTCCTTTAGGCTATGTCATTAGGAAGCACTCTATTAATTACCACTGCTATGCAGATGACACTCAGTTGTATCTATCTATTAAACCTGTTAACACAAACCAGTTAACCAGACTTCAAGCCTGTCTAACTGACATAAAGGCCTGGATGACCAGTAACTTTTTACTTTTAAACTCAGAGAAAACAGAAGTCATTGTATTTGGGCCAAAAAATCTCAAAATAACTTTTCTAAAATTATAGCTACTTTAGATGGCATAGCCCTGGTCTCCAGCACTACTGTGAAAAACCTTGGAGTTATTTTTGACCAGGACATGTCCTTTAACTCACACATAAAACAAATCTCTAGAACTGCCTTCTTTCACCTGCGCAACATTGCCAAAATTAGGAACATTCTGTCTCAAAATGATGCAGAAAAACTAGTCCATGCATTTGTTACCTCAAGGCTAGATTACTGTAACTCATTACTATCTGGATGTCCCAATATCTCCATAAAAAGCCTCCAGTTAATCCAAAATGCTGCAGCCAGGGTCCTAACAGGAACTAGCAAGAGAGATCATATTTCTCCTGTATTAGCTTCTCTTCATTGGCTGCCTGTAAAATCCAGAATAGAAACTCAAATCCCTTGAAATGATTAAGCTTCTTAATACCTTAAAGACCTTATAGTACCATATTATCCCAAATGAGCACTTCGCTCTCAGAGTGCAGGTCTACTTGTGGTTCCCAGAGTTTCCAAAAATAGAATGGGAGGCAGAGCCTTTAGCTATCAAGCTCCTCTCCTGTGGAACCAGCTCCCAGCCTGGGTTCAGGAGAACTTTCTGTACTTTTAAGGCTAGACTTAAAACCTTCCTCTTTGACAAAGCATATAGTTAGCGCTGGCTTCAGGCAACCCTGAACCATCCCTTAGTTATGCTGCTATAGGCCTAGACTGCCCGAGGACCATCAGTGCACTGAGCTCCCCTACCCTAACCCCCTAACTTTGATATGTCACCCATAATGTTGTGTGCATTGCAATATTTTAAGCAAAACTGTGCTATTACTCTGCTAATTAAACCTTCACACTCTGCTCTTACAGGTGGAATGTGCAATCAATGAAGACTGGCCACCAGGCTGGTCAAATTTAGCCATGAAACCTCCAACACTACAGTGGGTACGGAAAGTATTCAGACCCCTTTAATTTTTTCACTCTTTGTGTCATTGCAGCCATTTGCCAAAATCAAAAAAGTTCATTTTATTTCTCATTAATGTACACTCAGCACCCCATCTTGACAGAAAAAAACAGAAATGTAGAAATTTTTGCAAATTTATTAAAAAAGAAAAACTGAAATATCACATGGTCATAAGTATTCAGACCCTTTGCAGTGACACTCATATTTAACCCACATGCTGTCCATTTCTTCTGATCCTCCTTGAGATGGAGAACATTTCTGTTTTTTTCTGTCAATTCTGTCTGTAAATTGGCCAGTGTTTCAGTTTCATTGTCCGACCCCTGTAGAAGGACAGATGGTGGTAGACTTCGCAAAAAGGATAGAAAAGGCTGTAGTGATCACATTTTTCCAGAAAAGGGAGGAGCATAGGGTGACATATAAGAGTGGAGGCCGGAGCACACAAGTTGATTACATCTTGTTCAGACGTTTCAACCTGAAACAGATCAGTGACTGCAAAGTAGTGTCTGGGGAGAGTGTAGCCAGTACAGGGAGATGCAGCGTAAGGTCAAGGTAGAGGTGGCAAAGGCCAGACAAAGGGCATATGAGGATTTGCATGATAGGTTGGACACTAAGGAGGGAGAGGTGGATTTGTACAGGTTGGCGAGGCAGAGCAACAGAGATGGGAAGGATGTGCAGCAGGTTAGGGTGATCAAGGACAGGGATGGAAATGTGTTGACAGGTGCCACAAGTGAGATGGAAAGATGGAAGGAATACTTTGAAGAGTTGATGAATGAGGAAAATGTCAGAGAGCACAAAGTAGAAGAGGTGACTGTTGTAGAGCAGATAGTAGCAAAGATCAGTAAGGATCAAGTGAGGAAGGCGTTGAAGAGGATGAAGAGTGGAAAGACAGTTGGTCTTGACGACATACCTGTGGAAGTGTTTACGTGTTTAGGTGGCAGTAGAGTTTTTGACTGGGCTACTTAACAAGATCTTGGAGAGTGGGAGGATGCCTGAGGAATGGAGAAGTGTACTGGCCAGAAAGAGCTGCATTGTGTCTTTGTAGATTTGGAAAAAGTGTATGACAGGGTGCCAAGAGAGGAGAAGTATGTTCGAGTGGTGCAGGACATGTATGAGAGCTGTAAGACACTGGTGAGGTGTGCTGTAGGGGTGACAGAGGAGTTCAAGGTGGAGGTGGGACTGCACCAAGGATCGGCTTTGAGCCCATTGTTTGCTGTGGTGATGGACAGGCTGACAGATGAGGTTAGACAGGAATGTCCGTGGACCATGATGTTTGCAGATGACATTGTCATCTGTAGTGAGAGCAGGGAGCAGGTGGAGGAAAATCTAGAGAGGTGGAGGTTTGCTCTGGAAAGGAGAGGAATGAAGGTTAGCCGCAGTAAAACGGGCTATATGTGTGTAAATGAGAGGGACTCAAGTAGAACGGTGAGAGACAGTAGCATTGAGAAAAAGACAGGAGGCAGAGCTGGAGGTAGCAGAGCTGAAGATGTTGAGGTTCTCTCTGGGAGTGACGAGGATGGATAGGATCAGGAATGAGTACGTCAGAGGGACAGCTCATGTTCGATGTTTTGGAGAAAAAGCCAGGGAAGCCAGATTGAGATGGTTTGCACATGTTCAGAGGAGGGGCAGTGAATACACAGGTAAAAGGATGCTGAGGTTAGAGCTGCCAGGAAGGGGGCCATCAGGAAGACCAAAGAGAACATGAGGATAGTTGGTGTGGGTGAGGAGGATACAGAGGATAGGGTTAAATGGAGGCAGCTATGATTCGCTGTGGCGACCCCTGAAGGGAGCAGCCGAAAGGAAAAGAAGAAGATAAAATATAACATAGATAATATATATATTTTATATATTCTTTTTTTATATCTCCCCCTGTGTCAAATTCATGTCACACATAAAGAGACTGCTATTTAACATACTACAACCATAACTGTTCTCAGTTAATTTGGCCTTTGACTAACATTTGTGATTTATTTAAAGGATTTTATTAGTTCTTATGCAAGATTAGATTTCATCTCCCATATTGTTTGCTGTAGTTTTATATGATTTATATGAAAGGAAGACGACTAAGCCACAGAAAGTTGAGAAAAAGATAAGTGGGATGGAGAAAGGGAGGGAAAAATAAGGAACAAATGGCACTCTTTAAAAAAACATAATCACTCAAATCTGAAGTTAGATAACAGAAAATAAGTAGTCTCAAAGTCCAATATGACCAGTCAGGATCCTGAGCCACACATTCACTTCCCAACAACGTGCTCATGAGTTCATTGGGACATGTCAGGGCTTGCAGCACCAGAGGTGCTCAGGTCTGTCATTGCCGCTCGTAGCTATATTGTTTAGACTGCTTCCTCCCCATAGTTCTAAACCATCAACATGGAAGATGTCCTGCCATTAATCAACTCATCTTTATGTGGCACTTGACACTATCAACCACAGCATGTTATTGCAGAGACTGGAATATGTTATTGGGATTAAAGGAACTGTGCTAAATTGGTTTCTTTTTTATCCAATAGATTCTAATTTGTTCATGTTCACGATAAACATTCCATTCACACAAAAGTTATAAAAAGTTACAAAAGTTATAGAGTTCCACAAGGTTCTGTGCTAGGACTGATCCCCTTCAACTTATACATGCTTCCCTTAGGCAATGTTATTAGAAAGCACTGTATTACTTACCATTACTATGTCAATGACATTGTATTTATTTATGAAACCTGACAAAACAAACAAATCAGCCAGACTTCAAGCATGTCTTAAGGACATAAAGGGCTAGGTGCACCAATAACTTTCTACTCTTAAATTCAGAGAAAACAAAAGTTATTTTGTTTGGGCCTAAAAACCTCAGAAATAGTTAATACAGGACAGGCACAATTAAAACACCAGAATACTTTCTAGATGGTATAGCATTGGCTGCCAGTACCACTGTGAAAAACCTTAGAGTTCTTTCAGGCCTAAACTATTGGTTTAGGTCTGTGCTTCCCGTAATGCACAGAGCTCCTCTCTTCTCTCCTCTACTCACACCATACTTTTATATGTTACCATTGATTGTCACTAACTTGCCTACTCTGACCCCATAGTTTGTGCTCTCTCTCTCTCTCGCTCTCTCTCTCTCTCTGTCTCACTCTCTCTCTCAGTCCTCTCTCTCTCTGTACCTTGTATCCTTGATACTGGAGCTGTATATTGCTGAGGTACAGTTACTGGCCCCATCAACCTTCTCTCTCCACTATCTCCTCACCCCAACTGGTCAAAGCAGACTGATGGCCATCCTCTCCACAGTCACAGTGCTTGTTCAGATTTGTTGGGTTCTATGTGAATTACCTTCAGATGATTTTTGTGCTTATTTGGCACTATACAAATAAACTAAAATGGAATTAAACTGACTTGAATTATGGCGCATAGATTTGCCAGGGGACATTGTGGGAGAGCTACCAGATTTCACTTCATAAGGCAAGAACATTCCCTGCAGGGGGGCCGCTGGTGGCGTAGCGCTAGTGTGCCTGTCCATGTACGCAGGAGACCCTGGTTTGTCTTCCCTTGCTCTCTCCCCTAATTTCCTGTCTCTCTCCACTGTCCTATCAAATAAAGGCAAAAAACTGCCCAAAAATTACCTTTGTGTTTGGGATTTGTTGTCTCTATAGCCATTGCAAAGAGCATTTCTGAATTAGATAGCTGCTGTGTGATTACCGTAGTCTGGTCTTCCTTCTTTTTACACCCCTGGAGCTCATTGGTTCTTATTTCTCATGCTACTCTGTATTCTATTTTCACAGATGAAGGCTTCCAGCTGAAAGACATTGGTGTCAGTCATGTAAAATCATGATACCACAAGATTTAGAATACTTCTGTTTTCTAGTTTGCATATAATTTATACACCCACACAAAACAAACATTCATCCATCTTCTACCGCTTATCTGGGGCCGGGTCACAGGGGCAGTAGTCTGAACAGGGATGCCCAGATTTCCTTTTCCCTGGACACTTCCTCCATGTCATTCGTGGGGACACCGAGGGACAGCTGCTTCACACTCGGATGCAAACTGCCCCAGTGCACACTGAAGGTCCTGGCTTGATGGAGCCAACAGGACAACATCATCTGCAAAAAGCAGAGACGAAATCCTCTAGTCCCCAAACTGGACTCCCTCCAGCCTCCGTCTGTGTCTAGAAATTCTTTCCATAAAATAATGAACAGAACCGGTGACAATGGGCAGCCCTGCTGGAGTCTGATATGCACTGGGAACAGGTCTGACTTACTGCCAGCAATGTGAACCAAGCACCTGCTCCGGTTGTACAGAAACCATATAGCCCTTAACCCCCATACTCCCAGAGCACCTCCCACAGGATGTCATGAGGGATGCGGTTAAATGCCTTTTCCAAGTCCACAAAGCACATGTGAATTGGTTGGGCAAACTCCTATGAACCCTCGAGCATTCTGAAAATTGTTCCTCCTGGATCTGACATTCTGCCATCGGCCAGCTTCTCCTCTCCAGTACCCTGGCATACATCTTCCCAGGGAGGCTAAGGAGTGTGATCCCTCTATAGTTGGAACACACCCTCTGGTCCCCCTTCTTAAAAAGAGGGACCATCACCTTGGCCTGCCAATCCAGTGGTACTGTCCCCGATTGCCACAGGATGTTGCAGAGGCGTGTTAGCCATGACAACATCCAGAGACTTGAGATACTCAGGGTGGATCTCATCCATCTCATTGAGGCTGACTGATAGTCCTCCTCTATGGCCTCACCGAATGTCTCTCATACTTGAGTTTTTGCCTCTGCCACTGCCCGGGCCGCAGAACGCTTGGCCTGTCGGTACCTGTCAGCTGCCTCAGGAGTCCCACAAGCCAGCCAGACTCGATAGGACTCCCTCTTCAGCTTGACGGAATCCCTTACCCTTGGTGTCCACCATGTTTTTGGCGGTTTTGCCAGATTGCCGCCACGACAGGCACCAGAGATCCCAGCTCGCTGCATCGACAATTGAGGTTGATTTACATTTCTATCATCACACCTGAGTTGCTCTTTCTGTTCTTCAATGAGTGAATGAAATGTGGAATTTTGAAATTAAGCTGGTTGTGTGAAAAGAATCAGGATTAAATAACATTATTTCTGCTGAAATTGACAATGTTCCTGCTGCTTGGAGCCCATCCTGAATAACCCAGTTGCTATCTCTAGGTGTCTCACAAGTTGATGTGAGGGAGCACTGTATGATAGGTCAGTTCTTATTTTTAGCATTTATTAAGGAGTCATTAAGAAGCTCAAACATGTTGTGCTGTTGTCCTTTAGACTTTTACTGCGAAAATCTTGAAATATCGTGCTGGTAGAAATTAACATTTATATTTTTTCATATATTCTTATTTATTATTTTATTATTTTATTATTTATTTTGTAATGACTACAGAATGGTTTATTTTAAACTGAACACAGATTTTCAATAAAAGACCATTCCTCTAAGCTAAAACTTAGCAATTAATTAAACTTAACAGTGGTCTCTACCTGGCTGGTGTCCACAGGTGTTGGAGTAAATGCTGCCTGGCTCAGGGTGATGGTGGGTCCCAGCAGGTCTCTGGCTGCATTCTGCTCCTGACTGACATCCAACTTCAGTTTTTCCCTGGGCAATACTGCCTCATAGCAAGGAGCATATCCTGGAGGAGGGAGGAACTTAAACTCCCCATGACGACCACCAAGGAGAAAACGCACCCTGCAAGGTGACATATGATGAGAGAAGGAATTTGAGACACAATTATCAAAGGAGAATTTAAAATGATCTTGCTTTGTTTAAACTGTATTTATATTTTTCACTTCCCTCTCTATAATTAGTTAGCAGACTACAGGAGCATGACATTAGAATTCCAAAAGAACATACTTCATCTTAGGAGTCGCATAGAAGTTAACATGTTACGCACAAAAATACAAGAAATTGCATGTTTAACATTGTACATAGATAAATAAAAAGATGAAGTGATACTACATTGATTTCTAGAGCCTTAAGGAAATAATGCTCAGAAGCATTGAAATCATTCAAATTCATTCATTGAAATCATTCATTGATTGTGGTTTTAGGATTGAAAATTCAATTGAACACAATTAGTTTACACAAATAAGGCTCAGTAAAAGGGTCAATAAGCAAATGTTTCTTAATGTAATCAAACCAATTCAACTCTTCATTGATGCTGTAAGGTCCATCATCACAGTCACAGTAGACTGTTTGATCAGCAGTATGGATCAGTGAAAACAAATGTGCATTTCTGTTGGAGGTTGGACACCATACCTGCCAACACATTTTTCCCGGGAGTCTCCTGTATTTTTCACCCATGCCCCACCCACTCCCATTTTGTTACTTCTCCTGTAATTTGTATGGCCCAAACCTAATTATAAGAATAATCACATCAATATATCATTACAAATTTGTCCAGTGGCCAGATCTTGTATGAAACCAGGGGTGGTTCTAGACCCTTTTAGGGGGGCTTTAGCCCCCCTGTCTGTCATTTCAGCCCCCCTAAAACAATCAATTATCAAAATTGAAAGTATAATTTACTTTCTGAGAACTATAATAGTTCTTAGAACACTGTTTTCTATTGAGTGACATATGTTTACATTGAATCATCAAACACTAACTTAATATAGTGTTAAAAGTTGAGTGAATCTTGACACTGGGTTCTCCAGTAGTATAACTATGGCATCAGCAAATACAAAATACTAGGGAACCTCCTGATCATTTCTGGATTAACCTCGTGTTAACCTTCAAGTAAATACAGTATAGAGGTATCTGAACAGTTGACTTAAGGTCCATAGTGCTGTAAAAAAGTTGTGTGAGTTAATTGCCACCTGCAATTATTATTCTGTAACTCATGCCAAGCTGTTGTACAAGAGATCTGCAATTGCCTTTAAAGTGCTGCATTATCACAGCAGGCTGTACACTATCAATGTACTGTCTGTTTGGAAATATCATGTGATTTTATACAAGCATTTAGGAAAATGCTAACCTAAATGACCTCATGCTATGTTTGATGGTCACACTGAAGGTACACAGGTTTACTCTGTCATGAGTGCAAAAACTGATTTTCCATTTGTGTGAAATGTTTTCAGTAAGGCACTGACTTGACTCCAGCTGAGAAGCTGACTACAGGGAAGAAGAGTCCATCAGAGTTGAAGTTCTCAAACATGCCCTGAACCGGCTGGCCGTTGATCCTGAAGGAGATACTGGGCACACTTAGGTCCAGACAGCAGCTCACCACATCCTGTGACCTCAAGAGATGCTGACTCGGGGAGCTAACAGTTCGTGCAATGCAGCCTATAAATGTTTGATAGAAAGAAAGTGAAAACAGGGTTTTAGCTTGGATTGGGTTTAACTTTAAGTAGGGTATTAACGTCTGCATTTTGAATTGACTATCGTCAGGAAGCCGACTTAGTATTTATTATCTGCTTTAACACAATTTCATCGGCATTCAGCTCATCTATAGCTCACCTGACCAAAGATGGAGGCCATCAAAACCATAGGAGTAGAGATCATCACCCACACCATTGCCTCCCCAACCCTCCCCCCCAGTGGGGTAGGGTGCATAGCCACTGGTATTGGCCCAGCCCAACCTGAGATGAGTGGCCTCTGCTGTGACAAATGGTAATGCCTGATCCACAATGAGCTCATAATACCACTTCCTGTATTGAGCAGAGCCATCACTGACCCCCAGGAAGATGTTAGGGCGCATGCTGTTGGGAGAAGGAAAAGACATGGAATATGTTATTTTTTAATAGAAAGGCTATTGACACAAATCCTGCTTTACTTTTAAATATTCTTATTTTACAAATTGAATGTAAATAAATGCAAACATTATCAAAGAAAACTAGCATACAAAAAAAACCAAACAATTTAAAGCACCACATTGACATAAAACCATCAGAACAATGATTATCTACAGCTTGGAAATCTTTTGGGTTTAAATATGTCCATACAGTATATGTACGCCTTTATGTCTTTTTGTTTACTTGCTCCTCCTTCATGCTATTCTGCATAAACCAAATAAAACTGAAAGTTGAAAAATATGCTGGAAAAGTCGAGCAGAGACCTAGTACTGAAAATGACCTATAGACAGCCTGAATGGTAACTTCATGTGTTCCGTCAAGTATGTGTATCTGCATAGGTCATGTTGTAGAGACATTGGTGTGTTCTCACATTCACATTATGATGATTTGACTACCTTGTGGGGACAAAAAGCAAGTCCCCAAAATATAAATCACTGAATTTTAAAGTGACAACGGCGTCTCAGGTGAGGGTTTTGGGTTAGGCAAATAATGATTAGGGTAAGTCTCCAGAACATGGAAGTCAATGTAATGTCCCCTAAAATTATGTAAACAAGTGTGTATACCTGCTTACGTGGTTGATCAGGCGGGTCTGCAGTAACAAATCTCGTCCTGGCAGCAAGTTGTCACAGATCAGATGCTGGTTGGAGCGCACAGCTACGCCATGACACACACAGAGCGAACACAACACATCTAAAACCTAAAGAGCACGGACATACAAAAGAATATGTAAAAACAAAAACAAACAAAAAAAACAGGCACAGTTTGATTCAGGTTTTCCACTTGGACATAGATAGCTTCCCTGATCCCTCTCTCAAACCACCTACCTTCTCTGTCCAAAATCTGTACATCACTGTCTTCAAAAGAGTGTCCCATCTGTTTTAAATGGAGGTGCTCAGCTGACTGTTTTCCTGAGGAGCTGTTCCTCCTGTGCTGGCACATCCTCTTGTTAAGTGGTTGTTTGGTTTCTCCAATGTAAAGTTCTGAGCATTCTTCCTTACACTGGACGACATACACTACATTGCTCCTCTTTTGTTTTGGTGTCGGGTCAACCAGTCTCTGTGTTAGTGTTGGTGGGTTTGAAGTGAACTTGTTATGATTTGTGGGGTGCGGTGACAAAGAGGAGAGGTAGGACCCAAATGCAGAACACAAAAAGAAATTTTTTTATTTTCTCCTGGATCTTCCAGGGCCCAGACACAAAAACGAAGAGTTCCTGTCTGGAAAACAAGACACCACTCTGGCGAGGACAGGCAGGCAAACCGGCAAACACCAAGAACACGAAAGGAGAAACACCACACTACTTCAACCACAATTAACTAATGCTGCGACAACGAACAAAGCAAAAGAGGGAGTATAAATAGCTTCAGAACCAAAAGACTAATTAAACACAGGTGGAAGTAATTTAACTAATGTTGTGGAAATTTCTTTAAGTTTGAGAGTTGCTAATTCTCAGAAACAACCACAAGTGTGATGAATCATCTCAGGTTTAATCACGGGCCCGGAGAGGACGTCCTTGCAGAAATCCTCTGACTCTGTGTTACAACACCAGGTTTATAAACACTTTGTCACCAGGGATGGGCTCATCTGAGCAGACCCTACATGTTTGTTCAGGTGTCCTCTATCTCCAGGCCTCTACCAGCACTAACCAAATTGTTGGCAGTTATTTACAACCCTCTACAACCATAAAACACTAACCCAATAAAAGAGACAGAACCACATACCATCAAATGGGTCAAGCAAAGATTCAAGTCACCCCTTGACACAGTGTAAAACCTCCACACTAATGAAACACACGCTACCTAAAACTAACCTAAGGAGCACAGGAAATTCAAAAACCAAAATAGAAATCGGACAAGAAACCGAAACCTAAGATCATAACAGAACTGGTATCTGATGTTTCCGAAATAGTCTTATACTTGTATAGCACTTTTCTACACTCAAGTGTACTCAAAGCGCATTTACACTACTTGTCCATTCATCCACACAATCATACACTGGTGGAACAGCCTCTGCGGATAACTTGTGGTTCAGAGTCTTGCCCAAGGACACTTTGGCTTGTGGACCAGGGAAGCCATGGATCGAACCACCCTCTGAACACTCATCATGGTCAACCTGCTCTACCTCCACAGCCGGTGGCAGGTTAAAATTAGTTACCTATTAACTGCAATTTCCAATTTTTGTCTACATCTCCTCTTCAGTCAGGCAACATTAGATATCTCAGTGTCTGGGTATCTGGGTGTCAATATCTTTCCCCAGTACAGTTAAATTACACACCCCTGTTTAAATCCATGGACAATGACCCTGTGCAATGGAACACTTTGCCTGAATCACTCATGGGAAGAGTTGCAACCATAAAATTGATGATTCTCCCTAAAATCAATTGTCTGTTCTCAATGATTCCGACTCAACCCTCACTTGGGTCAAGTCACTAGACCAAAGCATCTCTAGATTCTTATGGAAAAACAAACCACCACAAAACAGTTTAAAAACTCTAGTGGTGGTCTAGAATTGCCAAATTTTTATCATTATTTAGATTACAATATATCTATTAATGATCCATCGCAATCCACTTGATGACTCTTGGAGGGATACATAGCAAATGCGCTGCAAAGAAATCAACATCTGTGACCTACCTTTCATCAGCACTATTATCAAACCACATAGATGCTTCAAAAGCATTAACATAAACACTTCTCTGATAGCCTGGTGGGAATTCCTTAAAATGACTAGGTTTTTGCCAACTGAACTTACACTATCCATCTATCCATCCATCCATCTATACCCACTTATTCACAGGGTCACATGGAGATAAACAACCTCACACTCACTCCTATGGGCAATTTAGAGTCACCAATCAAGCTGACATACATGTTTTCGAACTGTGGGAGGAAACTGGAGTACATGAAGAAAACCCACACAAGCACAGGGAGAACATGCAAACTCTACACAGAAAGGCCCCTGCTGGGTTTCAAACCAGGAACCTTCTTGCTGTGAGACAACAGTGCTAACCACTAAGCCACCATGCTGCCCCATCCATACCTTCAATGGTAAGCAAATTCATCACAACCTGTCAACCCCTAAACTACTATCTGAACCTACTATCTTTACATTAACTAATGGCGCAATTTCTCTCCCAACCTCAGAATGGCAGGCAGATCTATCCCTTAGTCCAGATAAAAACTTCTGGAATCGGATATGCTTAAAGACCTTCAAAATGATTAAAAACCCAAATTGGTGGCCTGAGAAAATTAGCGGTCTTTTTCTGGGGTGCTCTCGGCCCTGGTTCGGTGGCTGGGTGTCCCTGTTCTGGGGGGGGTCCCCTGGGATTGGGCCGTGGGCCCACTGTGGCCTGGCCTTTTTAGTGGGCCCTGTGGATCTGGGCTCAGTATTTGGAGATGAATGAATATCAGGGTACGCACCTGTCTGCAGCTGGGGCCTGGGTGGTGTCATGGTGGCCTCCTGTTCTTGCTATGTATAACATTTGGTAACAAACTCACACACACATGGATACACACACACACACACACACACACACATATATTCATGCACACATTCATATACACATATTATGTGGTAGTTGTCATTGCTGACTATAAATTGTATTATTAACATTATATTTATTATCACTATTATTATTAACATTGTATTGCACTACTATCGCTGACAGTAGTAATGCATTGTTATCAGTGACTTTGTTTCACATTGTATTGCTGACACAGTATAAGCATTGTCATTGTTTATATTGTATATCTGCAGTCCCTACTAGACAACACAGTTAAGTATTAGGAACAGGGTGTATAACTCAAACAATATGTATAACCAAAACTGATGTCTTGAAACTTAAAAATCATTATTGTGACATGTTGCAACCACAGTTGTTGAGAGATTAGCACTGTCGCCTCACAGCAAGAAGGTCCCGGGTTCACAACCCAGCCTTTCTGTGTGGAGTTTGCATGTTCTCTCCATGCTTGCATGGGTTAGTGTGAGCTAATGCGGTAACATTTAATGGTACATTCACTATCCAACAACCACTGCAGCCACCGGGACACTACATTATGCTTTGAATGCAGTGCTGCCAAATAATGAAAAAGCCCTAAAGACTTTCAGAGGTGGAAAGCAACAAAGTACAAATACAGACCCTGTACTTTCTTATTTTTACTTGAGTAAAGGAATTGAGTCGGTACTTCTACTTTTACCAGTGTTTTTTCACACAAGTATCTGTACTTCTACAGTATAGAATGTGAGTACTTTTGCCACTTCTGCAGACTTTACTGCTGTTTCCTGTATATGTACATTTCTATGTGTACGAGGTCAGCCAATCAGATGAATCGTTGTAATGTAGGAGCTAATCAGCTGGCGCTTTCTTGTAGTCTGTTTCATGACAAATGGAACATGTAAGCACGTTACTGCACTGTTAAACTTTGCACTAAACTTCTGAAATTTGAATCAAGCTCCTGTTGGTTTGTATTTTTGAAGTGTGGGTTAAAGGATTCAACGGTGAGTACAAGAAGCTTTTGTCATGATTGTTTAGTAAGTATGAGAAGGAAAAGTCTGCTAGCTGCTAAGCTAAATTTTTCAATGTAAAATTCCACAGGCCTATGCTAACAATATTAGCATTCCGTTAAGTGGAGAAACACGTCTAGCAGGGGAAATTTGTTGCCTGTGGACCTACAGTTATATGGTGACTTTGTAATTGGCACAATATGGTTATTTGAAAATTGTGTGACCTGTTCATAGGTCAGTTTGTTTTTATGAGACTTTTAAACTGCAGCGATAGCATCCACAGAAAATTCATAACTTTCCAGTCGACTGGTGGCAAGCCAAGCTAAAGAGTGACACTAGTAAGAGAGAGGACTTGCCATTTCCAGATGGTTCTTCTTCAGCACTATCTGGTCTGGTAGGACAACTTAATTTTTCAGGGAGGCTGATCTCATTTACTGCCTTGTATAGTAGGATGGACTGCTGCACACTGACTTTTTATTTCCATTTCATTTAAAATTTATACCATTGTCCTGTTCTCCTTACTGATATTCACACCTCAGACTCCAGGCGTTACAGGTTCTTCTGATATTGGCTCTAAGGTACATTACAGTTATACACCTATACTGAAACCCAGGTTACACATCACTGCAGTAGTTGTTTTCTATTGTCTTTTTCTCTCTTCTCTATCTACTCTCTTTCTCTATCCTTATCCTTTCTGTCCACCCATCCCCTGTAGCTGGCATCATTAAAATACACAAGATCTATTTAACAAGAGGAGTTGGTTCAACACCCCTTGGAAAAGCAACTCGGTTGGCTCCACAAGGCATTCAGATCCTCACTACTGTATGCCAAGCAGCTGGACAGGAGGACCGCCTCATTTTGTTTTGATCAGGGACTACTTACCACTACTGTCTCTTAAAAATGTTGTTCCTACACAGCAAAATCATCAGTTTTAAATAAACTTTGAGAGTGTTAATACTGTTTATAGGTTTCTACTGTTCACATACCAACAATTTGGTGTTGATCTAACACTGGTGATTTTGCTGTGTCTAAATGTACAAACTTCTAAAATATCTGATACTACAGCACAAAAGTCAGTTTTGTGAATATCGCTAAAATTTCATATAGGCTACGTAAGATTTATTATGTGTGAGTCTCAGCGAAAATTATGTTTATAAATTCCCATTACAAACCAGAGTGCAGCTTCAAGTGGGATCAAACTTAGGTCCCCTGAATCACTTTTTTCTTGCAAGCGTGTCGTCTTGTGTGTGTTGTATAGTTCGTCTACAGACTAGCAACAGACTAGCTATAGTTTAACACACCTAAAAACTAACTAAACTCTAAACAATTCATTAACTGCTACATTCCGGTACAAGTCAAGTACCTTTCTATTTTGACCAGTATTTATTGCTATTTCCTGACTTAGCGCTCGTTAGCCTACCGGTTAGCTTAGCTAGCGATAATGATACCTGTAATAAGTGTAAGGTTCTGTTAGCCTTGGAGGCGAAGATCACTGATTTGGAAGCACGGCTCCGCACCTTCGAACAAAAGCCAGCTAGCCTAGCCCCGTTAGCTGGTGTGGAGCCACTGAGCTCAGGGTCTGTTAGTGGTCCAAGGGCAGCTCTGGAGCAGCCCGGAGAATTAGCCTGGGCGACGGTCCGACGGAAACGTACTCCTAAGCAGAAGCCCACAGCTCATCACCTGCCTGTTCACGTTTCTAATAGATTTTCCCCGCTCAGCGACACACCCGCTGAGAAACCGGCTCTGATAATTGGCTATTCCATAGTCAGGAACGTGAAAATAGAGACACCAGCGACCACAGTCAAATGTATTCCTGGGGCCAGAGCGGGCGACATCGAGTCAAATCTGAAGCTGCTGGCTAAGGCTAATCGTAAATATGAGAAAATTGTTATTCACGTCGGCAGCAATGACACCCGATTACGCCAATCGGAGGTCACTAAAATTAATGTTGAGTCGGTGTGTAACTTTGCTAAATTAATGTCGGACTCCATAGTTTTCTCTGGACCCCTCCCCAGTCTGACCAGCGATGACATGTTTAGCCGCATGTCGTCGTTCCGTCGCTGGGTGTCTAGGTGGTGTCCAGCAAACGATGTGGGCTTCATAGACAATTGGGCCACTTTCTGGGGAAAACCCGGTCTGGTAGCGAGAGACGGCATCCATCCCACTTTGAATGGTGCAGCTCTCATCTCTAGAAATTTGGCCGAGTTTATTAGCTGACCTAAAGCCTGACAATCCAGGGTGGGGACCGGGATGCAGAGACTCAGTCTAAAACACCTCTCTGCAGTTTCCTTAGAGCCGCCGCCCCCCTCAAACCACATAGAGACAGTGTCTGCCCCTCGAACATATAAATCAAATAAATCAGAAGTTAACAGAAGAGGAGTTATTCATAAAAACCTAGTAAAAATTAAGACCACTCCTCTTATTGAACAGAAAAACAGGACTGTCAAATGTGGACTAATAAATATCAGGTCTCTTGCATCAAAATCTCTGTTAGTAAATGATTTGATAACTGATCACCAAATTGACCTACTTTATCTTACTGAAACCTGGTTACAGCAGGATGAATATGTCAGTCTGAATGAATCAACCCCCCTCAGTCATAAACATTATCATGTTCCTCGAAGCACAGGTCGAGGTGGAGGAGTAGCTGCAATCTTCCACTCAAACTTATTATTAAACTTTCATCCTCAGAACAGTTATAACTCATTTGAGAGCCTCACTCTTAGTCTCTCGCGTCCAAACTGGAAAACACAAAAACCAGTTCTACTTGTCATTGTGTACCGTCCACCTGTCCCTTACTCAGAGTTTTTAACTGAATTCCCTGACTTCCTGTCTGATTTAGTGCTTAGATCAGATAAAGTCATTATAGTGGGAGATTTTAACATTCATGTAGATGTTGAAAATAATGGCCTCAGCATCTGAATTTAAAATGATGGATCATGGAGCGTTTGGAAGAAAATTCCACTACAGCAGATGTTTATCCGACAACGCTGTTAATAAATTTAAGAAAATCATTCCATCTTTATTTACATCTATGCCAAGCATAAACATAGTGGAGGGCAGCTGCTTCAATCCCACTCCCTACCAAATTGATCATGTTGTTGACAGCGCTGTAACGTCACTGCGTGAAACGCTTGATTTTGTAGCCCCTCTGAAAAAGAAGTTAGTGAATCTGTGGAATGCAGATGCACCCATGGGGACTTCACATAAGATAAAGGAAGTAACTGGCCTTGGTTTGCTCAAGCGACCCCCACCCAGAACACATAGAAGACAGTTGGCAATAACAACTCCATATAAGGTAATATCATAAATTCCTTTTGGTGGGGCGCTGCCCAACAGTTTAAACATTGTATAGTTTCCATCTATTGTTTAGATCTCTCTGCCTGCGTGTGTGAGTGGATCTCCGGAGACGTCTTTGTACTTTTATAATAAACCAGTGTGCCGATTCCTAACTTACAATCCGTCCTCTTATATCTCTCCATTAATGAACTCGGGTGAAGGTCACAAGGTCTGACTTTTCAACAATTTGGAGGCTCGTCCGGTCTTTGAGGGGGAATGAATTGGACTAAAAAAGATCACATTGACAGTTTCTGAGGCGCCAAACAAAAGGTAAGGCAGAAACCTATTATATTAAATTCTGCTGAATTGAATACCACTAAAATGGATACTGTCGATGTGTATTTCGGATTGGTTACAAATTGTGACGGATTGAAAGTTATAAATCGAAAGTAAAATATATAAAGAAAATACAATAAAAGAAAAACTATCCGTGTGTGTGTGATCGGCGGATAGATTAATAAAAATCCGTGCGTGTGCGATCGGCGGATAGATTAATAAAAATCCGTGCGTGTGCGATCGGCGGATAGATTAATAAAAATCCGTGCGTGTGTGATCGGCAGATTAGAGTATTTAACTCTCGGGTCGTGGTGGACCCCACCAGTTCTCGACGGGGGGGCTGGGTGAACTGGGTTGAAAGACCCGGGGAGCTGGGGAGACCCCGAAAAAGAAATTAATAAAAAGATCTGGGCCGTGTACGATCGGCAGGCCACAGTTTAATAAAAAACCTCAGCCGTGTTCGATCGGGACATATTCGTATGAATGTGAAATTGGGTGAAAGGTAATTAATTTTGAATTATTCGATGTAGTTATTGTTATTGGACACAGGGTTTAAGGTGTATAAATTAATATACGGTTCATAAGTATAATATCTGTTATAACATAGGAATATAGACGTAAGTATGATATAAAATATCAACTGAGTGAAAGAGGTAAGTAAAGATATTTATGAGAGGCATGTGGTGAGTGAAGAGGTCAGTACGAACAGGAAGTGTCTCTGAGGGGACCTTGATTCACACTGACCACAGAACCAGGAAGTAGAGGTGAAGTGATTCAGAGGTTGCTCCTCCCACTATTTGGCTCCCTCTAGTGGCGCCGAGCAGAACTGCAGGGGTAGCTGCTGACACCCGCAGGAGGCGGGAGGTACTGCAACAGGAATTGGAAAATTGCTCCATCTGGTGGAGGAAACACCGAATTACAACTAAATACAAATAAATAAAGAAAAGATCAAAATGGATGGAGATTTTGATCGCGAGATGAATGATGACAGATGGGGCCCACCAGAAAAATGGGTCAATCTGGGGATTCAAGTTGAATATATTTTAAAGGCAGGAAGACTGGGCTGTGGACAACGGAGGACCGAGCTGTGGGGGACTGAGGTCCCAGAATGATGTGTTGATGTTCCCCTTGATGGCCACCAGAGGTGGGTTTCAATACCGGCCCTACGGGTCGGGGGATGTGCAGGCTTTGGTGGACCAACTTCCCCCAGTGGCAGAGGGGGGAGGCCTGTGGCTCACCAAATTGGATTCGCTGACCGCAGGACAGAGATTAGCTATTGGAGATTTTAGAGCTGTGATTCAGAGATGCCTGACCAGCATGGATGCAAGAGATATAGAGAAGGCTGCGGGCACCCTCCGCAGACCGGATGAGGAGCCGTTTGCCCGGTGGGCTGGTGACCTGAGCAAGGCAATCCACAAGAAATATCCGCTGCCAAATTCAGCAAAGGTGACTTGGAACGTTAAAGACAACCCCAGAGTCTTCTTAGACCAGAGTAAAGAGTTGTGGATCCGACAGACAGGGTCTCACCCAGGTAAATCAGGTCCCCAAAGGGAGTGGTACCGACAGGCGGTCCCAGAAAAGGTCAAAACGGCTATGATTGACAATCCAGATATGCAGAGGGCTGATTCAGTGGTGTGGGAGAGACATTTGGTGCATCACCTCACCCGTGTCCAGCAGCAGATGCTGAAGGAAGGGGAGCAAAATCAGGAGCTCCAGACTCAGCTGCTGAAGCTCCAGTTGGCGGAAGCAAGGCAGAAAGTCAATGCCGAAAAGAACAAAAATAAAAAAAGAGGAGGCCAAGAAGGTTATGTGGCAGTGGGGCATGGATGCTCTGGATACTCCCAAACTGTTCCCAATACCTCCTTGGAAGCCGCAACATTACTCTCCAGGAAATAGGGGAGGATACAGGGGTGCTCCGAGGGGGGGCCGTGGGTGGAAAGGACCCGGTGGTCGTGGGGGCCCACTTAGTAGGGACTCAGCCCTATGTTTCCTCTACAACGGAAACGATCATTGGATCAAGGACTGCCCATACAGGGGCTGTATGGCTCAGGGCCGAGCTCGAGGACGGCAGGGAGTGCAACCGCAACGTGGTAGGGGTGGCCCCACACCGGCTCACAACATGCCTGTGATGGATTGGGGTCCTCCATCCAGTTGGGAGGACTCCTACCAAGAATGACACACCCCGCCGAGAGGTCTGGACAGCGGAACGAACACGGCAGATCCACTGCTGTCCATGAAGGTGAACCATAAGAATCTGTCGTTTTTGGTCGACACAGGGGCTACGTGTTCTACTCTCAACACCACCCCTGCCTCCACCTTGTCGAAACACAAGACCACCGTCATGGGCTTCTCGGGGGAGAAACGGACTCTGCCAGTAACTCGACCTCTGCTCACCCAAGTAGGCAGCCAGCAGGTACGCCACCCCTACATTTATTCACCTGGCACTCCTATCAACCTCCTCGGCCGGGACTTATTGATTAATCTTGGGGCCACTATTTTGTGTGCCCCCGAGGGACTTACTGTCACTCTGCCAGATTGGCCTGCGACTACCATGTCGGACACATTTAGACGGGACACGAAAACAATGCTTGTTGAAGCCGCTGGCGGACGAGGTAGCCGACATCTACTGGGCTAGGTTGTGCCCGGAGAGTCCGGGACACAAGGGAATATGGTCCACGTATCAGTTTTGGCGCCCCTGGATCTCGCTCCTCGAGCCCTACATTCCTCCCCCGGACCCTCTCCATGTTACCCTCTTCTATGATAAGCTCCAAACTGATTGGTACAAGGAGGCATTTGAGGCATTTGAACAGGTAGAGGGGGACTCCTGGAGCATCGACGCCGAGAATATCTATGTCGCCCCCGAGGGGTTGGTGGCAGGAGTGCAGCTTCTCCTGGCCCAACAAGATTGGTTTCGCATGGGTGAGTACAGTGCACCACATGTGTCTCTCGCCCTACATCCTAACCATGAGGCTAAAGAACTGGAAGGTACCTTCAAGAGGGCGTTGGCCCACAAAGACTGGCAGACCACCCCCATACCGCAGGTCTGGTACGCTCCCCAGATTAAAACTTTTTGCATTCAGTTGACAGCCACAGACCCTGCTATATTAGAACACAGAGAGGTGTCTAGGTACCATGATATGACACGCATTGACCATCACCTAGCAGCAGACATGTTATCTCAGCTGCTCAGTCTCCCACGGACGTGGGCTTAACGGACTGTCCCCCGGTCACCTTCCAGGTCCAAGGGGGGCTTCCCCTTTGGATCTGCCAATATCCACATAAACCTCAGGCAGAGGAGGGGATCAGGGATACTATTGAAGGCCTAATACGAGCGGGGTGCTAGAACCCTCCTCGTCACGGTGGAACACACCCATTTTACTGGTTGAGAAAAAGGGTACAGGTAAGTTCCGTATGGCACATGATCTTAGGGCCATCAATGATATATTAGTAACTTCCACCGTTCCGGTTCCCAACCCATACGTGGCTCTGGCTAACCTGGATCCTAGCCAGACTTGGTTTTCTTGTATTGATCTGGCCAATGCCTTCTTCTGCCTCCCGTTGGCAGAGGAGTGTTGTGACATTTTCTCTTTTACTTATCGGGGATGCCAGCTCAGGTACACCAGACTCCCTCAGGGCTTCGCTCTCTCGCCTGGTATTTTCAATCAGGTTTTGAAACAGGTGCTACATTCCTGCGCTTTGCCAGAAGGCACCACCTTAATCCAGTATGTTGATGACCTTCTGCTTGCCGCACCCTCCATCGCGACCTGTCTCCAGGCACTGATTTCGCAAGCAGGGGCGGGATTATCACCTGCTCACAGGTCTACCATCCTGCACCACCCTTGGCCGGTACTGGTCAAAGATATGCTCTCCTTTCTGGGGCTCACGGGCTACAGCCGCTCTTACATTCTCGACTATGCCAACCTTACCACTCCACTTCAACAGCTAGTCAAGGAACAGGGCATGCGGAATCTTTCAGCACCGCTCGTTTGGACAACTGAGGCAGAACGGAACATCATCTCCCTCAAGCAAGCTCTGGCAACGGCCGCAGATCTGGCCATTCCTGATTATACTCAGCCCTTTTTCTTGGATGTTTCTGTAAAGGACACAGTTGCCAACGGCATCCTGTTCCAGAAAAAAGGGCTGATCAGACTTCAAGCCTGTCTAACTGACATAAAGGCCTGGATGACCAGTAACTTTTTACTTTTAAATTCAGAGAAAACAGAAGTCATTGTATTTGGGCCAAAAAATCTCAAAATAACTTTTCTAAAATTATAGCTACTTTAGATGGCATAGCCCTGGTCTCCAGCACTACTGTGAAAAACCTTGGAGTTATTTTTGACCAGGACATGTCCTTTAACTCACACATAAAACAAATCTCTAGAACTGCCTTCTTTCACCTGCGCAACATTTCCAAAATTAGGAACATCCTGTCTCAAAATGATGCAGAAAAACTAGTCCATGCATTTGTTACCTCAAGGCTAGATTACTGTAACTCATTACTATCTGGATGTCCCAATATCTCCATAAAAAGCCTCCAATTAATCCAGAATGCCGCAGCCAGAGTCCTGACAGGAACTAGCAAGAGAGATCATATTTCTCCTATATTGGCTTCTCTTCATTGGCTCCCTGTAAAATATAGAATAGAATTTAAAACCTTCCTCTTTGACAAAGCATATAGTTAGGGCTGGCTTCAGGCAACCCTGAACCATCCCTTAGTTATGCTGGTATAGGCCTAGACGTCCCAAGGACCACCGGTGCACCGGTCGAGTCGAGGCAGATGGCCGCCCAAACTGAGCCCGGTTCTGCTGGAGGTTTTTTCTTCTGTTAAAGGGAGTTTTTCCTCTCCACTGTCGCCAAGTGCTTGCTCATAAGGGAATTGTTGGGTTTTTAGTTTTAGTTTTTGTAAAGTGCCTTGAGATGATTTGTATTGTGATTTGGCGCTATACAAATAAAATTGAATTGAATTGAATTGAATTGAATAACAGCACAGCACTCTTCACCTCCGCCAAACCTTCCCTATAGAGTTTGTTACTATTTCAGTCTTTCACACCTCTGGCCCATCCCATCACCCCACCACTTCACAGCTCCACGGACTCACCCACCCCCCAGCACACAGCCCCCCCTGCCCACCCTTGTCCTTAATACCAGCCCCAGTGAGAAGTGAGCTGTGGCGGACCAGATGGTAACAGCTCCAGGCTTCTTAAATCCTGTACAGAGTGGTCTCCGGAGTGTGGAGTTATGGAGCATGTCTTCAATCTGAGCCTCAAGCTGAGGGTGGTACCACAGCTCTGGAAGACCTCCTATGTGGTACCAGTGCCCAAGACACCGCACACTAAAGATCTCAACAGGTTCAGGCCGGTGGCTCTCATGTCCCATCTTATGAAGACACTGGAGAGACTGGTCCTCGACCACCTACGCTCTGTGGTGAGCTCAGCGATGGACCTGCTGCAGTTCGCTTACCACTGTGGCATAGGATTGCAGGATGCCATCATCCTGCATCACCGTGCTCTGGCAGTGCTATGAGAATTCTGTTCTTTGACTTATCCAGCACGTTCAACACCATACAGTCGGTGCTTCTGAGGGACAAACTGGAGAAAGATGGTATGAACTTTGACTTGGCAGAGTGGATCCTGGACAATCTCACAAACCGGTCCCAGTTTTTGAGAGCCCGGGACTGTGTGTCTGACATCCTGACCTGCAGTGTGGGGACTCCCCAGGGGATCTTTTTATTGTGTATACATATATACATATGTTTATAATTAAGTATAAGAAAAAGGTACCTGTACCTTGTGGTTGCGTCCATGCTTGTCCAGCAGAGATATAATTGATTTGATGTGTCCTTCTTTAATTATGTTCAGTGCCTCCGGACTCTCCACCAGCACACAGTGAAGGACCTCAAGTATACCTAGAAATGCATAACATATCCAGAACTTAATAGTGTTTATATTCCTTGTAATGCTTTGGTGTATTGGCATTTTTTCTCATTTACTGACACAGTCACCTCATGTCAATACTGAAGAAATCAGTGATTTCATTAATGAACGATGATGTCACCCATAATAAGGTGATAATAGGTAATAAACTGATTGGACTTGGGTCAACCCTGATTCTCAGAATCTTTAGCAGGTCTGTTTTTAGTAAGATAAGAACGATTAATAGATTGGGTGTATGCATACAGTATAATGCTTGATTTTTTAAATTTTATTTATTTATTTATTTATTTATTTGTGGTCACTGGCAAGACTATTTTGTTTGGATTTTTTTAGTTTTTTATATTTCAAAATAAGTGCCCAGATTTCTGTCATGTGCTCTTGACAAAACAGCAATTGGATCCAGAGTTCAGCACTGTCACCGTGATGGTCCATTGGTGATCAGTCATTAGTTGTAAAGTGTGAGAATCTCAAAGTCAATATTGTCAGGTTTACGCTACACTGACATGGTTCTTTTCCCTGAAGGCAATGAAACCCACGACAACTTTGTACCGAGTATATGCCTGCAAGTGAAAAAGGCCCCAGTTGTAGATGGAGACTTTCTTCTCTCCCCCATGCGACCTTGACTCTCCTTTGACTCCTTTCACTGAGCAGTGTTTTATTTTTATAGTCAGGAACAAACAAGGCACATGATGCGTGGGTGCAGTTAGAAGTTTCAGCTCATCATTCACACAGGTCAAAAGGTTATGTGGTTTATCTGGTAAGATAGACACCTGCTAAAACATCTTACACAAACATGGTATTGTCTTCAAATCATGTTACACAATGACAACAATTGAACTATTGACCCCATGACCGCAACAAAAATAACTTACCAGAAGAAGCCTCCAGTCGCTCCAGTCTGCTAATCAGCCAGTCCAATGATCCCGAAAACTGGGCACAGTTTTTTCTGTTTCCTCTGATCAGTGCAGCTTAGGACAGTGGAGAGTGCACAAAAGAGTTTTTTAAATTGGAACACAATATGTATTATTGTGAATATCAAAATGTGAAGTCCTAACATATGGTTTTAGAAACCATGTTGACAGAGGAAGTGAAAAATATACCAAGTAGTTGGTAGAGGGAGTTAAGGATGGAGCTCCAGGACTCTCCTGCCTCCCTTCCTACTACCTCAGCAAAATGAGCTGCACTGCTGTAGACATGAAGCCGATCAATACACTCCAATACCAGACTGATCATCCCCTACAAAAATAGAGGTTGTTGGTGTTTCTGGTTATTCAGCTGTGACAGAGAATGTTCTTAGTCATAACCACATGGTAAGCAAGAGCAAGAGTGCATCCATGACACTGTGAAAGCCCATCTGCAGATTAAGGAGGTTCAGAGCTCAACAACTCTGCAGTTTTGTACTCTATTAATATTTATACTACATGGTTCTTTAAAATGCAAACAGCATTTTGTGACATTGTTCTTCCTGGTTTCTGAAGGCCATATTTTTGAGTTGTGATGAAAAAATGTCCTTATTGCAATAGGAATTTAGTTGAACTATATATGAAGGTGTCAGTAAAACACTTTGCGCTGTTTTGCAAAGATAAACATTATATGAGTGAGAGGGAATAAACAGAAATGTTATAACATGCAGAAGTCAGAGAATGAAAGATTCTTGGTTTAAAATACATAAGTATAAATTTGACTAATCATGATTTAAATCATTTTTTAAAGTAAATTTAATCTAAATTTCTGACTGATCTGACTCATAGGAAGAGAAGACGCTCCTCCTTTGACAAACTATATGTGTTTTAGCCTTATTTTTTTATTTAAGATACAGTGGGTACAGAAAGTATTCAGACCCCTTTAAATTTTTCACTCTTTAGGTCATTGCAGCCATTTGCCAAAATCAAAAAAGTTCATTTTATTTCTCATTAATGTACACTCAGCACCCCATCTTGACAGAAAAAAACAGAAATGTAGAAATTCTTGCAAATTTATTAAAAAAGAACTGAACTGAAATATCACATGGTCATAAGTATTCAATCTCTTTGCAGTGACACTCATATTTAACTCACATGCTGTCCATTTCTTCTGATCCTCCTTGAGATGGTTCTACTCCTTCATTGGAGTCCAGCTGTGTTTAATTAAACTGATTGGACTTGATTAGGAAAGGCACACACCTGTCTATATAAGACCTTACAGCTCACAGTGCATGTCAGAGCAAATGAGAATCATGAGGTCGAAGGAACTGCCCAAGGAGCTCAGAGACAGAATTGTGGCAAGGCACAGATCTGGCCAAGGTTACAAAAGAATTTCAGCAGCACTCAAGGTTTCTAAGAGCACAGTGGCCTCCATAATCCTCAAATGGAAAAAGTTTGGGACGGCCAGGTCTAGGAAGAGTTCTGGTCCAGCCAAACTGAGTAATTGTGGCTGAGCTCCAGAGATGCAGTAGGGAGATGGGAGAAAGTTCCACAAAGTCAACTATCACTGCAGCCCTCCACCAGTCGGGGCTTTATGGCAGAGTGGCCCGACGGAGGCAAGGCACATGAAAGCCCGCACAGAGTTTGCCAAAAAACACATGAAGGACTCCCAGACTATGACAAATAAGATTCTCTGGTCTGATGAGACCAAGATTGAACTTTTTGGCGTTAATTCTAAACGGTATGTGGGGAGAAAACCAGGCACTGCTCATCACCTGCCCAATACAATCCCTACAGTGAAACATGGTGGTGGGAGCATCGTGTTGTGGGGGTGTTTTTCAGCTGCAGGGACAGGATGACTGGTTGCAATTGAAGGAAAGATGAATGCGGCCAAGTACAGGAGATATCCTGGAAGAAAACCTCTTCCAGAGTGCTCTGAATACTTATGACCATGTGATATTTCAGTTTTTCTTTTTTAATAAATTTGCAAAAATTTCTACATTTCTTTTTTTTTCTGACAAGATGGGGTGCTGAGTGTACATTAATGAGAAATAAAATGAACTTTTTTGATTTTGGCAAATGGCTGCAATGACACAAAGATACTTTCTGTACCCACTGTATCTGCCTGATTTGTACTAATGTATGCACTGTATGTTGTCTTTACTAAGTTGTTATATTGTATGTTATTATATTTATTTATTTATTCTATTTATGGCTAGCCCGTTGAGATGAGCCTCACTTTCAAGGGGGTCTATCTATCTATGTATCTCTCCATCCATCCAGCAGCCTAACACTGCAGCATTCTTTCTACAGATGAAATCAAAGATTGTTGGGATATATAGCACTGTTCCAGAGGTTTCCACAAATGTGTTGCACCTGTATTTGAAGCCAACCATATTGTTCTTTTGTTTTTAACACAGCCCGGAAGTAGTTTTTGGCTCATAATCCTGATTCCCTGTTTAATGCCTTTTCCTCACCATCTGAATAGCAAAATCCACTCTTACTTCCTGCTGTGTTGTAATGTCCAAGTAATGCGTCACAGGGTGTAGTAACACAGTCTTTTACAACTGCCTTTATGCACACCTAGTTTGTTGATAGGACTCAGCAAAAGGTGGGGCATCCATTTTCAAGGCTTAATTTACTGTTGCAAAAAAGATTAAAGGAACCCATTACTGGGTACAAGTACACACATATGCACATGAAGGCATTCCTCACCTCTTCCTGAAAGAGGTTCTGTCTGTTCTTCAGAGCTCTCAGTCGATTCTGCCTGTCTTCATGGTCTAGGTGGTCTCCAGGTGGTTGGAAGTAACCAATCAAATCCTGAAGACTCATGCTGACTGAATCTATTGGCAGATCTAACAAAGAGCTCTTCCCCTTTTTCCGTAGTGTGGCCAGACCCCTGGAGCACACAACAAACAGTTCAGTCACTACCTTTATAATGTGATAAGTCATTGTCACTTTTCTTTTATTGCTGATGCAGTGTTATTACAGCCTGTCACATGGTTTAACTGTTGATACTGTACCTAAAATGAAAGTGCATTAGGATTTTCTCTTCTGTTGCAGGGTCATTAATATCTAAAGATTATGTATGTCAATTACAGAGTTCTCAATAACTCTGAAAACAGGATTGCAGAAGCTATGTTATTTATAAAGTGTGGTTGTGCTTTCATGCTGCTTTCATTGTTTAGTGGCCTGGTTGTGGCAAACTTTTGAATTTGGAAGTGATTTTGAAGTGATTGTTCATGCACACCTCCCTGCTGCTTTAAATTGGATAGATGTGTACCCTAGATGTAATGATTCTCCTGTCCAAATGAATTTGTGGATTCTATGTTTAAGATATAGTTCCATCATTAAAATTAGCTTGTACTTCTCTAAATTCTTTAAATATGCAGATTCAGTGTATCTGTAGTGGAGAATGAGTTTCTCTAGGGGTGCAAGGATGTTGAAGATTTCTTAATTCACAGAAAAGTGGGTTCAGCCCGGTTGTTTAATTCTTTCTATGTTTTTTCTCCCAAGAAATTATAGGAGTTACTACATTTTGTACTTGCAAATGTTGGAAGGTTCAATATGTAATATTTACAGCAGTCTATTAGCAAAAATGGAATATAGTATTCATAAATATGCTGCATTTTCTGAATCTTAGAATGAGCCTAACATGAATACATCTTGGGGGGTGGCATCAATTAACATTATCCATCCATCCATCCATCTTCTACCGCTTATCCGGGGCCGGGTCGCGGTGGCAGTAGCCGAATCAGGGATACCCAGACTTCCTTCTCCCTGGACACTTCCTCCAGCTCTTCCGGGGGGACACCGAGGCGTTCCCAGGCCAGCCGGGAGACATAGTCCCTCCAGCGTGTCCTGGGTCTTCCCCGGGGCCTCCTCCCGGTGGGACATGCCCGGAACACCTCCCCTGGAAGGCGCCCAGGAGGCATCCGAAATAGATGCCCGAGCCACCTCAACTGAATCCTCTCGATGTGGAGGAGCAGCGGCTCTACTCCGAGCTCCTCCCGGGTGACCGAGCTCCTCACCCTATCTCTAAGGGAGGTCCTGGCCACCCTGCGGAGGAAGCTCATTTCAGCCGCTTGTATCCGCGATCTCGTTCTTTCGGTCCTGACCCAAAGCTCATGACCATACAACATTATTGTTTGTCATATTGAAAATTTTAAATGGTTACTTATGGGATGACATTTTGTTAAAATCGATCAAACCATCTTTTAGGTATTAAAAATTACAGTTTAAAATCTCTGAGTTTAGCTGCATCTATGCAAAGTCATTCAGAAAGTCTATGAATATTGGTTAATCATAGTTTCCTATTATTAAGAATGAAAGACAGAATTAGAACATCACAAGCAGGACGTCACCAGAAAGTCATAGATCAAACTAAGGAAGTCTTTACTGTGTGATTTAGGTGAAACTGAAGATAATTTTAGAATTTATTGTATAACAATTTAAAGTCTGTATTTTTTAGTGACAGGTTCTTTGTTTCTGATGGGCCCTTCTGACAGATGATTATAGGCATTTGCCATGTTGCATTTTAAAAACAATTTTTTTGTGGCAGATTTTTTTCTTCACCAAGAGAAGTGTGATGCTATATGTTTCACCAATATGATGTAATTTTGGTTTTTCATAGTTCCATGCACCTGTATGTGCAGCAACAACAGAAAAAACAACAAGAACTACTCCATGATAAAGGCTTGCATGGAACATCACTAGCTGTTAAAACAAAGTAAACACAAGGCATAATATAAATTATACAAGGCACAAAAGTATATTTTGTCTGTCTCTTTGTATGTGTCAGTGTGGGTGTCTGTGACTATCACTGGTTTGTGTGTGTCTGTGTGCCTGTGTGTGTTTGTGTATGTGAGTGTGTGTGTGAGACAAAGAGAGAGGTGTAATTCACCTGATAAAGAGATTGAATAGAAAGACAGTACTACGGATGACTCTGGCTGTGCGACTCTCCTCGTGTTGTGACCGAGACAGTGTCAACCCGTCATCCATGTGACCCTCATGGTGCATGATGGCCTGAAAGAAGAAGTAATATGTTAAAAATCACTAACCTATACTCCTTATGTAAGATAGTATTTTGTAGTACAGCACAGTATAGTACAGCATAAACAGTAAATATAGTATTTCAAAAAACTCCGAAAATCATTTCTCATGAGTCTATTATATAAAACAGTGTTTTATAAAAGAGTGTTTTTATTGATAAAATCAAAAAATCAGCCAATGAGATGCATGCTTATACATATATCTATCCTGGCTGCATTAAGTTAAGCCTAATAACCAGCTGTATAAGAGTGTACACGTCATCATGTACTGTAAGATGTACTGTAAAGCTCTTATTTTGAAAATATATGTTTGATGTAACGGTGGTCCGAAGATTACATGGCAGACATTAATGAAGTAGTTGTTGTATAACTCCAAAAGAGCTTTTTTTTTTTTTTGTTAACAGATGTTCAAACTGGAAGGAGCTACCATTGTGTCAATTTACCAATAATTACATTTAAACTTTCACAGATTTTGGCATGAATTAAAAAACACAGATGCGGATTCCAGTGTTAGCTCTGTTCCATCTACTCCCCTTAAGTTCCTCAAAATTAAGAACTAGCAAGAGAGACCATATTTCTCCTATATTAGCTTCTCTTTATTGGCTCCCTGTAAAATCCAGAACAGAATTTAAAATCCTTCTTCTCACATACCGCAACTCAAACGCAATAGGGAAATCGCATGGTGGCAGGACATGCTTTTACATCAATGAGAGGTGATGTACAGATGTAACAGTGTTGAAGAAGATCTGCTGTCCTGACCTGGGAGCGCTTTTCATTAACTGTAAACCCTTCTACTCGCCGTGTGAGTTTTCCTCGTGCGTTCTGGTCAGTGTTTACATTCCCCCGCAAGGACGCGTGTGCGACGCGCTGCATCAGCTGGCTGAGGAGATCGCAAACACGGAGCAGCAGCACCCGGACTCTGTTTTTATCATCCTCGGAGACTTTAATAAAGCAAACTTGAGCCCCGAACTGCCCAAATTCAAGCAGCACATCAAGTGCCCCACCAGAGAGGGGAATATTCTGGACCACTGCTACACCACAATAAAGGATGCATATCACGCCGTCCCCAGAGCAGCTTTAGGACTCTCTGTCTGGTCCATCTCATACCAACATACAGGCAAAAGCTGAAATCTGCTAAGCCTGTAGTGAGAACTGTTAAGAGATGGTCCAGGGAAGCAGAGCAGGAGCTACAAGTCTGCTTTGAATGCACTGACTGGAGTGTTTTTGAAGCTGCTGCCACAAACCTGGACAAACTCACAGATTCTGTTACATCTTACATCAGTTTCTGTGAGGATATGTGCATTCCCTTTTTTAACATACAACAACGACAAACCTTGGTTCTCTGGAAAACTCAGACAGCTTCGTCAAGCCAAAGGAGATGCCTACAGAAGTGGTGATCATGTTTTGTATCATCAGGCCAGGAACACACTGAATAAGAGATCAGAGCAGCTAAGAGGAGCTACTCTAAAAAGCTGGAAAACCAGTTTACAGCTAACGACTCTGCTTCAGTGTGGAGAGACCTGAGGACAATAACCAACTACAGTACTTCATCCCCCTCCTCAATAGGCAATCAAACCCTGGTGAATGATCTGAATGAGTTTTATTGCAGATTTGAATCACCCCCCACCCTCTCTGATTGTCTCCCAGAGCAACCTTTAACACCTTCAACCATTAACCCCCTCTCCCCCGCTCCTATACTTCAGACCAGTGTGGACGATGTGTGTCGGTTCTTCAGGAACCAGAAGAGAAGGAAAGCACCAGGACCAGATCGGGTTTCACCAACATGCCTCAGAACCTATCTCCCATCTTCTCTCTGATCTTCAACGGATCACTGGAGCTGTGTGAAGTCCCTGCATGCTTCAAACGCTCCACCATCATCCCCATCCCCAAGAAGCCAAAAATCACAGGACTCAATGACTACAGACCGGTGGCTCTGACATCCGTGGTCATGAAGTCCTGGTGAGAGACTGGTGTTGGCCCACATGAAGAACATCACTGGACCCTTCCTGGACCCCCTGCAGTTTGCCTAGTGATCCAATCGGTCGTGGATGATGCAGTCAATATGGGGCTGCACTACATCCTGCAATATCTGGACAAACCAGGGACTTATGTGAGGATTCTGTTTGTGGACTTCAGCTCTGCGTTCAACACCATCATCCCATCACTCCTCCAGAAAAAACTCTTCCAGCTCTCCGTCCCTGACTCTACATGTCAGTGGATTTCAAATAGGCAACAGCTAGTGAGAATGGGGAAATTTACTTCTGGCTCCCGTGTCACCAGCTCCGGTGCCCCCCAGGGGTGTGTTCTCTCCCCACTGCTCTTCTCCCTCTACACAAACGACTGCACCTCCTGTGATTCCTCTGTGAAACTCCTGAGGTTTGCAGATGACACCACTGTCATTGGTCTCATCCAGGACGTTGAAGAGTCTGCATACAGACAGGAGGTGGAGCAGCTGGATCTCTGGTGCAGTCACAACAACCTGGAGCTAAACATGCTCAAAACAGTGGAGATGGTTGTGGTCTTCAGGAGAAATGCCACCGCCCACCCCCTGCCCACCCCCCTCTCACCATCATGAACAGCACTGTAGCATCAGTGGAGTCATTCAGGTTCCTGGGCACCACCATCTCTCAGGACCTGAAGTGGAGCTTGCACATCGACTCCAACATGAAGAAGGCCCAGCAGAGGTTGTACTTCCTGCGCCAGCTGAAGAAGTTCAACCTTCCACAGACTCTGCTGACCCAGTTCTACTCAGTGGTCATCGAGTCTGTCCTGTGCTCCTCTTTCACTGTCTGGTTTAGCTCCGCCTCTAAATCAGACATCCGGAGACTCCAGAGGACAGTTTGGACGCTGAGAAGATCATCGGTGTTCACCTACCCACCCCCCAAGACCTGTTCACCTCCAGAGTGAGAAAAAGAGCTCAGAAAATCACTCTGGATGCCACTCACCTGAGCCACCACCTCTTCCAGCTCTTATGCTCAGAGGAGGAGTACCCCCTCTGTACCTAAACAAATTCCTTGTGTGTGTGCACACACAGTTGGCAATAAAGCTCATTCTGATTCTGATTCTGATTCTGATTTGAAAAAGCATATAGTTAGGGCTGGCAGGTAACCCTGAACCATCCCTTAGTTATGCTTAGTTTCTAAAAGATGCAGTGTGGTTCAGTCAAGTTACACACCTTTCTCTGTACTCCACCCATGCGTGCACACTTAGCATTGACCGTCTGGTATGTGAGCCACAGAGAGGTGGTCACGTGTTGGATATAACACACAGAGTCACCATACTTAATGTCAGGAACACCCATCCCATCCACTTCCTTCCTGAAACTGGGGTCCAGCTTTTCCTGAATTAAAAAAGAAAAAACTTACATTCATTGACTGTTTAATGACAGAGAAGTGGCTATTTTAAAGGTTATTAGCTCATTTAATTACTACTTATTTTAAAGTTGAACTAGTGTTTTTAATATTTCTACACAACTGTGTGCAGAATTTTGTGAAGCTTGGCATTCTCGACTTCACAGAAAGTTGTAGATATTAAAAGTCTGTACCTTAGAAGACCTGAAGCAGAAGGCTGTAGACTTGACATCAGCTTTCTCTTTGTCCATCAGCAGCAGAGATTTGTCTTCCGTCAAACTCAGGTACTTCCCTGTGGTTACATGTCTCAGTCTGAATGGCTGACCCCAGCGAATATGACTTCCACTCCAACTGTACACAAACACAGTCAGAGGGATAAATTCTAAAAGCACATATAGACATGAAGAATCCTTAATATATATACATACAAATGCCATGATCAACAAACTACTGTAGGCAAGTTTAGAAATGGACAATTAAATATATATGTGCATGTATAAACTATATGAACTGAATTAAGTTAATTTAAAGTTTCATTAATCCCTATTCTAACCACAGATCAAATGACTATATGTGTTATAAAAGCTGTTTCAACAAACCAAACCATTCCAAATATAATATAAATACAATAGAAATTCCCAAATAGTATTTGAGAATGTAGGGTAAACACGTTTTTTGTCACGATTCGGCGTGGTGTTGGTAAAAGAGGAGAGGTAGGACCCACGTGCAGGACACAACAAGTTTATTTTCAGGGATCAGGAAACAATAGAAATCTCTGCCACTCGGCGAGCAGGCAGGCAGGCAGGTAAAAACAACCAGAACGCCACTCGGCAAAACTAACAGGCAGGCAAACAGGACAACTCAATCTTCCTCCTCTGGCTAGCATTTGCTAAGCAATGCCCCAACGAAGAACAAAGGAAACACAGGGGTATAAATACACAGGACTCAAGACTAATTGAACACAGGTGAAAACAATCTTACTACGAAACAAAGCTACCTATAATCAACATTGAACAGAAACAGGAAGTAACCAAAATAAGAGACCAAAACCGGAAACAGAAAACCCAACTCATGACAGGACCCCCGCCCCCGAAGGCCGGATTCCAGACGGTCAACAGACAAAGTTCAAAAACTCAAGATCCCGGGTGGGCGGGAGGGAGCCGAGTCCAAATCCAAACAAAACAAAAACAAGGCTCTGATAGGGCAGAGTTCCGGGTTGCTCTGGAACTCACCCCTGGGGCGAACAAGGTCCGAGTCTTTCTGAGAGGATGCCCCCCCCCCCAGACAGGCAAGCAAACTCAAAAGCCGTTCCAGAGGACGGCCTCTCTGGCTGGCATGGGTCTGAAGCCGTTCCGGCGGGCAGCCTCTGAGACGGGCGAAGGCCCGGGGCCACTCGGGAGGACGGCCCCTGAGGCGGTCGAAGGTCTGGGGCCGCTCGGGAGGATGACCCCTTGGACAGGAGTAGGTTGGAGATCGTTCAGGGGGACGACTTCTCAGGCTAATGTGGATTCTAGGACGTGAAGAGTCCCACCGAGGAGTCAGCCAAGGAGGTTCCGGCCGACGAGGTGGCGCTGGGGATTCTGGAGATGGCGGCCGACTAGGCGGCGCTGGGGACCCTGGAGACGGCGGCCGACGAGGTGGCGCTGGGGACTCTGGCCGCTGCCACGTCAGCTCAGGACACTGCGTTTGCAGTGGCTGCTCTGGGCTTTCTTGCTGAGACAGCTGGGGAACAGAAAACCCAACTCATGTGGACGTACCGGCAGCTGCAGCCGCTGCGACGGCTGGGAAGGCTCTGGCAGGCGAGACGGCCGGGCTGGAGATGGCCGGGCTGAGGATTGCTGTGACATAGGCAGAAAACTGGTGAGGGATGAGAAGGAGACCTCAGCGGGGACGTCGTCGTTGGTGCACTGAGGGTACAGGATCCTGGGGGGAACCTCAGCGGGGACGGCCATGTCGGCGCACTGATGTTCAGGGTGCTGCTGTGGTGGAACCTCAGCTGGGACGGCTACGTCGGCACACTGAGGTTCAGGGTGCTGCTGCGGTGGAACCTCAGCGGGGACAGCCACGTCGGCGCACTGAGATTCAGGGTGCTGCTGCAGCGGCTCGGGAAGCTCCGGCTGCTGCTGCAGTGGCGAGATGGCAGCTGGAGACTCCAGCAGCGAGAGGAGATGGGGCTCGAGTTGCCAAACTGGAGAAACAGCCCCCTTTCTCTGATGCCGTCGTCGGCGACTCCTTAGAGCGGCGGACTCAGGTTGGGCAGCAGCGAGGAGGGACTCCGGTGACTGGGACGCCGGGGATTGGGAAGCTGGCTGGGGAAGAGAGAGAGAGAGAGAGGGAGGGGATCCAGGCTGGGAATGAGGAAAGCCAGGCTGTGGGAGAAAGCACTCAGCCTGGAAGGAGGAGGAAACAAGCTGAGGGGGAGAGACCCCAGACTGAGGAGGAAAAATGGATGAAGAAAAGAAAAAAAAATCGGACTAAGAAGGGAAGGAGACTGGACTGGGACAAGTGGCGCCCCTGTCCGAAACAGGAGCAGAGTTCGGACCGAGGTGAGTGGCGTCCTGGTCCGGAGAATCGAGATGGGCCGAGGAAGTGGCCGAAACTCCGGTGGAGGGGACTGAAGAGCCGTGAGGCACCTGCTCTTGACGCCGTAGAAGGGGAGTTGTTGTTCTCTGCCTTCCTCCAGAAAAGCGTGGAGGGAGGAGAAGCATTAGTTCCAAGTTAGTTTTTGGAAATGTGATGGTATGTGTATTAATATATATGTGTATACACATAAATGTGTATGTGTATTAATATTTACATATATACAGTGGGTACGGAAAGTATTCAGACCCCTTTAAATTTTTCACTCTTTGTGTCATTGCAGCCATTTGCCAAAATCAAAAAAGTTCATTTTATTTCTCATTAATGTACACTCAGCACCCCATCTTGACAGAAAAAAAACAGAAATGTAGAAATTTTTGCAAATTTATTAAAAAAGAAAAACTGAAATATCACATGGTCATAAGTATTCAGACCCTTTGCAGTGACACTCATATTTAACTCACATGCTGTCCATTTCTTCTGATCCTCCTTGAGATGGTTCTGCTCCTTCATTGGAGTCCAGCTGTGTTTAATTAAACTGATTGGACTTGATTAGGAAAGGCACACACCTGTCTATATAAGACCTTACAGCTCACAGTGCATGTTAGAGCAAATGAGAATCATGAGGTCGAAGGAACTGCCCAAGGAGCTCAGAGACAGAATTGTGGCAAGGCACAGATCTGGCCAAAGTTACAAAAGAATTTCTGCAGCACTCAAGGTTCCTAAGAGCACAGTGGCCTCCATAATCCTCAAATGGAAAAAGTGTGGGACGACCAGAACTCTTCCTAGACCTGGCCGTCCAGCCAAACTGAGCAATCGTGGGAGAAGAGCCTTGGTCAGAGAGGTAAAGAAGAACCCAAAGATCACTGTGGCTGAGCTCCAGAGATGCAGTAGGGAGATGGGAGAAAGTTCCACAAAGTCAACTATCACTGCAGCCCTCCACCAGTCGGGGCTTTATGGTAGAGTGGCCCGACGGAAGCATCTCCTCAGTGCATGAAAACCCGCATAGAGTTTGCCAAAAAACACATGAAGGACTCCCAGACTATGAGAAATAAGATTCTCTGGTCTGATGAGACCAAGATCGAACTTTTTGGCATTAATTCTAAGCGGTATGTGTGGAGAAAACCAGGCACTGCTCATCACCTGCCCAATACAATCCCTACAGTGAAACATGGTGGTGGGAGCATCATGTTGTGGGGGTGTTTTTCAGCTGCAGGGACAGGACGACTGGTTGCAATTGAAGGAAAGATGAATGCGGCCATGTACAGAGATATCCTGGAAGAAAACCTCTTCCAGAGTGCTCAGGACCTCAGACTGGGCCGAAGGTTCACCTTTCAACAGGACAATGACCCTAAGCACACAGCTAAAATAACAAAGGAGTGGCTTTGGAACAACTCTGTGACCGTTCTTGACTGGCCCAGCCAGAGCCCTGACCTAAACCCAATTGAGCATCTCTGGAGAGACCTGAAAATGGCTGTCCACCAACGTTCACCATCCAACCTGACAGAACTGGAGAGGATCTGCAAGGAAGAATGGCAGAGGATCCCCAAATCCAGGTGTGAAAAACTTGTTGCATCATTCCCAAGAAGACTCATGGCTGTACTAGCTCAAAAGGGTGCTTCTACTCAATACTGAGCACAGGGTCTGAATACTTATGACCATGTGATATTTCAGTTTTTCTTTTTTAATAAATTTGCAAAAATTTCTACATTTCTGTTTTTTTCTGTCAAGATGGGGTGCTGAGTGTACATTAATGAGAAATAAAATGAACTTTTTTGATTTTGGCAAATGGCTGCAATGACACAAAGAGTGAAAAATTTAAAGGGGTCTGAATACTTTCCATACCCACTGTATATATATATATATATATATAGTGTGTGTGTTGTTTGTGACATTTTGCTCTTGAACACTGCTATATGAATAAACTTCAATTATTTATTTGTGACCGATGCTACAGTACATCTATTTTATTAAAATGTATCTTCATAAAGTTTTATAACTTTAATTAATAGAAGAAAGACTTTTTAGCATTCTAATATGTAAACACAGAATACTAGGTTATATTTAAAACAGTCTATTATTACAGTATGTGAAGTTGAGTTAATTGCTTTTATTAACATGCATTTCATATAAACAGTTATTATGCTACATACTACATGTCTCACTATTTTAACATAATTTAGATTGCTGAAATATTTTTAAAAATTACAAATGAACACTACCCCTGGAAACATAAAAAGTTAAATATGGCAAATATTGTGGAAAAAAAGCCAAAGCCCCTTTATCAACCTGGGAACCAGTGGATGTCTTTGAGTGTATATTGTAGTTAATGTATTTGTTTGTTGTACGTGTATGTAATGTGTACACTGTGTGTTGTACTTACACAACCCGCAAGGTCTCCAACCTCCACAGGGACCTGGCATGACTGGACACTGCTCCTCCCTCATAGTGCACTGTTCTGGGGTAAAAACAAAACAATCACATCATTTCTGAAATTATATATCTTTTCTATACACTGTGTACATTACTCAAGTCCACTACTTTTATTATTTTACTTGCATATTTGAGTTTATTGCTAATTTACACTTGTACTGTACTACCTATCAGAACAACATATTGTAATTTTTACTTCACAACTATTGGATAACTTGATACAGATTATTTTGCTGACATAGATTTATGATCAGAATATAATCAAGAAATAAATACTGATATATTATTATAAGCACATTATAACTAATACATCAGTACATCTTGTCATAAAATATTCTGTATAATGAGTACTTCTTATCTTCTTTTCCTTTCGGCTGCCATCCGCCTCCATTCAACCGTATCCTCTGTATTCTCCTCACCCACACCAACTATCCCCATGTCCTCCTTCACTACATCCAAGAACCTCCTCTTTGGTCTTCCTCTAGGCCTCCTTCCTGGCAGCTCTAACCTCAGCATTCTTTTACCAATGTATTCACTGTCCCTCCTCTGAACATGTCCAAACCATCTCAATCTGGCTTCCCTGGCTTTTTCTCCAGAACATCTAACATGAGCTGTCCCTCTTATGTACTCATTCCTGATCCTATCCATCCTCGTCACTCCCAGAGAGAACTTCAACATCTTCAGCTCTGCTACCTCCAGCTCCAGTCTTTTTCTCAGTGCCACTGTCTCTAAACCATACAACATTGCTGGTCTCACCACGGTCTTGTACACCTTTCCTTTCATTCTTGCTGACACTCTTTTGTCACTCATCACACCTGACACTTTCCTACACCCATTCCAACCTGCTTACACACGTCTTTTCACTTCTTTTCCACACTCTCTGTTGCACTGGGCACATGTACTCTGTTTTACTGTGGCTAACCTTCATTCCTCTCCTTTCCAGAGCAAACCTGCTCTCACTACAGATGACAATGTCATCTGCAAACATCATGGTCCATGGAGGTTCCTGTCTAACCTCATCTGTCAGCCTATCCATCAGCACAGCAAACAACAAGGGGCTCAAAGCCGATCCTTGGTGTAGTCCCACCTCCACTTTGAACTCCTCTGTCACCCCTATAGCATACCTCACCACTGTCTTACAGCTCTCATACATGTCCTGCACCACTCGAACATACTTCTCTGCCACTCCAGACTTCCTCGTACAATACTACAGCTCCTCTCTCGGCACCCTGTCATACGCTTTTTCCAAATCTACAAAGACACAATGCAGCTCCTTTTGGCCTTCTCTGTACTTCTCGTTCAGCATTCTCAAAGCAAATATTGCACCTGTGGTACTCTTTCTTGGCACAAAACCATACTGCTGCTCACAAATGCTCACTTCTGACCTCAGCCTAGCCTCCACTACTCTTTCCCATAACTTCATTGTGTGACTCATCAGCTTTATTCCTCTGTAGTTTCCACAACTCGGCACGTCTCCCTTGTTCTTAAAAATGGGCACCAGTACACTTCTCCTCCATTCCTCAGGCATCCTCTCACTCTCCAAGATCTTGTTATGTAGCCCAGTCAATAACTATACTGCCACCTCTCCTAAACACTTCCATACCTCCACAGCTATGTCATCAGGACCAACTGTCTATCCACTCTTCATCCTCTTCAACGCCTACCTCACTTCATCCTTACTGATCTTTGCTACTTCCTGCTCCACAACAGTCACCTCTTCTACTCTGTGCTCGCATTTTCCTCATTCATCAACTCTTCAAAGTATTCCTTCCATCTTTCCATCACACTTGTGGCACCTGTCAATACATTTCCATCCCTGTCCTTAATCACCCTAACCTGCTACACATCCTTCCCATCTGTCTCTCTGCCTCGCCAACCTGTACAAATCCATCTCTCCCTTCTTAGTGTCCAACCTATCGTACAAATCCTCATATGCTCTTTGTTGTCTGGCCTTTGCCACCTCTACCTTCACCTTACACTGCATCTCCCTGTACTCCTGTTTGTTCTCTTCTGTCCTCTCAGTGTCCCACTTCTTCTTAGCTAACCTTTTCCTCTTAACACACTCCTGAACTTCCTCATTCCACCACCAAATCTCCCTATCTGCTTTTTTGTGTTCACTACAGCCATTTCCATCCTTTTTATGAAGTCTACCACCATCTGTCCTTCTGCATTCCTGTCCTGCATACCAAACTTACCCATCACTTCCTCGTCACCTCTGTTTCCCTTACGAACATGTCCTTTGAAGTCTGCCCCAATCACCACTCTCTCACCACTAGGGATACCCTGAATCACCTCATCCATCCACCTCATCCCAATCCCCGGCGTCCCAGTCACCGGAGTCCCTCCCCGCTGCTCCATCCCTGACAAAGTCCCTACATTCAAAGTCCCTACTCTAAGTCCTACACTCCTGTCCTTCCTCTTCTCTCTTTGCCTACAAACACGCCTTCCTACTCTCCTTCTTTGACCAACAGTAGTCCAATTTCCACTGGCACCCTGTAAGTCAACAGCACCAGTGGCGGTCGCTGTTAACCCGGGCTGCGACCAATCCGGTATGGAAGTCATATTTGTGATTTGCATGTTTGATTTGGCTTAAATTTTATGTTGGATGCCCTTCCCGCACAACCCTCTGCATTTATCCAGACTTGGGACCAGCACATGAAGACCCTGGATTGTGCTCCCTTGTGGTTGCATTCTTTATAATGAGTACTTCCACATGTGGTATTTCAAGTATATTCTAACACTAATATTTTTTCAATTTTTAATAAGCACATTTTTGAAAACCAGATTTGTAACAGTTTCAGAATCAGCACCTCCAGCTAGAGGAAGTGTCCAGGGAGAAGGAAGTCTGGGTATCCCTGATTCGGCTACTGCCCCCGCGACCCGGTCCCGGATATGCGGAAGAAGATGGATGGATGGATGGAGATTTGTAACATTTTTACACTGTTTTAATGGTACTTATTGACTGCAAATCTAGTTCCTTTTGACTAAGTACGTCTTAATATGCTACTACTTGGAATTCTTGAAGTAACAAATCTCAGGAGAAGAACACCCATTACCACTCTAAAAGTATAATTATTTTCCATCAGAGCAGAGAGCTCAATCTGTAAAGGCTCTCTCTCTGCAGAGAGTAACAACCCTAACCCTGCAGGCAATGGTAATTTCCTAACAAAAGAAACTGAATGCTAGATGTTTAATGGTTTAAATTTGAGGGCAATTGACACATTTAAGGCATAAGGAACAAGCAGAGGGCAACATTTTGACTGCAGAAGTGAAATTAATATAGAACTGAAATCCTGAAATGGATGAATGAAATATTTTGCAGTGCTATATGCTTGTTAAAGCTAAACTACATTATCACTATAGGTCTTATATGGAAATTTAAATAAAGCTGAAGATACTGGATGTTAGAATGGGTGGCTTCCTGTTTTGGACTTTTATTTATGGTTTCTGTTTCCTGTGTTGCCTGTTTTAGTCTCAGGTAGCTTTATGTTCAACTTTTTTGGTTAGTTTTACCTGTGTCTGTTTGTGTTCTCTGGTTTTCTTTGCCCCCTGTTTTCTCTCCCTCATGTGTGTGTATGTGTTCCATAGGCAACTAGGTGATCAGCCACACCTGATGTTGATTAGGCTTTAAGTGTAGGCAGTATTTATACCAGTTCCAAACTTTGCCTAGTTGCTGGAATGTACTATGACCTGACTGTTCTCTGTGCGTGCCTGCACTTTCCTGAATCTCCTTTGTTTAATCCTGGTTCCTGAGTTTTGTATTTCCTGGTTCGTTTCCCTGGTGAGAGAGTTTACTCTCCTGAGACTCCCTGGTCTCTCCCTGTTCCTGTGTTTCGTGTCTCCGGACTCCAGCTTCCCTGTGAATACACCACGCTCCCAAGTCTTCACGGTCTTCCCGTGTCCTGTGCCTCCTGATTCCTCTTTCCCGGTGAATGGCCACACTCTCCTGGGTCTCCTTGGCCTTTCCCTGTTTCTGTGCTTGTCACTGGACCCCTGCTTCAGTACGAGTTGACCATACTCCTCTGAGTCTTCCTGGTCTCCTCCTGGCTCCTGAGTCCCTAGCTTTCTGGTTCCTTATTCCCTGTGAGTAGGTCACGCTCTCCTGAGTCTCTTCTCCCTCTTCCTGTGTTCCACATCACCGTATGCTAGCACCTCTAGTCCCTCATTCAGTCTCCTGGTTTCTGTCCCTCTGGTCCCATGTTTCCTTGTCTAGCCCCTGCATTCGTGGACTCCTTTTATAAATCCTTCAATTTTGAGTTTTACCTTTTATGTTAATAAAGTCTTTTATCTCAAAAATTGGGTCCTCAATAAATCTAATTTATACACAAATGTGACATAAATGTTATACATTTTTAAGACCACCCTTGAAAATAAACCAATGATATCACAAATGGTTATACATTTTTAATGTTGTAGCGGCATGCATGTTATAGTAAAATCTATTCATAAAACACATTCAAAACAGATGAAAGCAATGATTGTAAATACATATATATATCCATCCATTATCTATACCAGCTTATTCCTTAACCAGGGTCACAGGGATTTGCTGGAGCCTATCCCAGCTCTCTTTAGGTGAAAGGCAGGGGTACACCCTGGACAGGTCACCAGTCCATCATAGGGCCACATATAGACACACAGAGACAAACACACTCACACTCATTCCTATGGGCAATTTAGATTCACCAATCAACCTAACATGCATGTTTTTGGACTGTCTCTGAAGTTGGTTAGCCTTGATGGGTGTAGTATCAAAACAGAACCAAGCACCACTACATTATATTACATTATTTACATTTAAACATTTGATTTGGATAACAATACACATTAAATATTAATTAAATATTCTGAGCTCATAAATAAGCTCAGGAGTAATCATCATTACCTTCTCTGTTCATCTCCATGTTCCCCAGATGGAACAGTCAGACACTCATCCATGTGACCATGAAGGAGGCGCAGGACATCGCCTCCTATCAGGAAACCTGCAGCCAAAGAGCAAAAGCAGAGAAAAAGGGAATTGAGATCAGTGACAAACTCAAAAAAGGTGCAAGACAAGCCAACAAATAAAAGAAGAAAAAGCAGAAGAGGTTTGACAGAAAGGAAGAATGGCAGATAAGACTGTACACCTGAGGAAGGAGTCAGATGGTTGCTATCTGGCCTACACTATACTACCGTATTTTAGGTTTATGTTCCCATTAAACTACAACTCCTAGTGTAACACAGGTGAAAATGCTGCTCAAAAGAAAGAGCTATTTTGCAGACCTCAAAGGAAGGAAGTTTGCAGCTGAAACAAAATTTGGAGTGAGTGTCAGACAACCTGAGAGAGGAGGAAGAGATGCTGCTTTATCTCCCACCCAAATACTGGCGCAGGTGTTTAAAGTTACTTGCCACAGATGAATTTCGTAATGCACTTCAGCTTGTTATGTATAGCAAGTTCTTCACAGGCTAATTTAGACTATAATTAGTATAATTAGAAGTGAGACTTATACACCGAAGTGATTTATATGTATTCTTTCTCTTCAACAAAGCTGTTTTTGCTAAAAGCGTCTTTTACTCAGCTGCGACTTATAGCCCAGAAAATAGGGCAGAAAATAGAAAATAGGCTCATTTGAGTAATCTGATCAATCTGGCTGCTAGATGGAGGACAGCAGGGATCAAACGCAACAGGGTAATTATGATATTATGACATGGTATTGCATTCATGAAAACCATTGTTGATATATTTAAACACCAATGGATCAGACTGTGACAGTCATTACCCAGAGACAATTTTAGTGTCCCAATTCCATTATCCAGTGTGTCCAAGAAATGTAATTTTAATGTCACAAATTTGTGCAAAATGTAGATGCAATAACTAACAAATAAGAAAAGGAAAACAGAAAAATATCAAGATGCATGATCAGAATAGATGAAAAAGAATAGAAACACAAGCGTACCTTGTGCTACTTCACTGCCAGAGCAGATGGGAGCCACACTCCAAAGAGTCTGCTGGAAGGCTGCATCTACATGGAGACTGTCATTACCATATGATAGATGCTGCAGGAAGAGAAACATGGAAGTCAAATTTGAAAAGAATTTACTGACACACCACACTAAAACACTGTGCACCTTCAGAAGGTACTTCAAATTTCAAACTTCAAATTTTAATATACTGTATTAAAAAGGTTTGGGCACTCCTAAGGTAATCTTATTAGCTAATCTTCCTGTCTTCAAATTCTGAGATATTTTTAGGCTGTCTTGCACATACAGTATGTTTAAGATCTCCCAGATTTTCAGTGATGTTTAAGAAGCAATTCATGGTGGATTTTGAGGTGTGCTTTGATAATTGTTCCTAAACGTATGTACAAGACACAACTACTGTTTTATCGTTTTTTTGCAAGCAGTTAATGAAACAAAAAGCAAAACTGGAATAACATTTAAAGAAAGGCAAATTTTTGTTTAGTGGAAGGGTTGGATTTTTATAAACTGCCCCAGGAAGGCATGTGACCTTTATATACACATTGGCTGCCTGAGAGAACATTAGCATGTTTTAGAGAATAAGACTGCAGATTATGAAATTATGTGATTATGTGACGTGAGAACTGTGATTTACCATCCTGAGGCATCAACTTGTATGATGAATATTTAACTATATTCTGTCCTACTCTAAGCATGGAATTATTAATATTATAAAGTAACTTATTTATGTACTTGAAAAACTGTATAGTACACTGAGTAGTAATCTGCACCCATTGTGAGGACTGTACTGTATCTATGTTTCACAGAGTAATATGCAGACCATGATTCACCTAAACCTCACTCAGCCTGGAGCTTTGATGGAAGATTGTGCATGGGGATATTCCCATATATCACATAAATGGAATGGATAAAAATATAGAGAGTTAGCTCCTGTCTTATGCACCCCTGGATTTTGGGTACTGATTGGCTGGGTTTTCATAGTCTGATGGGAACTGTAACGTTTGTGCTGCAACCTGTGGTAATGTGAGGTTGTACAACACTGTACAGGGGAGAGGAAAACAGAAACTTTGCAAGAAAGTGTTGGTTTTGGAAATTTCTTTCAAAGAATTCCCACTCAAGAACTTTTGCATTCTGACAGGAACTAGCAAGATCAACTTCTCTTCATTGGCTCAGTGTAAAATCCAGAATAGAATTTAAAATCCTTCTCCTCACATACAAATCCCTTCATGACCAAGCTCCATGATACCTTAAAGACCTCATAGTACCATATCATCCCAATAGAGCACGTCGCTCTCAGAGTGCAGGTCCACTTGTGGTTCCCAGAGTTTCCAAAAATAGAATGGGAGGCAGAGCCTTTAGCTATCAAGCTCCTCTTCTGTGGAACCAGCTCCCAGTCTGGGTTCAGAAGGCAAACACTTCTTTTTAAGGTTTTTTTCTTTCCACTGTTGCCAAGTGCTGCTCATAAGGGATTTGTTGGGTTTCTAGGTAAAGTCCTTTCAGATAACTTTATTGTGATACAAATAAAAATTTAAATGAACTGAATTACAGGGTGAATCACAACACCCACACAGAAATCACCCACTTGTTGGCACCAAAAAGCCACTGAAAATATCTAAAGGATGAGTCATGACAACTGGATTTTCAGTTTTTTAAGTCAAAATGTTTCACCACCCATCCAAGTGGCTTCATCAGTCTGAGAAAAAACTGGTCTGGAACCTCCAATTTATCTTCCAGATAAGTTTCACTCCACCCCTAGCCCAAATAGGCTTACACGCTGAGACAGAAACTGGTTCACCCTAGAGACCAGACACCAAAACAAAAGAGCAATGTAGTGTATGAACCAAACAACCACTTAAAAGGAGGATGGCCCAGCACAGGAGAGCAGCTCCTCAGGACCACAGTCAGCTGTGCACCTCCATTTAAAAGAGACAGGACACTCATTTGAAGACAGTAATGTACACATTATGGACAGAGAAGATAGATGGTTTGAAAGAGGAGTCAGGGAAGTTATCTATGTCCAAGTGGAAAAACCATCCCTTAACAAAGGTGGAGGGCTCAGACATAACACCTATCTTCAATTTACCAGGCTGCCCTTTCATCTGTTCCCAGAAAATTAAGGAAGAAATCAAATGTCTTCCAGGGAGGACACATTCTTGGTCAATCAGAAGGGTCACATGAGTCTACCATTAAATCCTAACGCCCTCCCCTGAGCTCACTTCTTTTGTTTACTTAACGAGCCTATTCAGGTCAGGTGTGACCAACTCCGGAGTGTGGGTCTAACGACTCTCACCTGATTTACATAGCTCACCTAATGAGCCTATCGGACTAGGGGTGGAGTGAAACCAACTTGGAAGATAAATTGGAGGTTCCAGACCAGTTTTTTCTCAGACTGATGAAGGCACTTGGATGGGTGGTGAAAAACTGAAAGTCCAGTTGCCATGACTCAACCTTTAGATAACTTCTCCTGGACGACTGAGAATCTTCACAGCCACTGAAAATAGTTTTCCGGGCAGCTCATTATAAGCCGATGGCAAGTAACATGGGATATGATAAAACGCTAGTGTGTAATGGCTCAATTTTATTGGCTGGGCATTATAGCAGGATAGTGTGCAGCCTGTTTGGAGTTGCAGCATGTTAACCCACCAGCCATTCCACCATTGGACCCTCTACCATTAATGGAGGGTAATGGAGTTTTGAGAAAACTGGAATGCACCTCATTGAGGTGTTTCACCTTTCACCACCCTGGGATATCGCTGTGTATTATCCTGGTGGATTATACAATGTGATATCCAGAAAAAGTATGGTGTGCATATTTTTTTAATATTCAAAGACAAGGGGGCCATGTTCATGTCACACACACTGATGATTTACTGGGTATCAAATCTGTTTGAATCAGTGTCTACCACCCACAGAACAATGAGCTGGTGGAATGGCTGACCAGAACTTTGAAATCAATGACTGGAAAGTTCATAAGAATAAGGTAATTGGGACAATTGGCTATATCCCCTGATGTTTGCAGTATGAGAGATTCCCCAGGACTCCACCGGGTTTTCCCAATTTGAGTTAGAAGAAGAAGAAAAACCTTTATTTGTCCCGCAGTGGGGAGATTCAGGAGCAAGTAAGGCAAAAAATAAAAAATATGAGCAGAGTAGCAAAATGAAAAACATGGTATTTACAATAATAATATATAAAAATGTATTAAAAGTACAATCTGATAATATTGCACTCTGGTATATATGTGTATGTGTATATTTACAAATTTTTACAGTCTATAGGTGTAGGTCAACTGCAGGGTCTACTAGGAGCGGAGCTGGTTGTTCAGTCTATCAGCAGCAGGAAAGAAGGACTTGCAGTAGCGCCCTGTGAAACATTTGGGATATAACAGTCTGTCACTTTCAGAACTGCCCAGTGTTGCCAGAGTCTCATGCATAGGGTGGGAGTCATTCTCCAGAAGCAATGTTAGCTTGGCTAACATCTTCCAGTCTCCCACCACCTGCACTGGGTCTAGGGGTCTTCTCAGAGCTGGCACTCTTGATCAGTCTGTCCTGTCTGGAGTCAAAATGCTGCTGCCCCAGCATAAAAATAAAAAATGGCTGATGCTTCCACTGTGTCAAAAAAAGTTCAGGAGTCTCCCCTGTACTCCAAAAGACATTCTCCTCAGCAGGTAGAGCCTGCTCTGGCCATTCTTATAAAGAGCATTTGTGCTATTTGTCCAGTCCAGCTTATTGTTGAGGTGAACACCTATGGACTTATAAGAGTCCACTGTCTCAATGTTCATTCCCTGGAAGTTCACTGGTGTTGGTGAGGGGTGTCTGTCCCTGTGGAACTCCACCACCTCAAAGTCTTGGATCAGTCCACTGTACTCCCTGTCATCCTCATCTGAGATGAGGCCAGCGATCCCAACTCTAGAGAATTTTTGCAGGAAACAGTTCAGTGAGCTGTAGTTGAAGTCACACAGTCTCATGCCCTACTGGGGACAGTTAAGTGAGGTAATTCAAAATCTAGTCTGATGGGGGGCAGCACGGTGACTTAGTGCTTAGCACTGTTGCCTCACAGTGAGAAGGTTCCTGGTTCAAAACCCAGCAGGAGCTTTTCTGCGTGGAGTTTGCATGTTCTTCCAGTGCTTGCGTGGGTTTTCTCCAGGTAATCCGGTTTCCTCCTACAGTCCAAAAATATGTATGTCAGGTTGATTGGTGACTCTAAATTGCCCATAGGAGTGAGTGTGAGTCGTCACCCGTGACACTAAATAGGGATTAGATTAGGATGGATGGATGGATGGATGGATGGATAGATAGATAGATAGATAGATAGATGTCTACATGCTCCAGCTTGCCATCAGAAGCCTCAGCTCTGTGGTGTTGAAGTCACTGGACAAATCAAAGAACATGATTCTCACAGTGCTCTCAGGCTTCTCCAGGTGGGAAAGAGCTCTGTGTAGGAGGTAGATAATGGCATCATTCACCCCACACTTAACCCTCTGTGGTCGACACGCCGGCGCGTTTTGACGCATCTTTTCCTGATAAGGCCGAAACAAACTTAAATTACTTCGTCAATGCTGATCATACAGATAAAAGAAGTATATCATTCAAATATGTAAAGGGTCTAGTTTTAGTGTTATACCATCATAATAACAACAAAATGTTGTGCTTTTTTTAAATAAAGAAAGCCGACAGGGTGTGCTCTCTGACTTTTCTGTCTCTGCCATTTCTCTTCACAGACGCGTAAATAAAAAAACCAGAATCTCAGCGAATACTTGGCTCATAAAAATAAGAATTATATGGCTAGGAAGCTTGAAATGTTTTCTTTTAAGTGAAACAATTCAAGTGGAAAACAAATCATCACTTTTTATTTAATCCGTATGAACGTAAGGAGAAGTCCGTTTTTTCCTGTCTCACCTCATTACAGGTAATGCGGTCCCGCCTTGTACACTGTCCACTGTTCACATGTAAATAATCTCAGGTGAACCAGGTAAATATGTGCACACCCCTGAGAAATGACATAAAACGTCAAACTTCATCATAGAATTTACTCACTTTTTCTGCGCGTTTGGATGATGTCGCGTCACGGACGTGATGAAGCGCTTCTTGTATTCCACACAGAGACAAATAGTTTAGCTTGTCCTCAGAGTAAAAACACAGATTTTAACTCAAATGAGGATCGTTTGGCTCCTCATTGTTTTGTATTGTGCTGCACTAATCCGTCCCATCTACATTGACTGAAAGGCTCATTATGCGCGTCTTTGTCTGGTCGTTCAGTGCGTCTTTTGTGTTCTCAGGTAAATCACATGACGATTCATCCTCAAACACACCCTCTTGCATATGGCCTTTCTGGACAAAAAGTGTCTTAGAAAATTTAAATCAGTGTATTGTTTACTGTGAATGTGTGAACAAGATGACATTCACAGCACTCTGAAGTAAACACTTTAGCCTACAACATGCAGGTCTCCAAAGTCTTGTGAACCAATGTTCTGTTTGTGTTTTATGGTCTTATTTCAGTGAGTAAAAAATTGTAGTTTTTCACTAACCATGCATAAACACTTTTTTCTCAAAAACACAATCATGTATAAACTTGGTGCTCACATACAGTGGGTACGGAAAGTATTCAGACCCCTTTAAATTTTTCACTCTTTGTGTCATTGCAGCCATTTGCCAAAATCAAAAAAGTTCATTTTATTTCTCATTAATGTACACTCAGCACCCCATCTTGACAGAAAAAAACGGAAATGTAGAAATTTTTGCAAATTTATTAAAAAAGAAAAACTGAAATATCACATGGTCATAAGTATTCAGACCCTTTGCAGTGACACTTATATTTAACTCACATGCTGTCCATTTCTTCTGATCCTCCTTGAGATGGTTCTGCTCCTTCATTGGAGTCCAGCTGTGTTTAATTAAACTGATTGGACTTGATTAGGAAAGGCACACACCTGTCTATATAAGACCTTACAGCTCACAGTGCATGTCAGAGCAAATGAGAATCATGAGGTCGAAGGAACTGCTCAAGGAGCTCAGAGACAGAATTGTGGCAAGGCACAGATCTGGCCAAGGTTACAAAAGAATTTCTGCAGCACTCAAGGTTCCTAAGAGCACAGTGGGCTCCATAATCCTCAAATGGAAAAAGTTTGGGACGACCAGAGCAGAACTCTTCCTAGACCTGGCTGTCCAGCCAAACTGAGCAATCGTGGGAGAAGAGCTTTAGTGAGAGAGGTAAAGAAGAACCCAAAGATCACTGTGGCTGAGCTCCAGAGATGCAGTAGGGAGATGGGAGAAAGTTCCACAAAGTCAACTATCACTGCAGCCCTCCACCAGTCGGGGCATTATGGCAGAGTGGCCCGACGCAAGCCTCTCCTCAGTGCAAGACATATGAAAACCTGAATAGAGTTTGCCAAAAAACACATGAAGGACTCCCAGACTATGAGAAATAAGATTCTCTGGTCTGATGAGACCAAGATTGAACTTTTTGGCGTTAATTGTAAGCGGTATGTGTGGAGAAAACCCGGCACTGCTCATCACCTGCCCAATACAATCCCTAAAGTGAAACATGGTGGTGGGAGCATCATGTTGTCGGGGTGTTTTTCAGCTGCAGGGAAAGGACGACTGGTTGCAATTAAAGGAAAGATGAATGTGGCCAAGTACAGAGATATCCTGGAAGAAAACCTCTTCCACAGTGCTCAGGACCTCAGACTGGGCCGAAGGTTCACCTTTCAACAGGACAATGACCCTAAGCACACAGCTAAAATAACAAAGGAGTGGCTTCAGAGCAACTCTGTGACCGTTCTTGACTGGCCCAGCCAGAGCCCTGACCTAAACCCAATTGAGCATCTCTGGAGAGACCTGAAAATGGCTGTCCACCAACGTTCACCATCCAACCTGACAGAACTGGAGAGGATCTGCAAGGAAGAATGGCAGAGGATCCCCAAATCCAAGTGTGAAAAACTTGTTGCATCATTCCCAAGAAGACTCATGGCTGTACTAGCTCAAAAGGGTGCTTTTACTCAATACTGAGCACAGGGTCTGAATACTTATGACCATGTGATATTTCAGTTTTTCTTTTTTAATAAATTTGCAAAAATTTCTACATTTCTGGTTCTTTCTGTCAAGATGGGGTGCTGAGTGTACATTGAGAAATAAAATGAACTTTTTTGATTTTGGCAAATGGCTGCAATGATACAAAGAGTGAAAAATTTAAAGGGGTCTGAATACTTTCCGTACCCACTGTATTATTGTAGCCAATTTTGTGCTGATTTCAGTGTTATTAGACTTTAGACATTAATATGTTTAAAAGACACTGAAAAAAGCACAAATGTCAGGACATGTCAAAATTTGTCCAGGCCCCTAAAACCCCCTCAGACCCCAGAGGGTTAAGTGGCTCCATAGATGTGCAGCTGGTGAGGTCCTTTGGTAGGTGAACTGTGTCTTTGGTACTGGTGAACAGGATGATTTCTACAGCTGTGGTACCTTCCCCATTCCCAGGTTCAAGCTAAACAAGCACCCAACTATCCCACACAGTTTCTCTGCAGTTTCTCTTGAGGAGCCTGGAGCTGATGCTGTCTGGACCTGCAGCTTTCCTTGCTTTGATCTTTTTAAGCTCATTTCTCACCTGGTCTGTTGGCAGAGACAGACTGTGGGTCACAGAGTGGTGGTTTGTGTGGGTGGAAAAGCTGGTAACTTGGGAGTAGCACTGCTAGGTTGTAACTGAGAGTAATCCTCCTCCTGTGGCTGGCTTCCCCCTTCCAGATCTTTCTTCTCAGCTCTGTTTGTGAAAGTGACTTCATCTCAGTAACACACCTGAATCACTTGAGAGTATAATGACAGAATTCTCCATGTAAAATTCTTGCTATTGGTTTTCCTGAGATTCAGATGTTTATCATTTGTCATCAGTCACAATAGATATTTTATCCTCAACCCCATCTAGCACATAGCTTTAGCCATTCCACTTACAGTGTTGCACTTGGATAGCTTACAGTTATCAGGGTAGGTAGTTAGGTAGTTTTAAATTTAAAGATACATCCATCCATCCATTTTCTGACACTTTATCCGGGCCCGGGGGAGGGGTCTAAGCAGGAATGCCTTCCTTCACCTTAGACGCTTCCTCTAGCTCTTCCCTAGGAATTCTGAGACGTTCCCAGACCAGCAGAGAGACATAGTCCTTCCAGTGTGTCCTGGGTATTCCCCGGGGCCTCCTCCTGGTGGGGCATGCCTGGAACACCTCCTCTGGGAGCTGCCCACCTCAGTTGGCTCCTCTCGATGTGGAAGAGCAGTGGCTTTACTCCAAGCTCCTCCCAGGTGACCAAGCTCCTCACCCTATCTCTAAGGGAGCGCCCAGCCACACTGCGAAGGAAACTCATCTTGTCGCCATTCTCAACATTTCAACTTTATTTTTGATGGCAAATTTAAAAACAATAAATTCCCTTATGCCTCATTGTGATATCATAGTGAGTCTGGCATTTACGAGAATCAACTTTCACAAGGTAGATCTCAAGTCATGGGTAGATACTCACAGAGAGGCCAGTACTATACTCATGTCATCCATTCTTATGGCGATGCAAAACTGGATAGCTCCTTGAAATTAATATTAGATAAGATTGTATTCAACATTATTGTCATTGTGCAGAGTACCAGTACAAAGCCAATTAAACACAGTTAGCATCTAACCATAAGTGCAAAGGAATTATTATTTACATAAAGTACTGGTATATGCAAGTGTAAGCGCTATAGCCCAAGGTCTACAACAACTTTATGATACATTATTGTGCAAACATACTTAGTATGTCATGTAGAGTTCAACAGAGCTTACACAGCTGTAAGCCTCCCCTTCTCCAGACCCTAAGGCTGCCTCTCTGATTTTGAGCAGTAGGCAAAATTCTTTGTTCATCCATTTCCTCCATTTTCCTCTGCGAAAAGTTTTTAGTTCATTGTTGTCATTATGTCAACACGTTGAGCTTGTCCTGAACAGAGTTGGTATGCAGATGCATGTTGTTCTGAGAACCTGAAGTGACTGAAGAGCAGACTCATCATCCTTTAACCAGACGTTTAGGGTCCTGGGTTTCACAGGTTTAAGGAGTGGGCCATAGTTGAGGAGCAGAGACAATGAAAGGTCCGACTGACCTGGGGGAAGGTTGTAACCTTATAGGTGACAATTACACTACTGTAATAATGTTCCGAGATTACATGTCCCAGCTAATAGTGACACTGAGGTCATTTATGGCCATGATAGCAGTAGCATTTAGACAGACATAGACATAGACAGCTGCAGTAATGATGCATGTAAACTTCCATTGTAGGGTCTGAATGTGATAGTGAGGTATTCCAGATTGGACCAGCAGCGAGTACCAAAGTATGATAGAGTCAGTGCATCATGATTTGTTCACAGGCCACAACCTCTGCTTTTACTTGTTGCTGTTGTCCACCCTGAAAACTGTGTGATGCTTCAGTTCCACCACATACTATACATAGTTAGGAACATCACAGTTTAGCCACATTTCTGTGAAAAAAATGACGCTGCAGTCTATAAGCCTTTACTCTGTGAGGGTCCAGGTCCTAAGTTCATCCAGCTTGGTTATTTCAGACAGTACACTAGTGATGAAGATGCCAGGTAGTGGAGGACAGTGTGGATTTAGCCTCAGTTAAGCATGCTGACCTCTTTACTTATCCTTTCTTTGTTTATGTTCTCAATGCCATCATCAATGCCATCGCCATTCCAGTCAAGGAGAGCGGTCTGTTGTTCTGTTGTGACCTCTCTAGCTCTAGCAATAGTTCATCAAAGTTTAGAGGATAGTCCAAAACTGTTTTTAACATTTGGCTGATGTCCATAAGTGTCTGTTTACTGTATGAGAAGGTTACACAGCTAAAGTAAGCGAGCAGGCAGGAGATAATCAGATACATAAACACAAATTTGCTAAATCTGGTCAGACGCTGAACTTCAGATTCAAGCCCTGTCATTTTCTGACATAGGCAGCATGCTATTTGTGGGCTAGCAGACAGGGGATGCCGCCCTCACAACATCCTGATGGACCAGAGAAGCTGCAGTGGATGACTCACCTCACTGCACTACTATGATAAAACGATACAGGAGATCCTTCATTTCCACTGCCATCAGGTTCTACAACACCTTAGCCAATGGCAGGTGACTAATTAACATTAACCCTCAAGGGTTAAAGAACGGGCCAGTGTGTTTTGTGGCATCTTCTCCTGATAACACTGAAACGAACTTAAATTACTCCGTCAGTTTTGATTGTACAAATAAGAGCAATATATCATTCGAATTTGTAAAGGGTCCAGTTTCATTTGTACACACTCAGAATAACAACAAAATGCTGTGCTTTTGTAAAATAAAGAAAGCACACAGTGTGCGCTCTCTGTCTTTTCTGTCTCTGTCATCTCACTTCACACACACATAAATAAAACAACCTAAATCTCAGTGAATACTTGCCACATAAAATTGAGAAATATCTGAATAGAAAGTTTGAAATGTCTTCATTTAAATGAAACAATTCAAGTCGAAAACAAATAATCTCTTTTTTCTTGTAATCCATATGAAAGTAAGGAGTGGTACGTTTTCTCTTATCTCACCTCATTAGATCTAATGTGATTCTGCCTCACACTGAGCGCACTCTTCATATGGAAATAATCTGAGATGAACCAGGTAATTATGTACATGCCCCCGAGAAATGGCATAAAATATCAAGCTTCATCATAAAATTTACTGACTTTTTCTGTGCGTTTGGATGATGGCACACTTGAAGAAGCACTTTGTATGGCTCCAGTCAGTGACAGAGTTGTCCTCAGAGGAAAAATGCAACTCAGATGACGTTTGTATTTGCATTTCATTGCAGTAATTCCCTCTCAGCCACATTCCTGACTGAAAGGCTCATTATGCAGCTCATTGTGCAGGTCTTTGTCTTCTCAGGTAAATCACATGATTATTCATGGCCAGACACACCTTCCTGCATATGTCTCTTCTAAACAAACATTGTCTTAAAAAATTTAAATCAGTGTATTGTTTTCTGTGAATGAGAGAACAAGATGATTTTCACATCATTGTGAAGCAAACACTAGGCTACAAGATCCAGTTCTCAAAAGTCTTGTGAAGCAATGTTCTGTATGTGTTTTATGGCCTTATTTCAGTGACTTAAAATTTTTAGTTTTTCAGTCACTGTTTTCAAACACTGTTTTCACAAATCACAATCATATATAAACATGCTGCTCACATATTATTGTAGCCCAGTTTTTGCTTATTACAGTATTATCAGACCTTAGCCATTAATATGTTTAAAAGCAACTGAAAAAAGGACAAATCAGGGCATGTCAAAACTCCAGAGGCCCAAAACACCCTTAGACCACAGAGGGTTAACTGCACTGTTACTGACTACTTTTACCTCTCAGTGCTCATTACTTTCACAAGACTGATTTCACATTTTATTGGTCAGTAGGAACAGAAAAGTCCCAGATATATGGAAAACTTGTAAAAGTTTGTTTTTATTATATCTCCCCTTGTTCACTTTTCCTAGAATTCAATGTTTTCTTCAGTTGGTACAGTTGTATTTGATTGGTATGGGAAGTTTTTTTGGTAATATTTTTTTATTCCTTTTTTTTTTTACCTTGAAATAAACTAATTTTGACAATGAATGAAGGTAAAGAGAAAACAGAAACAAAGTGAAAATGAATGTTCCCTCCTCTCTTCGTATGATCCCATGCACAGCTGCTACTGACCAAATATCTTTCAGAGGAGATGCTGACCAGGATGAGATCATCTCCCACTCTAACCTTCTCTCCCTCTGAGCGCTGCTTTGATGCTGGATGGATGGTCCACCAACATGCTTCGCCTACACACACAAAGATACACACAGAGCAAGCAACAGCTTAGTAAATAAAGCAGAAATGTGAAATCTTAGACTTGCATAGCAACATAAACTCCTGTTGTACTACCTATCATCTTAGTGCAAATAATACTGTAAAAAGAATAACGGCCAGAAAATATCTAAGCTACTAAAGAGGCTCACACAGAAACAGGCCATCCACCTCACTTCAAAATAAATGCTAAGGTTCCAAATGTACGATCTGTCCCAAAAGAACTATTAGTGGTACCAAAAATATATTGTCCTATTTTAGAAAATTATTGGATAACCAGCATCAAACAATGTTTAACTTCAAAGGAAGATAATATTGCAAGTCATCACCATAACAATAAAAGAACAGATTGTATTTTTCTATAATAGACCCCATAATCAACATATAAGGTGAGAAAAGGACAGGGCCAAGAATAGAGCCTCGCAAGTCCCCACAGTAGAGAAGAGTGCTGGAGGAAGCTATATCCTCATAAGCCCTCTTTTTTTCCTTTAGGCTTTTTGGCTGCTCCCTTCAGGGGTCGCCACAGCGAATCATCCTTCTCCATTCAACCCTATCCTCTGTATCCTCCTCACCCACACCAACTATCCTCATGTTCTCCTTCACTACATCCAATAACCTCCTCTTTGGCCACTTGAGTCCCTCTCATTTATATACATGTACTCTGTTTTACTGCGGCTAACCTTCATTCCTCTCCTTTCCAGAGCAAACCTCCACCTCTCTAGATTTTCCTCAACCTGCTCCCTGCTCTCACTACAGATGACAATGTCATGACAATGTCTCCACAGAGATTCCTGTCTAACCTCATCTGTCACCCTGTCTATCACCACAGCAAACAAGAAGGGGCTCAAAGCCGATCCTTGGTGCAGTCCCACCTCTACCTTGAACTCCTGTCACCCCTACAGGACACCTCACCACTGTCTTACATACATGTCCTGCACCACTCGAACATACTTCTCTGTCACTCCAGATTTCCTCATACAAAACCACAGCTCCTCTCTCGGCACCCTGTCATATGCTTTTTCCAAATCTACAAAGACACATTGCAGTTCCTTCTGGCCTTCTCTGTACTTTTCGTTCAGCATTCCCAAAGCAAATATTGCATCTGTGGTACTCTTTCTTGGCATGAAATCATACTGCTGCTCACAAATGCTCACATCTGACCTCAGCCTAGCCTCAACTACTCTTTCCCCTAACTTCATTGTGTGACTCATCAGCTTTATTCCTCTGTAGTTTCCACATCTTCCTTGTTCTTAAAAATGGGCACCAGTACACTTCTCCATTCCTCAGGCATCCTTTCACTCCAAGATCTTGTTAAGTAGCCCAGTCTAAAACTCTACTGCCACCTCTCCTAAACACTTCAAGATGTAATCAACTTGTGTGCTCCTGCCTCCACTCTTATGTCACCCTATGCTCCTCCCTTTTCTGGAAAAATGTGTTCACTTTACTACAGCCATTGCCATCCTTTTTGCAAGTCTACCACCATCTGTCCTTCTGTATTCATGTCCTGCATACCAAACTTACCCATCACTTCCTCGTCACCTCCGTTTCCTTCACCGACATGTCCTTTGAAGTCTGCCCCAATCACCACTCTCTCACTACTAGGCATATCCTGAATCACCTCATCCATAGCCCTCCAGAATTTCTCCTTCTCTTCTAATTCACATCCTACCTGTGGGGCATAACCACTGACAACATTCAACATCGCACCTGCCACTTCCAGCTTCAGACTCATCACCCTATCTGACACTCTCTTCACCTCCAGAACATTCCTAGCAAAATTCTCCTCCAGGATAACTCCTAATCCATTCCTCTTTTCATCCACACCATGATAAAAAAGCTTGAACCCTGCTCCTAATCTATAAGCCTTGCTACCTTTCCACCTGTTCTCCTGAACAAAGATATCCACCTTTCTTCCCTCCATCATATCAGCCAACTCTCTAGTTTTCCTTGACAAAGTCCCTACATTCAAAGTCCCTACTCTAAGTCCTACACTCCTGCCCTTCCTCTTCTCTCTTTGCCTACTAACACGCCTTCCTCCTCTCCTTCTTCGACCAACAGTAGCCCAATTTCCACTGGCACCCTGTAGGTCAACAGCACCAGTGGCGGTCGTTGTTAACCCGGGCTGCGACCGATCCGGTATGGAAGTCATATTTGTGATTTGCATGTTTGATTTGGCTTAAGTTTTACGTCGGATGACCTTCTTGACACAACCTTCTGTATTTACCCGGACTTGGGACCGGCACATGAAGACACTGGATTGTGCCCCCTTGTGGTTGCATTAAGCCCTGTTTTCCAATATCTGGTCCCAGCTACTTATGCATATTTAAAAGGCTCATTCTAAGATGAAGAAACTGTAACAGTTGATATTTTGTGGTGATTACACACCAATGACAACATACAGTTGCAAGAAAAAGTATGTGAACCCTTTGGGATCACTTGGATTTCTGCATAAATTGGTCATAAAATGTGTTCTGATCTTCATGTAAGTCACAACAATAGAATAGCAGGGCAGCTTTAACCAACACATCCAATCTCATCACATTGATTGGACTCCAGGTTGGCTAACTCCTGGCTCCAATTAGCTCTTGGAGAAGTCATTAGCCTAGGGGTTCACATACTTTTTCCACCCTGCACTGTGAATGCTTACATGTTATGTTCAATAAAAACATGAAAACATATAATGTTTGTGCAGTATTAGTTTAAGCAGACTGTGTTTTTCTATTGTTGTGACTTACATGAAGGTCAGAACACATTTTATGACCAATTTATGCAGAAATCCAAGTGATCCCAAAGGGTTCACATACTTTTTCTTGCAACTGTATCTATGAATGATGTATTCCATTTCTCCTAAGACACCTGCTCAAAATCTTTCACATTAAACCTTCAATGTCAATTCTCAATGTCACTATAAGCAACAGCTTTCACAGTACATATGTCTGAACACCACATACTTCTCATACAGAGGTGAATTTTACAAACAGAAAAATGGATGTGCCATGGCCTCCCATGTGTCACCCATTGTTGCCAATCTATACATTGAAAAAAGTGGAAAATAAAGCTCTCAGCTTCTTCACAGGGATGGCACCGACCCATTGGTTCAGATATGTGGATGACACTGGAAGGTAACCTAGAGAAAGAAGTCTACAGGAAACCCCCACACACAGACCAATACCTGCTATTTGACTCCCATCACCCACTGCAACACAAACTAGGAGTCATGAGGACATGAGAGCAAACAACATCCCTAACTCTAGGGAGGCCAAGAGAAAGTAGGATATACATGTGAAGACAGCCCTCAAAACCTGTGGCTATCCTAAGTGGGCTTTCCATAAGGCAACATCCACATCAGGCAGGAAAACAAAGAACAAAGCTGAGCCTTAAGATCCACAGAGGAAAAACCTGGTCATTCCCTATGTAGCAGGTGTTTCAGAGAGGCTTAAACGCATTTTTGGGAAATATCAGATACCACTTCACTTCAAACCCACCAACACACTAAGACAGAGACTGGTTCACCCTAAAGACCAGACATTTAAACAAAACAGGAGCAATGTAGTATATGCTGTCCAGTGTAAGGAAGAATGCTCAGAACTCTACATTGGAGAAACCAAACAACCACTTAACAGGAATATGGCCCAGCACAGGAGGAGCAGCTCTTCAGGAGCACAGTCAGCTGTGCACCTCCATTTAAAGGAAACAGGTTACTCATTTGAAGACAGGAATTTACATATTTTGGACAGAGAAGATAGATGGTTTGAGAGAGGGGTCAGGGAAGCTACACATGTTCAAGTGGAAAACCCCTCCCTTAATAGGGGTGGAGGGCTCAAACATAACCCATCTTCAATCTACCAGGCTGCTCTTTCATCTGTTCCCAGGAAATTAAGCTGAAATGCCTTCCAGGGAGGACACATTCTGCAGCCAGTTGGTGAATCAGAGGGGTCATATGAGTCTACCATTAGATCCTAACGACACTCACCTGAGCTCATTTCTATTTTTTATCTAACAAGCCTATTCAGGCCAGGTGTGAAGTGAAACCAATTCAGGAATGTGGGTGTAACGACTCTCACTTGATTTACTTAGCGTAAGTGAAACCAACTTCAAGGATAAATTTAAGGTTCCATACCAGCTTTCTCTTAGACTGATAAAGCTACTTGGATGAGTAGTGAATCGTTTCAACCTGAAACTAGAAGTCTAGAGGTTGAGTCATGGCAACTAGATAACTTCAACTGGAGAATCTTCACAGACATACTTATCATATGACTTATTTTTTATAGAAACATCTTAGGTGTTAATATCAGCATAATTTAAACATTGTGGCTGTACATAGACACAGAAATCTGTTTGACTCCTACCTGTGGTATGTTCCTGCAGTCCCACATCAAAAGCCAGTTTGTCTGTGGATGAGCGGGAGGTTGAGAGACAGCACAGGTACTAAAGAGAGAAACATAGTCAGTCAATCTTTGAAGAAGAAGAAGAAGAAGCAGAAGAAGAAATTTTATTTATAGAGCACATTTCATACAAAAATGCAACACAATGTGCTTTACAGTGCATGTCACTACATTAACGGTGTACCCAAATACATATATACATAAACAAGCATACATAAGAGATCAGGCATATAAGGTCATGCCTGATCTCTTATGTATAGAATCAGACAGATAGGCACACGTGATGGTCAATAGCAACATTGATCCAGCAAACAGCATTACAGAGCCCCCAGTGACCTAAGGATATATGAGACTAAGCAGAAATGTTTTCAGTTTACTTCTAAAAGAGATAATTGTTGGGGCACATTTACTGTCACTAGGTAGGGCGTTCCACTTGAGTGGAGCATAGTGACAGAACGCTGCTTCACCTGTGTTTGTCTGAGTGCGAGGAATGACAAGGAGGTTACTGGCTGGGGATCTGAGGCTTCCTGTGGGTACATACGGTACAAGCTTAATGTAGTGGGGGGCAAAAGCATTCAATTGCTTTGTAGACATGTAGAAGTATTTTAAAGTCAATTCTGGTAGTGAACTAGAAGCCAGTGTATATCCTTGAGAACAGGTCCCTGACATAGCCTTTGGGCATTACAACGGAGGAACTAAGTTGGGCTGCTACTTGTTAATAATAAATTCTGCTTTTTCATTGTTTAATTGAAAGAGGTTATTTTTTTATCCTTCTGTTATTATAATATTACTGATACATCTCATGTGTGTTTCAACAGGACTTAGTTCATCGGGCAAAAGAGAGATATAAAGCTGTGTATCGTCAGCATAGTTATGATAATGTATTTTATATTTCTTTATGATGTGACCGAGGAAGTAGGTATAAATTAAACAGCAGTGGGCTGATGATGGAGCCCTGTGGAACCCCACAGGTTACAGCAACTCGGTCAGATGAATAGTGATCAAGGGAGACAAAAAAATCCTTTTCCTTAGATAAGTACTAAGCCAGTACACAAGTACACCCCTAAGTGAAAATGCCCAAATTGGGCCCAATTAGCCATTTTCCCTCCCCGGTGTCATGTGACTCGTTAGTATTACAAGGTCTCAGAATGGGGAGCAGGTGTGTTAAATTTGGTGTTATTGCTCTCAGTCTCTCATACTGGTCGCTGGAGGTTCAACATGGCACCTCATGGCAAAGAACTCTCAGAGGATCTGAAAAAAAGAATTGTTGCTCTACCCAGAAACTGAGCTGCAGCACAGTGGCTAAGACCATATAGCGGTTTAACAGGACAGGTTCAACAGGCCTCGCCATGGTCAACCAAAGAAGTTGAGTGCACATGCTCAGCGTCATATCCAGAGATTGTCTTTGGGAAATAGACGTATGAGTGCTGCCATCATTGCTGCAGAGGTTCAAGGGGTGGGGGGTCAGCCTGTCAGTGCTCAGACCATACAACGCACACTGCATCAAATTGGTCTGCATGGCTGTCGTCCCAGAAGGAAGCCTCAACTAAAGATGTTGACAAGAAAGCCCGCAAACAGTTTGCTGAAGACAAGCAGACATGGATTACTGGAACCGTGTCCTGTGGTCTGATGGGACCAAGATAAACTTATTTGGTTCAGATGGTGTCTGGCGGCAACCAGGTGAAGAGTACAAAGAAAAGTGTGTCTTACCTACAGTCAAGCATGGTGGTGGGAGTGTCATGGTCTGGGGCTGCATGAGTGCTGCCGGCACTGGGGAGCTACAGTTCATTGAGAGAACCATGAATGCGAACATGTACTGTGACATACTGAAGCAGAGCATGATCCCCTCCCTTCGGAGACTGGGCCACAGGGCAGTATTCCAGCATGATAACGACCCCAAACACACCTCCAAGATGACCACTGCCTTGCTAAAGAAGCTGAGGGTAAAGGTGATGGACTGGCCAAGCATGTCTCCAGACCTAAACCCTATTGAGCATCTGTGGGGCATCCTCAAACGGAAGGTGGAGGAGCGCAAGGTCTCTAACATCCACCAGCTCTGTGATGTCATCATGGAGGAGTGGAAGAGGATTCCAGTGGCAACCTGTGAAGCCCTGGTGAACTCCATGCCCAAGAGGGTTATGGCAGTGCTGGCAAATAATGGTGGTCACACAAAATATTGACACTTTGGGCCCAATTTGGACATTTTCACTTAGGGGTGTACTCTCTTTTGTTGCCAGCGGTTTAGAGATTAATGGCTGTGTGTTGCGTTATTTTGTGGGGACAGCAAATTTATACTGTTATACAAGCTGTACACTCACTACTTTACATTGTAGCAAAGTGTCATTTCTTCAGTGTTGACACATGAAAAGATATAAGAAATTATTTACAAAAATGTGAGGGGTGTACTCACTTCTGTGAGATACTGTAGGTCAGTAGGTCCCTACTCACCTACTGGAATCTACTTGTAGGTTCTGAAGGTTGTTTTTATCCTAGATATTCACTGTTGTCATTACGTAAGTTACATCCGTAAGTTTAAGCAACTACTCAGTTAGTAGGTGATGCACCGGTGATCCACAGTTGTTCTACTTGAGTAGAATATTTTCATACTCTTTCCCCCTCTGTTATGGAGTCATCCACTATTGCAGTGGTTGTGGTGAACAAGGAGCGAGGGCATCGCTCAGTGTAGGATGCTGGCAGAGTGTGCACCAAGCCAACCTTATCAGACACACCACAATGGCAGTGGTACAGCAGCCCATAGTCCATGGCTTCAGCTGGATGTGTGAGCTGTGGGTTGGGCACTCAAACACCAAGAGGCAGAGTGGCCAAAGGCCAAGAGGTGGGGTGTGTACTGTACCGTATGCAAATTGCAGACCGATTCCTTTACCTTAAGGGATTTGCGACAGGTCAAGTCGGAGCTGGCGACAAAATGTGCCACCTCTTTGCATTTGGGCCCAGGTGTGAGGCCCTGTAAGGTGAGCGAGTACCCAGTCAAGTAGCAACTAAGGATAGCCAACTGTGCTAGTTAGCTTAGCTGCGGAGTGTGAGAAGGTCAACCTGCCTTAATATTAACACTAAGTTCTTCAAGACAATTTTGGAATAGATGAAAGGCTTTACCCCTTTTGATTTTAGATGCAAGGTATAAAACTTGCAAAGCTTGTGTGTGTGTGTGTGTGTGTATGTATGTGCATGTTTACTAACCATTCCACTGTAGGAGTGTCTCAGCAGGACAGCATGGCCATACAGTAAGGTACGATGACCACCACCCTGGGCTGTCTGAGTGACATTGACAAAAAAAGAAAAGAGCAGTTACAAATGACAGAAAGTCACTGAGATAGACTGACAGCTATAAACAACAAAACAGAGATATCAATAAACACCAGAAACTGCAATATAAACAAAAACGGATGCAGACAGGAAGAGAGAGCAAGAGAAGCCAGATCCACCATTGACTTAAAAAAGATAATTTTTTCGGTTTTAACAAACTAATTTTAAAAAGCGAAGATAAACTGCAATGTTGTAACCAATCAATAAGTCATTATAACATGGTGTTTTATGCAAATCAATATATCACTTCTGTTTTAACATTCCTAGCCGCCGGTGTTATTTAACATAATGCATAATTATCTAAGGAAATGTAGTGATGATTGGGTCTTCCATAGTTAATTGAACCTGATCAGCTGCATGCTTGCATTTTGTGTTTGAAGCTCTCCAAACTCCCTACTCACAGGTTAGTTGCCTGACCACAGCTCATGGCCCTTTGCTTCCTAAACAGCAGCATTTGTCTGACTACTCAAATACACTTGTAATCTAAAGATATAAATCCTTCTGATTTATATGTGAAGTATGAAGTATGTATTTAAAATTACTTTAATTACATGTGACTAGACTTGTGTACTGTACATCTGATGTCAGGTTTACTGGGCTAACTGTAAAGTTCAAGGAGGCTTAATAGCAATTCAAAATGTTCACAGTATTTGATTTCAGTCACTAATGATAAATGTACTATTGTACTAATACTTTAGCAGTAACACACCAAAATAATGTTTGTGCTCCTCAGATTAATCTTTATTTCCTTTTATTTATTTCATACTGGGGAGACTACTGGATGGTCATCGCTGTGGGAGAGAATACCAATACTTAGTGGACTGGGAGGGCTATGGCCCCAAGGAATGTTCATGGGTGTCATTCTCCGCGATCCTGGACCCTACCTTGGCCCAGGATTTTCCACAGAAGACATCCTGAGAAGCCTGGTGTCTACCAATCATCCACTTGCTGCATAAAAGCTTCGCTTTTCCTCTCCAGTTCGTCCCGCTAAATCCCGCGAATCCAAGCATTGCTGCAACCTGAGGTGTATTTGTCGCCGTTCACACGAGCTGAGCTGCCTGAAGATTTGCCCTGGAGATTTTGTTTGTTCTTTTCATCTCCAGTGATCCTTTGTTTGAAAATAAAATGTATTTCTGCTTTCTAAATCTGCACTTGGGTCTTCTCCTTACTCCGCCATCACATTCAACAATATATCAATACAGTAATCTTTTGATACAAATTATTCCTTATTATTTGCCTGTGCTCCAACAAAATGCAAATTATTGCTGTTTGTGTATTGTTTGTGCAATCTACTGTAAGTGTTTGGATGTGACCCAAATTTTACAACTAAAAGATTGTTGCTAATACTATGTATTCCTCCTGGCCAAAAGCAAGATCTGATACCTTACTTTACTAGTATGTCAGAAAAGACTTTATAGACAGAAAAAACACAAAAACGAACAAAATATGTTCCTTTGCAGCAGCAGAATTACAACTAAAAGACAAAATGACAATCATTTTCACACAGTAAGTCCTCTGAGGTGAGACTGAATAGCCAAAATACGACTTTCGTTATCCATTCTTAACAACTACTTCTATCATTTTAAGTACAATGTATTGGAGGAGAGATTGGACAGGAAAGTATACATCATTATCCCCAAGTGAACCACAATTCAAGACAAACAAAAGACATGTGAGTTGGACTATTCAGAATAGCTGCTGACACTTGCATGGAGAGAATGTAGTCTCAATATTGGTGACAAATATGCATTGCACGATCTAGAAATAAAAATAGGTTTAACAAATGTTTGCTAAAATGTGAACAATTATGGTGTTCAGAAAAACACTGTTTAGAAAATGTTCATGCTTTGTGTTTATCTATTGACAGTTCATTAAATATGTGTGCACAGATCAGCTGAAATGTGTGGGTTGGGTTACATTTGTGTATGCAGTTTCAGGGATACTAAAAAGAGACAATAAATAACATTGATTTGTCACCAAGGTCACTACCAGACAACTAGCTGGCAGCAGAGAAGGAGGTGCTGGCCTGTGAAAGAGAGAAAAGACAGGCTACTAGAGAGCTGAACACTGTAGAATATACAGTTGAACTGTGGTCACTATGTTACACACTCATATGTAAATCACTGAATTGAAGGTAATGAATTAGTGTAAGGTTAGTGAAAGTTTACGGTTAAATTAAGGTTAGGGTGAGGGTTAGATTTAGGCAAAGAATGCTTAAGGTTAAGTTTAGGGCAAGTCTCCAGGAAGTGAATGTAAGTCAATGTAAAGTCCCCACAAGGAACGATAACACACACACATGCGCCTGCGTGTGTGTGTGCGCGTGTCCGTGCGAGAGAGAGAGAGACACCAGAGAGAAAATCTGGTCATCTCAGTTTACATAGCTTTTAAGGTCAGAGGTTCAACATTGATGCCTAAATTCTCCATTACACTCCACAGAAACACAAATTTGTATGACAATACTGTTAGTGCTCACACTCTTGATATTCATGACAATGACTGTAATAACCAACATAAGGGCAATAAACATGAACACCGACAGTGAGTGGAGGCACACCTACCCATATTTATGCTGTGCGGAAATTACGGAGGAGGAGAAAGTAAGTTTTTGTAGTCATTGTACAGATGAATATATCATCTTTCAACTAATATATACAACTTCTGCCTCAACCTGATTCCAGCACAATATTTAGAGCAAAGACATGAACTCATCTTAATCACTGCAAGAAAGGTACAAATGTTGAAGTATTCATTTAGGGAATACTCAAAACTCATTTTTTGACTTAACAAGCCAATTTCACATGCCAACATTGCTAAAAAGGAACATGAAAAACTCAATTACAATTGTTCCCATGCTACATTATCATATACAGTGGGTACAGAAAGTATTCAGACCGCTTTAAATTTTTCACTCTTTGTGTCATTGCAGCCATTTGCCAAAATCAAAAAAGTTCATTTTATTTCTCATTAATGTAAACTCAGCACCCCATCTTGACAGAAAAAAACAGAAATGTAGAAATTTTTGCAAATTTATTAAAAAAGAAAAACTGAAATATCACATGGTCATAAATATTCAGACCCTGTGCTCAGTATTGAGTAGAAGCACCCTTTTGAGCTAGTACAGCCATGAGTCTTCTTGGGAATGATGCAACAAGTGTCTCACACCTGGATTTGGGGATCCTCTGCCATTCTTCCTTGCAGATCCTCTCCAGTTCTGTCAGGGTGGATGGTGAACGTTGGTGGACAGCCATTTTCAGGTCTCTCCAGAGATGCTCAATTGGGTTTAGGTCAGGGCTCTGGTGGGGCAGTCAAGAACGGTCACAGAGTTATTCCGAAGCCACTCCTTTGTTATTTTAGCTGTGTGCTTAGGGTCATTGTCCTGTTGAAAGGTGAACCTTCGGCCCAGTCTGAGGTCCTGAGCACTGTGGAAGAGGTTTTCTTCCAGGATATCTCTGTACTTGGCCACATTCATCTTTCCTTCAATTGCAACCAGTCATCCTGTCCCTGCAGCTGAAAAACACCCCCACAACATGATGCTCCCACCATCATGTTTCACTGTAGGGATTGTATTGGGCAGGTGATGAGAAGTGCCTGGTTTTCTCCACACATACCGCTTAGAATTAACGTCAAAAAGTTCAATCTTGGTCTCATCAGACCAGAGAATCTTATTTCTCATAGTCTGGGAGTCCTTCATGTGTT